>NC_072023.1:24572373-24913206 GCF_027791375.1 Indicator indicator
GAGCAGCTCTGTTCTGAGGACAGGGCAGAGACTGCTTCCCTTGAATGCAGTAGATCTGTTGGTATACCTGCAGGTACCTACATACCTGCTGTGATGCTTCTGTCACACTCATGGACTTTGCCAGCTGTGTCTGTTATGGGTGCTTCAGATACAACACCTCACTACATGGCTTAAATAAAACCCTACCTGTGTGTATTTCATTGCATTCCTTTGTAAATAATCTTTATTTTGACAATTATTAGTATTATTAAAAAATCTCTGTGATAGTAGTGTCTGGATCTGTGACTTTGTAAAGCAGTGCTGTTGCTCTGCTCTCTGCAAGGGTGTGTATCTCAGGTTCTAAAGGCATTTCCATCTGTAGCATTTTCCACATGTCGAGGGGCTGTGTGTGTGCTTCAAATACAAACAAACCAGCCCAGAGTTGAGAAAGCAGCAACTAAGTCTCCCAAGAAAACAAAAGGTCTAATCTTAATTCTGCATCTTGTCCTGAGGTGAGCCTCATGATGATGCCTTTTAAGTGTCCTGTGCTCCAAAGGTAGCTGTGCTCCTCCTGCTTGCTGAGCACATCTAACCAAACCTGTTCGCTCTGGAGTTAAGAACTATTATTTCCCAGCAGATTAATTGCTGAGCACCTGCACTTCACTTTCTGTTGTCTCAGGTGTCCAGGGAATTTGATGCTGAGCTTTATGGCCTGACAGAAAGCTGAGCTAGTGCTAGGGCAATTTTACATGCACTTTGCTGACCCAAGGCAGCCTGCATGGAGCTGATCTGTAATGAACATCTAATTGCAGCTCTTCCCTTCCCCTTCTGAGCCTGAGGAGGCCATGGTATGAAGTGGAGGTGACGTGTTTGGCAGCTAAGTAGTTATCTGCTGCTCTTGAATGACCTGCTAACAATGCTTGGTGCACTGTTGGGTGGACCAGAGGTATGTGGGCAATAGCAGCTGTACAGTTCTGCATGGAAGCCTTTTGTGCTCCAGCCATTTCCTTTGTATAGGGCTGGGCTGCGGGACACTTCATTAGATTCTACCCTACAGTTTTAACTCGTGTTTTACCATTAGGTTTAAAGTTAAGATCCAGCTTGGGATTTGTGAGATGCTTCATTAAAACACCCTGGCTGATGCAGAACCCTGAGTTCTGTGCTTGCCATGAGCCAGAGGAGCAGGTGGGTTCATGCACTACTCATTGAGCTTGCTCACAGTGCTGCTCCCTGGTTGACACAGGGTTGCTATTGTCTTCCCTCGTCCCAAGGCTTCTCTCTGTGTAGGATACTTGAGCAGTGAAAGTGCCACAGGCAAGAAACTTGTCTATTTGTCTAGATAGTTTGGCAAGAAACTATTATTTGTCTAACAGGTGCTGCTGTCTCCCACATAGACGTGTCCCAGGGAGTCACTGTACAAATGTACACACAGGCACATCACAGAGGTGTGCTGGAGTGTCTGTACCCACTCCCTGCCCAGGGGAAGCCAGGAGCACCTGGATAACGCCAGTGTGTGTCAGGGCTTGGAGCATGTGCTCACTCCTGTGTGCTGCCGCATCAACCTTCCTTGCCTCCCAGCTTCCCCACCCACACCCACAGGGAGGGACGCCCAAAGCCCCACACTGCTCTGCACAATGTCTGTCATCACACTGAAATGTTCCAGCCCTTCATCTCTGAGACTGTCCACCCACCTCAGCTCACAGCTTCGTGCTCCTTGGTGTTCTCTGGGTGTGTAGATGAGCTCCCCACGTTAGTCACTCCTTTTCACAAATACCTGTGCACCCCAGCATGCAAGTACCTGCATGTCACTGACCTTGCCTGCTTAGTGCTCTTTGTAGTTTTCATAGCCTTTCTCTCCCTGCTGAGCTACTGGGACTGCACAACTTGTTGTACATTATGGTGTTTTACCTTTCTGGGGTCCTTTAAGCTGGAGAGCACGTTCACAGATGTGGTAGGTAAGATCCTGGAATAAATAAGACATGACACAGCCATGGCACTTGGAAGTTTCCTTTCTAGAGTTGCAACCATGCATTTCCCTTTCAAATTCTGACACAATCCCATGCTGGCTGCTCACCAACCTGATCCATGCCCTGCAGAGAGGAGTTGCAGCTTCCCCCACCACTGCTCTCCCACTGCATCCCAACTACCAGTCCCCTCTGCCCTTCAGCACCTGCCCCCTCTCCTCCTCCTCTAGCCCTGCCCTTTCCCACCCTGCATGTGGCTGGTGCCTGTGCCTGTTTTGGCTGCAGTGAGCTAACTTGGCTGAAGTATTGATGTGAAAGAGAGCAGGAGTCTTTGTGCCCCTAAGGCACACTACAACACAGCAGCCTATTGGCACTGTACAGTCAATGGTCATTTTCTTTGTGGCCCCCTTAGCTACTTGGTGAAGCTCACTCAGGGCTTTCATGCAGCTTTTCCTCTCCTTGGCCTGCAGCATTCCTTGCTCATCCCCCCTTGGGTCTTTCTGCACTATGTATGTGCCTCTGCAGAGCAGAAGTACCCTTGGCTGTGAGTGTCTATGTAAGAGCCTGTAGCTATTCAGGGAGTGTACCTGATTTCTTCAGCACTTTGTTCCTCAGGTGTTTTACAAAGGCTTTCTTAATCTCCATTTGCTTAATCAAAGCTTCAGGATCTTATTTCTCTCCCTAGATATTTTATTTTTCAGTTTTCAGATGCTGGCAGGTTATCAAGTACCTGAAGGTGTTGGGCACCTTCGTAAAGAAAACACAAAGAAGCTCTTCTGCCTCAGCAGGCAGGAATCTTAGATCAGAGTTGTCACTTGTAGCTCACTAGGATGAGAAGAATACTATGAGAAACCATTCTTAATTTCTGAGAGCCTTTATGTTCCTGTTAGCCAAGATAAGAGATACTACTATTGGTTGTCCAGTCACTGCAACATCTTCTTAAGAGGCTGAGAGGGCACAGCAGTGCACAAATAGGACTGAGGCTCCATAGCAAATTCTCCCCATCCCCCTCTTCATGTGAAGGACACATCCTCCTGCCTCACTGATGCATGGCAGAGGGCAGGTCTGCCTGGTTGGCAGTTGAACTTGTTCATAGGGTCTCTGTGACAGCCCACGTGCATTCTGGCCTTTGCAAGGTTTCCTGTCCTGGCACAGCCACAGTGGCATCAGTGCTGCACTGGGTAGCTTTCCTGTAGGAAGGCTTTGATGTGAAGGTCTGTGTGGGGAATTGGTGTTGGTTACTGCATGCTGCCTCCCTGCTTGCTGGAGAAGGCTGGACTGGTTTGCAAGGGCAGGGTGTCACAGGAAGCCTCTCTGCCTTTGCACAGCCGTAGTTCATGGACCTTCCCTCCCTTGCTTGAGAAATCTGACTTCAGGAATTGAGGATAGAAAGAGGCAGGTGTGCTTCTGAATCTTTCCAAATGCACAATGTCAAAACCCCTCTCCTTTTTGCTGTGGTTCTGGAGGTGCTGTGGAGAGGAGGCTGAGAAGTCATGGCCAAGGGAACTGGGTGTGAAGTGGGTGACATTGGCAAAGGATGGGTGGAAATGGGGAAATTAGGAGGATGAATCCAGACCCCAGCCACCCCTGGCACAGAGTGGATTGTTGCTGGTCTCTGGGGACCTGCCTAGATCCCCTGATGACCTGTAGAGAAGTGCAAGGGAATGATAAACCTTGTTCACACAAGACCACTGTCACCTGTTTTTATCCAGTCCCCAGCTGGGTTCTGCCACTGCTCGCTCTCAACTCGTCTTGGAAGGAGCTGTCTCTGCGGCCAGGTGCATGTGTAATTGAGCTATTCCTGCCACAAATAACAGCCATGTGGACAGTGCTACCATTTAGGATACTTCCTCCTGGCTGTGTACATGGGGTTGGTTTTTACATCTGCTTAGTCCAAGGGTGGGTGCTGGCTCTGTTGGGTAATCTGAGTTTCTTAGCTTTGAGGGTGACTCCTAGAAAGCTGTGTGGTTGCAGGCTACCAGTGCTGGAAAGCAGCAGCAGCTCTGATGTACCCCACGGTGTACCTGGCCTGTACAGATCATTACCTGTGACAAAATGCTACTGGACAAAGGTCTGCAGGGACTCAAGTAGCAATCCTGAGCACTTTGCTTGAGAATCTTGCAACAGTGGAGTAAGAAACTGGGTAATCAAGGACTCATTAAAAGTAGATGCAAAGCTAAACTGTGGCACAAGAAAGGGTTACAGCTGGCCTGGGTGCCAATATAAACCAATATATGCCAACATAAACCGTAATATTTATGCATTTCCAGGCACCTATGCCTGTCCTTCAGCAAAACAAGAGAAGCCAAACAGACTTCCTCTGGAGATCAGTTGCAAAAATCCTGCTGGTCTCAGGTAGAGTAAGGTGCAGCTTACTGCAGCTGACTCCTTAGTGCCTTGTGTGAAGGAGACCAGGGTACACTTGGCTACTGCTACTACAGACCCTCTTCACAGATTGCATTGGCTTGGCCGGGACCCTCCAAGGTCACCTTATGCAACCGCCCTGCAGTCAGCAGGGATGCCTCTTCCTAGATCAGGCTGCCCAGAGCAGCGTCAAGTCTGAACTTGAATGTCTCCAGGGACAGGGCCTCAACCACATCCCTGGGCAACCTGTTCCAGTGTTTTACCACTCTCATTGTAAAGAACTTCCTCCTTATGTCTAACCCAAACCAACTCCACTCTAGTTTCAAACCACTGACCTTTGTCCTATCACTACAAGCCCTTTCCCAGCCTTCCTGTAGGTCCCCTTCAGATACTGCAAACACCATTCCCTGTCCACCATGCATGCCTAGCAAGAGCATTTCAGTGCTGGTTACTTTGAATGAGACCTTCATTCAGGTGCTTCAGTCTGGTGCTGGTGGAGTTGTATGGCTTGGGGGAAAAAAGCTACACATGATACAGGTCTCAAGTGACATTGCTTGTGGCATTTGTAGGTAAGTCACAGAGGAGGAGACTGCCATACTCAGGAAGCGTCTCCTGGGATAGCAAAGGGATTTAGACAGAGGGAGGCCAGGAATCAATGGGAAATGCTCAGAGCATGAGCTAGGATTAGGGTTACAGAGAGGCATCCACCAAAACAACCACAGAGCAGTCGCAATATAGTGAGTAATGGAAAAGAGTAGGACTGGGGCAGCTGGGTGGGATCAGAGGCAGCAGGTTCATCCTTGAGGTGGATGAACTGGCCCCTGGCACCCTTTTTGGCATGGGGAGCTGGCAAGGACTGTCTGCAAGTATGTTTATACAGGTGCATTTCCTGTGTGAGTGGCCAAATGCCATTTGTGGCTTCCAGGTGTCAGCAGGTTCAGTCCCTCCTCCAGACTGTTTGTGGTGAGTAACACAACAAGAGGCAAGCAGCCAATGCAGTTTAGATACCTGTATGAAGGCAGTAGTAGCTTAACAGAAAGATGTGCCCATAGCAGCAGCATTTATCAGCACCCAGCTCTGCAAGAATAAGGAGGTGCAGTAAGACCTATGGCCAAGCAGAGCTCTGATGTGAGCAGGTGAACCTCCAGTGAGATTCTCATACCTGTGCTAGCACTCAGCTCAGTGCAAGAGGAGTCACACACCTTGGCTGCATGGAGCTCCAGCTGCCCCACAGTGGGACATCCTTTACCCTCTTGTCCTCTGTGATGTTGCCAAGCCAGGCTGAAATGCCCAGGGGTTGGCTTTATGCAAACCAGCCTCATTCCCAAGAGGTGCTGGAGGAGCAGAGTGTAGGGTGCCACAGCAAGGTCCTGCATGCAAGAAGGAACCATGAATGAACTTGCTGGTTAGGGGGCACGTGGGTTTGAAAGCTGGGCCCTGGAAGGCTGGTTGTGCCTGGAGCTGCTCTCATGGCTGGTACCTGCTCAGCACTTGCAATGCTGTAAAAGCAGGTCAGAACTTCACTGCAGGGCTAAATGCTGATCTCAAAATGCTGCTCCTGAGGGGAGTTTCTCTAGGCTTACCATGCCATTTCTGAGACCAAAGGCAGGCCATAAGGAGCTAATTAAAGTCAGACTAGTATGAGATTTGATAGGGTCAAACCAATACATCCTTCATCTGCGTAACTGGATCGCTCTGAGTTACCAGACTTGCCTGGAAGGGCCACAGTGAAACCAGACACCATTACCTAAAACTGAAGAATCCAGTCTCTTCCAAAGACTGTCAGGTGGGGGGCTGCTTAGGAGGGTGACTGACCCAGGAGTTCCTCACTGGGCTGCATGGTAAAAACTGGCTAAGTAACAAAGCTGTCTGCCTTGGCTGCTACAGCTAAGCAAAATGTAAGTAGAGTGAGGGCCAAGGGCTGGATCTGAGCTAGTGGTAGGGCTTCCACTGTGTTAAAGCCTGAGTAGTCCTGAGCAACTTCGGTTTAATAATGGAAGAGAATGTAAATAGGCATGACTGAGCTCTGGTGTTGTCTAGAACCCACATACAGAATCACAGGTTCACAGAAAACATCCAGTTGGAAGAGACCTCCAAGCTCATCCAGTCTAACCTTCCACCTCACTGCAGGGTGAGCACTAAACCATGTCCCTAAGCACCAGCTCCACACACTGTGCAAACACCTCCAGGGATGGGGACTCCAGCACTGCCCTGGGCAGACCATTCCAATAGCTGAGAACCCTCTGGGAAGAAATATTTCCTAGCATCCAGCCTGGACCTCCCCTGCTGCAGCTTGGAACCATTTCCTCTGCTCCTGTCTCTTGCCACCAAGGAGCAGAGGCTGTCCCCTCCTTGCTCCAGCCTCCCTTCAGAGAGCTGTAGAGAGCAATGAGAATCACAGAATCAACCAGGTTGGAAGAGACCTCCAAGATCATCCAGTCCAACCGATCACCCAGCCCTAAGCAATCAACCAGACCATGGCACTAAGTGCCTCATCCAGTCTCCTCTTGAATGTCTCCAGTGATGGTGACTCCACCACCTCCCTGGGCAGCACATTCCAATGGGCAATCACCCCCGCTGTGAAGAACTTCCTCCTAACATCCAGCCTAGACCTCCCCTGGCACAACTTGAGACTGTGTCCTCTTGTTCTGCTGCTGGTTGCCTGGGAGAAGAGACCAACCCCCACCTGCCTACAACTTCCCTTCAGGTAGTTGTAGACAGCAATGAGGTCTCCCCTGAGCCTCCTCTTCTCCAGGCTAAACACCCCCAGCTCCCTCAGCCTCTCCTCCCAGGGCTGTGCTCCAGACCCCTCCCCAGCTTCGTTGCCCTTCTCTGGACATGTTCCAGTACCTCAACATCTCTCTTAAACTGAGGGGCCCAGAACTGGACACAGGACTCAAGGTGTGGCCTGACCAGTGCTGAGTACAGGGGAAGAATAACCTCCCTTGTCCTGCTGGCCACACTATTCCTGATCCAGGCCAGGATGTCATTGGCTCTCCTGGCCACCTGGGCACACTGCTGGCTCATGTTCAGCCTACTATCAACCAGCATCCCCAGGTCCCTCTCTGCCTGGCTGCTCTCCAGCCACTCTGTCCCCATCCTGTAGTGCTGCTTGTTGTGGCCCAAGTGTAGAACCCTGCACTTAGCCTTGTTCAGTCTCATCCCATTGGCCTCTGCCCACCCATCCAGCCTGTCCAGGTCCCTCTGCAGGGCCCTTCTACCCTCCAACGGATCAACTCCTGCTCCTAACTTGGTGTCATCTGCAAACTTACTGATGATGGACTCAATTCCTTCATCCACATCATCAATAAAGATACTGAATAGGATGGATATATATATTTATATATTTTGTATATGGCTACTTCTTTATTTTTTCTCTTTGAAAAGTGTTAAAACTTGGTCCTAGAGCATAATGCACACTGGCTCTAGAAATGAAATGGGTTTTTAGCTTTCCTTCAGCGCTGCAGCACAAGGGAGTTAAGCCATTGCGTTAAAACAGCATTAATTTTAAATGAAGTGCTGGAGGAGCCAAGCATGCAAGTGGTGTGACTGCATTTTTTTAATATATATATTTATTTTTTAAAGGGTTGGATAATGTAACGACTAATAGCAACTCTTGCCACTACACATAGTGAGAGAAGAGTAATCCAAATTTGTGCTGCAGGGCATAAGCTGACTGTTTGCATAGGCCATGAGGGCTTTTATTTTTTTTTTTCTTCCTCTGTAAAGTAAATACAACTAAAGGTACTTTTGAAGGTTGTTTTCTTCTGCCTTTTAAACATCAGAACTTGGCCACTGGTCAAAGGCAGATATCTGATGGGACGAGGCAATGGTCTGATCTGCTAATTACTGAATTCCTATGTAGGGCTTTTCTTTCCTGCACAGGGAGGTGCTATGCATACCCTGTGCCTTTGCAGAGATGCCTCTTCTGGTGAGATGGAATTCAAGCACCAGCTCTGGTCCCTAATTGAAACCAGCAGCATTCAGGGAGTCTGGCCCACGTCTGCATGCCGAGAAGCCCTAGGCAGGCCTCCGTGGTTTCTGCTCCATGCACAGGAACTGTACTTCTGGCAGAAGCTCTTCAGAGCCGAGTGAAGAAACTGTAATCAATCATCTCCCAGATTTGTTTCATTTGCTGTGTTTGCTGGTGGAACTTCCAGCAGCAGATCAGAATCTCCTCCTGTGTATTTGATGTTGTTCAGCAGCAGTTCATTGCGTGGGCATTGCTTTTGTTCTTCTGGATCTGGCTGAGGCTTGTTCTTTGATAACTCAGGCCTGTTGGGAGTGCTTGTAGGAAGTGAATTCAAAACTGACCCCCAATTGAGTAAACAAAGACACAAGCTGAAAATGTTTTGGGGTTGATTCTTCCAGGGTGGTTGACTTGCCCAGAAAACTGGCAGAAAGCTACCTTGATTACTGGGAAGATGATAAAAAGAGTCCTTTTAATGCTGCTGGTTGTGGCGAGTTGGTTCTGCTGTGTTCCTTCCGCTCCTGTAGCTGTACAGCCCTGTACAAATTGTATACAGATGTGCACACAAATGAGCAGCTGGGCAGCTCTGACCATTGCCACACCAAGATCCCTGGTGTGGGTGGTGTGCTGTTTTTTGAAAGAGCGAAAAATAACCTGGCTTGTTTTCTCAGCTTGTGGTTTGCACAGCCTTCAGTTAGACAATGTCCCTTTAATTTAAAAAATGACTGAATTGGAGCAAGCTACTAACAGAGAAAATGCAGGACACTGAGATGCTGTCCTGTGTCACCTCTTGGACTGTAACTGCATTTTGATGTCTCATGGGTCCTGATTAAAGCCTGCACATTGTGTTGCTTCACAGCATCTCCTGCCTTGTTAGTGATGTTGAAGCAGCCAGGATTTCACTAGGGATTTAGTCTTCTGTCTCAGCTTCACAAGTGCCAGGCTCTCCCCAGATCCTCCTCCCAGCAACCCATTTGCCTTCAGCTCTATCCCTTGTCAGACTTCCTTTGCTGTAAGAAATGTGACCCTGCACCATAAGGACATTAGCACTAAGGGTTCCCCCTGGCCTTTGTAGCAGGTCAGGAGTCAGCAGGGTCATTTGGTGTCTGTCACACCCAGCCCTTACTGGGGCTCTATTATCTCTGCTGTAATGTTTCAATTGGTGCTTTCCTCATGCTTGAGATGGGGAAGTCCTGGGTGTGAAGAATAACTTGTAAATTTTCCCATGTGGCAATTATTCTTTTCTCTGTCTCCTCCTCATTGCTTGTTTTCTTAGCTTTACCCTGTGGTGAGGGATGAGTCATGAAATAAACTGACTTTTCATGAGAAGAGCCTTAGGCACTGAGCAGGTATGGAGCAGGGAGTGGTAGGATTGCTTGGTGGCCATGAGGGAGGCATGAGCTGTCCACAGCCTTCAGGTGAAAAGTGATAGTGCCTCAAACTCTGATGGTTCAAAAGGCTCTCCCCTTGGTGGAGATGGACCATAGGAGATGCTGAGCTGGATGGGAGCCCTTGTAACAGAGTCACAGAACGTGAGGGGCTGGAAGGGACCTCCAAAGCTCATCCAGTCCAACCCCCCTTGCCAGAGCAGGATCACCTAGAGCAGCTCACACAGGAACACATCCAGGTGGGTTTGGAATATCTCCAGAGAGGGAGACTCCACAACCCCCCTGGGCAGCCTGTTCCAGGATTCTGTCACCCTCACAGGGTAAAAACTTTTCCTCCTGTTTCCATGGAACTTCCTATGCCTCAGCTTCCACCGTTGCCCCTTGTGCTATCATTGGGCATCACCCAGCAGAGCCTGGCTCCAGCCTCTGGGCACTCACCCTGCACATCTTTATCAACATGAATGAGATCACCCCTCAGGCTCCTCTTCTTGAAGCTAAAGAGCCCTCAGCTCCCTCAGCCTGTCCTCGTAAGGAAGAGACTGAGGGAGCTGGGTCTCTGGACCCATCAGGTCTTCTCCACCCAAGCAGAAGGCTGAAGCAGCTGAGCAGAGTACTGTTCTGGCTCATTCACCAGCCTGCTTAGATGGCAGCCTGGCCTGGAGTCAGCCCTGGGGCTTGATGTGGCAGCACCACAGCTTGCTCACTGCCTCAGCAGCAGGTGGATCGCTTACAGCCAGAGAAGAGGAGATGAAAGGGAGTGGAGGGCATAACTATCATTTATTAATACTGCTGGGTTGTGTTTCTCTCCAGTGCTGTAAGACTAGTGCAGGACTCACAGGCAGCTGATGAAAGAGCAGACAGAGCTCACCAGGGCACAGAAGAGAACTCGAAGGAGGAATTTCAAGAGGCTCAGTGGGAGATGGGAAAGTCTGAGTGCTCCTCAAAAGCTTTCAGAGGCTGGAAGAGTCTGAGAGAGTGAAGGAATACCAGGAGGAAAGAAAATAATTAAATAAAAAACCACCAGAAGGCAAATTGATGGCAGCAACTGGGCAGTCATTTTGTTATTGCAGAGTTGGTAGAAAAATACATGATTTCCCCCCTTTTCTGTAGTATTTCCTGTTTGATAAATAGTTTTACAATTGTGTTATGTCTGCAGGGTCTTCCCTGTCATTGAGCTGTTGCTGGATGACAGCTTACCTTATACAGAGGCCTTACCACCTTGCTAGCAAAAGTGAACTTGGATTTTGTGAAGTCAACCTGGAGCTGTTTCTAAGGTTAGCTATGGGAAGTGAATTTTGGAACACTGTAAAATTTTCTGTAGGGTTTGGTGGAAAATTTTGCATGCTCTGCATGGGTTTGTGTCGTGGGTTTAGAGCAGACAGAAGCTCTTTTACCCCTTCCCAAAGGACTAAAAGAAAAATGCTCCACACAGGATTGGAAAGGTTTGGGAGTTTAAATGGAAATCCTGTTCACAACTGTATACAACAGTACAAAACATACCAAATACACAAATCCATATACAGCCTCGGCCCAGTTCTCCATCCTGGCCTTACCAAAACCTCACTAGGCCAACATCATCCAAAACCTCTCCCCCAACCAGGCCAAAACCCCAGGCCTCAATGCCAACCCCTACCCCATACCTCCCTACCAGGCCCAAATGACACAGTAAAAATTAGGCAGGCTGCTCAAGGCCAAAAGCCTCAACCTCCCCAAAATACCAAAGAGTCTGCAGTGGGAGCAGGCGGGGGGGAAGATGGCAGAACAGGCTGTGCTGTCTGTTGATACAGGGGAGTAGGTGCAGGCATGGTGTGAATGGAATAACAAAAGGTGACACTTTCTGGTGTCTACCCTGGGCTGTCTAGTCCCTCTGGAGGGCTGTGCTCTCTGCTTAAGACATCCAGCCTTAAACCCACAACAGCTGGGTAACTTTCTCTAACAGTCTGTAGTAGGAAAAGGTTGCTAATTAAACTCTCCTTTCATCTGAGGTGGCCCAAAATAGAGCTGTTGATAAAGGGCATCCCAGCACAAGGGCTGCTTGCAGCAGCTGAGTGTTTTCTTGGCCAGATGTCACTGGGGATCTGGGGCGTGCTGTGTGTCTTATCCTGTTTGGTGACAATCATGCTTTTGATCATATGCAAAGATGCATTAAAAATGTTACTCTGACATTTCCCAATTATGCAAAGTTATGAGCACTTGAAGCTAAATCCAGTGAGGCTTCCTTTGGCAGCTTCAGAGCTGGAGAGATGCAGAAATTCCTAGAGGAGACTATTTCTCTTTTGTATGTTACCAGAAAGCATTTTTTCTCTATTTCTAATGAGCACCAGAGTGCCCAGTAGCCTGATTTTTCCAACAGGACCAGGAGCAGTTCTGGAGCAAGCCTGTGTGCACAGACTCCATGGATCAGACTCTCTGTCCTTGTGATTTTTAGTGGTTTAGAAAGTGAGCTAATCAATCCCCCCAATACTCCTGGGAAGCAAACAGGCTTTTGTTATTCTCACCATCAGATGATGACTGAGGACCAGAGCACACTGGCATTTGTCTAGGACGTGCTTGACTTTCAGCATGTGAGTGCAGTGGCATTGATCCTGGTGCAATGATGGCTGCTACTCCTTCCCTGCTTACTCTTCAGAATGTCTGTCCTGTTACTTCTTTGGTGCTGCTGTGAGGATTAGTGAATTTTCAATCCTGGAGACCTCTGCTTTTCAGGCAGGGTGAAAGCCCCACCTTCACCTTCATGTCCAAAGCAATGCTGAAGGCACTCCTAGAATTTCAGGCAGCGTTGTCAAAAAAGCATGATCAGATTCACTCAAGCATCTCAGGTCCCTGCAAGCAGGTAAAAATCAAGGGGGTGATGTTACTTCAAGGGGCCAGTAAGAAAGCTGGGGACAGATTTACTTAGAGCCTGTTGTGAAAGGACAAGGGGTGATGGTTTTAAACTAGAAGGGGGAGATTTAGACTAGACAGGAGGAAGAACTGGTTTACACTGAGAGTGCTGAGACCCTAGCCCAGGTTGCCCAGAGAGGGGGTACATGGCTTGTCCCTGGAATCCTTCCAGGTCAGGTTGTTTGGGGCTCTGAGCAACCTGCTCTAGTTGCAGATGTCCCTGCTGCTGCAGGGGATTGGACCTAGATGACCTTTAGACGTCCCTTCTACCCAAACCCATTCTATGAAGTATTTTGTGCAAGTGGTACTCATGGTGTCAACTATAAGAGCAAAGGCATAAGAGTGCCTGGTTGGGCTTTTCTGAAAGGGTGCTGTCTCCATGCACTCTGTCAGGCCTTCCTTCTGACTCAGTTGTCACTGAGACCCAGGCTGGGCAAAGAAGCAAAAGAAATGAAGCTGGCAGGGGTGAGCAATTCTGTCTCTGCCAGTATACCTGTTCCAGCAGAACTGGTTTCTTTGATGGATAAGCTGACAGACAATAGGCCCATTGCATCAC
The DNA here is from genome assembly GCF_027791375.1 of Indicator indicator. Lineage (NCBI taxonomy): Eukaryota > Metazoa > Chordata > Aves > Piciformes > Indicatoridae > Indicator > Indicator indicator. The sequence goes on from NC_072023.1 coordinate 24,585,478, forward strand.
CTCAGCATCAGTTCTCCAGGCTGAGGAGTGTTGTCTAGCAATGGAAGTTCAATGGATTATAGAATAGAATAGGCAAAGCCCTAACATCCTGCAGCAAACAGAATTTACAGTTTGTAAACCTTGTGAAATGCTGCTGTGGTAGCCTGGGTATTATTCTGTGGTTGCTTTGTTTGAAATTAAAAATCAGTATCTCGTTGACATAGCAGACACATGAATAATGAGCTCAGATTGCAAGACCTCTTATTATTCCTTCTAGCATTCAGTTTCTTCATGTCCCTTCATTCTCATTTTTTGGGATTACAGTTTTTTGCTCACAGACTTGAACCTTGCTGTGGAGGAGGCAGATTTGTAATGGGGAGGTAGAGAGCCCAGAAAGAGGAAGGCCTTCAGTGGTTTTTGCAAACTCTGAAGTAGTTAATTGCATTGCCATTTTTAAGTCAGGTTCTAAAAACCCGCATGTGTGCCTTGGCTCTGATCCCAGCACTTTCCTTTGGGATTTCTGCTGCTGAGGTAGTTACAGGCAAACTGTGCAAAAAGCAGTGAAGTTGTAAACTTTTGGGGCTCAGAGTTATCAGTGTATTTAAATGACTGGCTGGTTTAAACTGCTTTCAATTAACTACAAGTTAGTTTTACCTTGTGTGGTGGGCAGGCTGGTGTCACCTTGGAACAAAGCAAACAGCAGACCCAGATTTCAGGAAAGCAAATTTTGTCATTCTCAGGGACCTGCTGCAAAGGATCTCCTGGAAGACAGCAGAGCAACAACTCTATGCCCTGGGACAGGCAGCTTTGTGAGAAAGGCCCTTGAGACCCTGGTGGACAGCTTGTGTGGAAAATAAGTCAGTAATGTGCCCTTGAAGCACAGACCACAGGCTGCTGGGCTGCGTTAGTTGAGGTTGAGGGAGATGATCCTTCCACTCTGCTCAGCCCACATAAGACATCTGTAGTACTGTGTCCAGTCCTGGGCTCCCCAGATAAGAGACATGGACATGCCAAGAGCCATGGAGATGATTACAGGACTGGAGCATCTGACATAGGAGGAGAGGCTGAGGGGGCCAGGGGCCTCTCTGGAGAGGAGAAGGCTCAGGGAGATGCTCTCCATAGGTATAAATGCCTGATGATAGGGAGTAAGGTTGGAGGAAGGATGCAGGCTTCTCACTGGTGTTTACAGAATCACAGGAACATTCAGGCTGGAAAAAACCCTCAGGATCACCAAGTCCAACTGGTAACTCTACTCTACAGGGTTCACCCCTAAACCATAGCCCCAAGCACCACATCCAAGGCACCTTTAAACACATCCAGGCTTGGTACCTCCACCACCTCCCTGGGCAGCTCATTGCAATGCCTGACCACTCTTGCTGAGGAAAAATTCTTCCTAATGTCCAGTCTAAACCTACCCAGTTGTAACTTGAGGGCATTCCCTCTTGTTCTATCACTAATTACCTGTGAGAAGAGAAAGAAAGGAAAAGAATAGGAGTCAATGGGTACAGACAAAGCCAGAATAAATTCCGCTTAAACATAAGGAAACCTTTTTTTACTCTAAAGGTGGTCAGACATGAAACAGGCTGCCTGAGATGTGGAGCCTCTGTCATTGAAGGTATTCAACACCTGACTGGACATGGCCATGTGCAACCTGCTCTAGGTGATGGTCATCCTGCTCTGGGCAGAGATTCAGACTAGATGATTTCCAGAGATGCCTTCCAACCTCAGAAGGAATCCTGTGGGTTTGCATTAGCATTTAGAAAAAAAAAAAGAAAAGAAAAGAAAAGATGGAGAATGGTCTGCCCTGGGCTGTTTATGGAGCCTGGGAAGTTACAGGCACACATAGTCCCCATCTCCATCCCAAGAGACACCAGTCTGGGAATTTTTCCCATAAGAGAGTGTGCAGCCTATAAACTGTGCTGTAGTGTTCCAAGGCACCAGAGCTGAGGTGCGGTGTGAGTGCTGTAGCTGTGTGAGTTGCTGGGATCAGCAGCACACAGAGGACAGACAAGTCTCTTGGCAAAGTGCAGCAGAGAGGCCAGCTGCTTTTCCTCAGCAGAACGTGGTAGAAATGGGTGTTCTGATCTGCGTGGGTAAGTTGATCTTGTGGTTAAGGCGCTGCACTCACACCGCGGTGGAAAGGGAATGAAACTGAACAGCATCAGTGGAGCTCAGTGGGCAGCACAGGAGAAGCCTGTGGAAAAGGTTAGTAAAACACAGCAAAGAGGCTGAGAGCAGGGGTTGGAAATCTCTCATCAGCATGTGAATAACTAATGTTAGATGGCATTTTCATTGGGTATTTATTCTGGAGCCAGGGCAGGGGTTACTGTGTGAGTTTCCTGTGCTGGCTGACACAGGAGGTGGATTGCACAGTCGTTCATTAGGCATTTGCTAAATGAGTGCTGGGCAGCAGGAGCCTCTCTCTTCCTAGACTTATGGAAATTTCCAGCATGTTGGAAAGAAAACAATCATTTTGCAATCAGTCCTTGCAAGCCACCTTAAACATTCAGCAGGGTGATTTTACTGCTCTGGTAGAAAGCTGTGGCACGGTTAAACATTCCACTGAAACAGGATAGCTCTGTAAGGCATGCTGGCCCAGCTCCAAGGTGACTAACCCAGCCTCTGGGTGAAGGATCACCTCCTGGAACCTTTCAGGAGTGCCTGCTGGTGGAGAGTGGGGGCCCTGCAACAGCTGCATCTCAGCTTGTGAATCATGCCAGGTTTGCTCTTTTTGGACCAAGAGTGATTTCTGGTTCCCATTTCACAGAATCATACAATTGTCAGGATTGGAAGGGACCTCAAGGATCATCCAGTTCCAACCCCCCTGCCATGGCCAGGGACACCTCACACTACATCAGGTTGCCCAGAGCCACATCCAGCCTGGCCTTAAAAACTTCCAGGAATGCGGCTTCCACCACCTCCCTGGGCAACCTGTCCCAGTGTCTCACCACCCTCATGGTGAGGGTGATTTCATTGTCAAGTGAGTTGCACAGGCTGATTTGAGACCCAAGGCAGGACACTGATGTGTGACTTAAGAAACAGGAGAAACAGTATTTCAAAAGTTAGTATTTTGGGATTGGGTAATAGCTCCATAAAGAGAGTTTGCAGGACTGATTCTTCCTCATAGCAACCCATGTTATGTAAATAAAGGCAGCCCAGAAGCAAGTGTCAGTGCTGTGCAGCCCTTCCCACTGCAGGCTGTGCATTCGCTTGGAGCCAGGAAGGCCACAGGGAGGACTGGCAGTTTGTTTTGTCCCCTTGAATTTTGAGCCTGTGTTGTGGAGGAGCTGGAGCATGCACATACCCCCTTAGTACTCTGAGGCTTGGGGTTTAAGACACAGGTATACAGGATGTTCCATAACATAGCAAACCCTTAGGGATGGAATTCTGCCCTGTACTCAACAGTGGTGAGACCTCACCTCGAGCACTGTGTGCAGCTCTGGGCACTCACTGCAAGAAAGATCTTGAGGTGCTGGAGAAGGTCCAGAGGAGAGCAATGAGACTGGCTAGAGGAAAAGTCTGACGAGGAGAGGCTGAGGGAGCTGGGGGTGTTCAGCCTGCAGAAGAGGAGCCTCAGGGGGGACCTTATCACACTCTACAAGTACCTGAAGGGAAGTTGTAGTCAGGTGGGGGTCAGGCTCTGCTCCCAGGCAGCTTGTGACAAGAGGAGAGGGCATGGCCTGGAGCTGTGCCAGGGGAGGTTTAGGTTGGATGTTAGGAAGCACTTCCTGATGGCAAGGGAAATTAGAGACTGGCATGGACTGCCCAGGGAGGTGCTTAAGGCAAGATTGGATGTGGCACTCAGTGCCATGGTTTGGTCGGTGTGGTGGTGTTAGGTCATAGACTGGGCTTGATGAGCTCAGATCTCTATTTCAGCCTCAATAATTCTTTGATTCTTAGTCCATCTTGCATGATTGCCTGCCCTCACCAGCCACCAGTTTGGAGGACATCAGTGCTAGACACTGCAACTGTGTGGTGGTGCTGCTTTGAGAGCTGCATGCACAGCTCCTCTGTGAGGGGATGAAGGCTGGTGTTTAGGTCTAGAGGTCAGATAAAGCTTTGGGCTTAGATTTGGTACTGTCAGCATCTGATGAGGAATTTCACATGGACCAGAATTTTCAATCAGAATTGTGGAGGTGTGCTTGTGCACAGGGATTGCATGCAAGTTCCTGCAATTCTTGAAGTAGTTCTATAGGCTTATACATTCCCTTCCCTTCAGGTAGAGTGTGATAAGGTCCCCCCTGAGCCTCCTCTTCTCCAGGCTGAACAGCCCCAGCTCCATCAGCCTCTCCTCATCAGACTTTCTCTCCAGTCCCTTCCCAGTCTCATTGCTCTCCTCTGGACCTGCCCCATCTCCTCAGGATCTTCCTTGCAGCGAGGGCCCAAAGCTGCACACAGTGCTCAAGGTGAGGTCTCACCAGGGCCATGTGCAGGGGCAGAATGGCATGGCTAAGGGGTGTTATGGACCATCCTGTATAGCTGTGTCTTAAACCCCATTAACATTAATAGAAGGACTTCATCTGACTCAAGGTTCAATCATCAAACTGTTTCTAATATGACCTACCTAGAGAGCAATGCCAAAGCAGTACCTCAAGCTCTCCTCTGTTACTTAAAAGACTTGCTGTGTTTCTCTGGCTTTGGTACTCACCAGTATGCCTGCTTTTGTTTCCTACTCAGCATAGCTCTTGTGTTGTCCCACATTTAAATGTGCCTCTGTCTTCAAGGCTTTGTTTGGTGTCAGAGCAGCATGTCCCCTGCAGACCCCTGGGAAGTCCAATTGTTCTGCTCACCTGAAGAACATAAGAAAGTGAAAATAATTGTACTAAATCATAAGACCTTTCTGGAGGGACCTTGAGGGGTGTTGGGTTAGCATGCTTCCTTGTCTCAAGGTCAGATCAACCCTACTTGCACCCTTTCTGGCAGACGTTTATCCAGCCTGTTCTTTATCTTAATTCCTCTCTTCCTGTTGTCCTGGCCTTAGGCTGCCTCCAGACACCGCTGAATCTGATAGCTTAAGGTCATCATTTTGTCACAGAGTTTGCAGAGGCCATGGAAGTGCATTTCAGATTACTGCCTTGGAGGTGAATTCAGGGGAGGAAACTGGCTGCAGCAGTTTTGAACAGCTAGAAATGGCAAGGAGAGAAATAGCTAAGGTGTCAGGGGTTTTTTGATGAAATTTTCTACAGGCCAGAATTCCACAGAACTTGACTGAAAATCAAGCTGCAGGCAGATATTTTGGTGTCTACGTGGAAGTGGCAAGCTGCTGAGTCTTTAGGAGAATCTCCATCCAAGATAAAAGAAATAATGTGCTAGCAATAACAAATGCTGACCTGAAGGTCTATTGCACAGTTAATGTTCAGCTTCACATCCTAGAAAGCTCCTGTATTAAAAAAAAAAATCTCTTGTAAAGCACTTTGAGCAGTCTGTGTGCCGCAGAGTTTGGATCAGTTGAGAAAACTGCACATACCAAAGCTGCTACATCCAGTTCTGGTGTCCCCACCATAAGAGGGACATAGATCTATTGGAACAAATCCAGAAGAGGCCACAAAGATGATCCAGGGGCTGGAACACCTCTGCTATGAGGACAGGCTGAGGGAGCTGGGGTTGTTCAGCCTGGAGAAGAGAAGACTCTGGGGGGACCTTAGAGCTGCCTTCCAGTACCTGAACGGATCCTACAGGAAGGCTGCAGAGGGACTTTTTACAAGAGTGTCCATCCATAGGACAAGGGGAAAGGAGAGTAGGTTTAGATTGGATCTTAGGAAGAAATTCTTCTCTACGAGGGTGGCAAGGCTCTGGAATGGATTGTCCAGGGAGGCTCTGGATGCTCCGTCCCTGGAGATGTTCAAGGTCAGGTTGCATGGGGCCTTGAGTGACCTGGGCTAGTTGAGAAGCTCATGTAGGCGTTCCAGGGTTTCAAGGTATTTTTGTTCCAAAAATAATGTCAGATGTTACTGATTACAAAAAAAAAAAAAAGGAGAGAAAAAGAAAAATATGAAACTAGAGTCCACAAAGTAGGAAATTATTTTGATCTTAAAAGCAGGAGTAAACCCCAAAACTTAGATTTGTGTCTGTGTTCTTCTGTCAACCTGCTGCAAATTCTGTAGTTCAAGCAAGGAAAACATCTCCATCTCCTATCAGTGAATGGTTTCATGCAAATCCTCTGTTTTAAAGCCAGGAATTGGCAAAAGGCTGGCTTGGTAAGTGTGATACTGTGAACTACTCAATAACCTTAATCTTGGTATGAGTGGAAGCAGCTCTTTTTAACACTGCCTGTGGCTGGTTTGAGAAATGCATTGCTGTGCATGAATGTCATGCTTTGAGCCTGAGTGCCTTTAAGAACCCATAGAGCAGTGTTCCAGGAGGACCCAAGAGGTCCAGGGCTGGACTGGAAAGTGTACATTTTTGTTATTTCATTCCCATTATGCCTGCGTCGTCCCATTTGTAAGGGGACAGCAGAAATTGTTCCTCCCCCCTTTTCCCCTCCCTCTCTGCTCCTCGGTGGATGTACAGAGCCTTACCTCAGGTTTGGTGTGGGGGAGTGAGGCCTTGCTCATGCTGCCAGTTTGGGTCTGGAGCAGCTTGCCCTGGAGCTGGCGAGCTGGGTTGGGAACTGCGTCACTCGAGGCATAGCGGGCAAGGGGGTGCATTTGGGCCTGGGATTTTAGCCTGCTTTGGAGGGAGTTCCATGGACCTTTTGCCTAAGGAGATTTTGGAGAGCCATGGCCTTTGGATTTCTTTGTGTTATATCTGCTTTGTACTGTAGCCTGTAGTTTCTGAATAGCATTTCCATTTAAACTTTCCAATTCTGTCCAATCCTGATATGCTGTGTTTTCTTTAGCTACTTTGAGAAGGGTTACAGAGCCTGTCTCACTCCTTAAGTAGAGACAATAAAGAATGTGAACACTTTTACACTCTTTGCTTTGGATGATAGTGCCTCACGAGGAGGCAGATACAAACCCAGTCCGTGTGCAGCGCAGTGTCTCGGGGACAAGCACACCAGAACCGCAGGACAGCTGCCACACCTTCTGTAAATTAGAGGTGAGCTTGCCAACAGTTAATGATTTAACTGCACAGCTATTACAGCCATAGTGCTGAAAACACATTCTATTATTCAAAGGCTTCTCTATGTGTTTTGTGTGGGTAAAATGATCTGTGGATTATTGTGACAGAGCAACAGAACAGAGAGTGTTTCTCTGCCTTTGCTGTGGAAGTTAGCAGTACCAAAATCGTGGTCCTTTTCTTATGTTCCTAGAAACAGCAGCAGGTGCTCTTCTTCTCAGGCTTTGAGTCAGTCTTGTCTCCTTCCCCTGAAAAACAAAGTGCCTTGACTCTTCCTCAGCCTAATCCTTCATGGTTCTTTAGTACAGCTTTGCAGGGACAGAAGAAAGGAAGGTGCGGAAGCATTAAGTTGCGTGGTCAGAGATGTGAGAATGGGCAGGGGAGGATATCTCCATTGCTCAGGACCCCTGTTGGCTGTAATCACCCCAGGCAGGAGATTACAGCTGGGCAGTCAGAACTGGATCTCTGTGGCCTGGCATCTCAGCTGGCTGCAGGTCATAGGTGCCCTTCCTCACTGCTACTGGCACTTGAACCTCCCCTTTCTTCAGCTTGGTAAGTGCAGGTAGAACCACAGAATGGTCTAGGTTGGAAGGGAGTTACAAAGCTCATCCAGTCCAACCCCTCTGCAGTCAGCAGGGACATCCTCAACTGGATCAGGTTGCCCAGAGCCCTGTCCAGCCTCACCTTGAATATATGCAGGGATAGCGTTCCAACCACCTCCTGGGCAACCTGTGCCAGTGTTCCACCACCCTCATGGTGCAGAACTTGTTCCTAACACCCAAATAGTTTGCAATTTTTTTACCTAGGCACACACTAGCTTGAAGCTGAAGCTTTTCTAGAGCTGACTTGGGAGCTCAGCCCCATAATTTTGGAGGGCAGTGCAACTGACAGCCACATCAGAGGCTTTCTTGCTCAAATCCAGCACTGCAGCTCTATGTGCATATCCTCACTGAGCTTTTGGGGGGCAGACACTATTTGCCAGATCATGTTGTGGCAGAGGTGGATTTAATGGTTTAACTAGGACCACTTTAGTGGCAGAAGCAAGCTTTGAGTTTCATCTCTCACAAAGCAGGTTGGTGCCCCAGCCATCGCTGATCAGTTCCTCCCTTCCTGTATGAAATACTTTTGCTATACCTAGAGGGCACCAGCAGTGAGGTCCTGCTTTGGTGGCAGTGTCTGGCAGTGAGACTGCAGGAAGTACCTGGCTCATCTTGTCTGCTCATTTTTCTTTTGCTCCTGAGGGCGGTGCTCTGCCTTTGCCTCCATCAGACTTTTTGTCCTTCTAATATTCTGCAGGTTATTGCCAGAGTTTGCAAACTCACAGTTTCACAAAGCAGTGAATCAGAGTTGTAGCTGGAGGAAGAATGGAGCAATTTCTCTCTGCACACACAGTCTCTAACTTATGATTTAGCCTTGGAGGAGGCCAGCAATTGTACTTGCAGGGGTTTGCCCAACCAGAAATGAATGGTTTTGCAGGGCTTCTGCTGTAACACCAGGTTTCATAACTTCCTCAATCTTTTAAACTCCAAGACTTCTGTTCTGATCTTGATCTGAGGGCAAGGAATTCACTTTCTTCTGCCTATGCATTTTATTGACTTGAATAAGTAACCAGAGACTCCCTCAGCTTGGCTCTGCCATGAATTATTACTGTGGGAGTTTCTGTGACCCCCTGTCTGTGATTCATGACCTCAACCCTCAGGCTGGAAACCATTGGTTCTTCACTTTATTCTCCCCCCACATCTCTGTTTTTAGGAGGTCACCATTGTGCTTGTTATGCTTGGTGTTGGGAGGCTGTGTACATGCTGTGTGGTAGACCAGGGGGAGGGTGTTGGCTTCCCCTGCAGGAGGTTTCCCTGGTCTGGGTGTGTGAAAGGCATGTCAGGTTCTCTCAACACCCTTCCTTACACCATGGTGCAGTCATGTCAGGTTCTCTCAACACCCTTCCTTACACCATGGTGCAGTCATGTCAGGTTCTCTCAACACCCTTACACCATGGTGCAGTCATGTCAGGTTCTCTCAACACCCTTCCTTACACCATGGTGCAGTCATGTCAGGTTCTCTCAACACCCTTCCTTACACCATGGTGCAGTCATGTCAGGTTCTCTCAACACCCTTCCTTACACCATGGTGCAGTCATGTCAGGTTCTCTCAACACCCTTACACCATGGTGCAGTCATGTCAGGTTCTCTCAACACCCTTCCTTACACCATGGTGCAGTCATGTCAGGTTCTCTCAACACCCTTACACCATGGTGCAGTCATGTCAGGTTCTCTCAACACCCTTCCTTACACCATGGTGCAGTCATGTCAGGTTCTCTCAGTACCCTTCCTTACACCATGGTGCAGTCATGTCAGGTTCTCTCAACACCCTTCCTTACACCATGGTGCAGTCATGTCAGGTTCTCTCAACACCCTTCCTTACACCACGGTGCAGTCATGTCAGGTTCTCTCAACACCCTTCCTTACACCACGGTGCAGTCATGTCAGGTTCTCTCAACACCCTTCCTTACACCATGGTGCAGTCATGTCAGGTTCTCTCAACACCCTTCCTTACACCATGGTGCAGTCATGTCAGGTTCTCTCAACACCCTTCCTTACACCATGGTGCAGTCATGTCAGGTTCTCTCAACACCCTTCCTTACACCATGGTGCAGTCATGTCAGGTTCTCTCAACACCCTTCCTTACACCATGGTGCAGTCATGTCAGGTTCTCTCAACACCCTTCCTTACACCATGGTGCAGTCATGTCAGGTTCTCTCAATACCGTTACACCATGGTGCAGTCATGTCAGGTTCTCTCAGTACCCTTCCTTACACCATGGTGCAGTCATGTCAGGTTCTCTCAATACCCTTACACCATGGTGCAGTCATGTCAGGTTCTCTCAACACCCTTCCTTACACCATGGTGCAGTCATGTCAGGTTCTCTCAACACCCTTACACCATGGTGCAGTCATGTCAGGTTCTCTCAACACCCTTACACCATGGTGCAGTCATGTCAGGTTCTCTCAACACCCTTCCTTACACCATGGTGCAGTCATGTCAGGTTCTCTCAACACCCTTCCTTACACCATGGTGCAGTCATGTCAGGTTCTCTCAACACCCTTCCTTACACCATGGTGCAGTCATGTCAGGTTCTCTCAACACCCTTCCTTACACCATGGTGCAGTCATGTCAGGTTCTCTCAACACCCTTCCTTACACCATGGTGCAGTCATGTCAGGTTCTCTCAACACCCTTCCTTACACCATGGTGCAGTCATGTCAGGTTCTCTCAACACCCTTACACCATGGTGCAGTCATGTCAGGTTCTCTCAATACCCTTACACCATGGTGCAGTCATGTCAGGTTCTCTCAGTACCCTTCCTTACACCATGGTGCAGTCATGTCAGGTTCTCTCAATACCCTTACACCATGGTGCAGTCATGTCAGGTTCTCTCAATACCCTTACACCATGGTGCAGTCATGTCAGGTTCTCTCAGTACCCTTACACCATGGTGCAGTCATGTCAGGTTCTCTCAACACCCTTACACCATGGTGCAGTCATGTCAGGTTCTCTCAGTACCCTTCCTTACACCATGGTGCAGTCATGTCAGGTTCTCTCAGTACCCTTCCTTACACCATGGTGCAGTCATGTCAGGTTCTCTCAACACCCTTCCTTACACCATGGTGCAGTCATGTCAGGTTCTCTCAACACCCTTCCTTACACCATGGTGCAGTCATGTCAGGTTCTCTCAATACCCTTACACCATGGTGCAGTCATGTCAGGTTCTCTCAGTACCCTTCCTTACACCATGGTGCAGTCATGTCAGGTTCTCTCAACACCCTTACACCATGGTGCAGTCATGTCAGGTTCTCTCAGTACCCTTCCTTACACCATGGTGCAGTCATGTCAGGTTCTCTCAACACCCTTCCTTACACCATGGTGCAGTCATGTCAGGTTCTCTCAACACCCTTCCTTACACCATGGTGCAGTCATGTCAGGTTCTCTCAACACCCTTCCTTACACCATGGTGCAGTCATGTCAGGTTCTCTCAATACCCTTACACCATGGTGCAGTCATGTCAGGTTCTCTCAGTACCCTTCCTTACACCATGGTGCAGTCATGTCAGGTTCTCTCAACACCCTTACACCATGGTGCAGTCATGTCAGGTTCTCTCAATACCCTTACACCATGGTGCAGTCATGTCAGGTTCTCTCAACACCCTTCCTTACACCATGGTGCAGTCATGTCAGGTTCTCTCAACACCCTTCCTTACACCATGGTGCAGTCATGTCAGGTTCTCTCAACACCCTTACACCATGGTGCAGTCATGTCAGGTTCTCTCAACACCCTTCCTTACACCATGGTGCAGTCATGTCAGGTTCTCTCAACACCCTTACACCATGGTGCAGTCATGTCAGGTTCTCTCAACACCCTTCCTTACACCATGGTGCAGTCATGTCAGGTTCTCTCAACACCCTTCCTTACACCATGGTGCAGTCATGTCAGGTTCTCTCAGTACCCTTCCTTACACCATGGTGCAGTCATGTCAGGTTCTCTCAACACCCTTACACCATGGTGCAGTCATGTCAGGTTCTCTCAACACCCTTCCTTACACCATGGTGCAGTCATGTCAGGTTCTCTCAGTACCCTTCCTTACACCATGGTGCAGTCATGTCAGGTTCTCTCAACACCCTTACACCATGGTGCAGTCATGTCAGGTTCTCTCAATACCCTTACACCATGGTGCAGTCATTTCAGGTTCTCTCAATACCCTTACACCATGGTGCAGTCATGTCAGGTTCTCTCAGTACCCTTCCTTACACCATGGTGCAGTCATGTCAGGTTCTCTCAACACCCTTCCTTACACCATGGTGCAGTCATGTCAGGTTCTCTCAACACCCTTCCTTACACCATGGTGCAGTCATGTCAGGTTCTCTCAACACCCTTCCTTACACCATGGTGCAGTCATGTCAGGTTCTCTCAGTACCCTTCCTTACACCATGGTGCAGTCATGTCAGGTTCTCTCAACACCCTTACACCATGGTGCAGTCATGTCAGGTTCTCTCAACACCCTTCCTTACACCATGGTGCAGTCATGTCAGGTTCTCTCAACACCCTTCCTTACACCATGGTGCAGTCATGTCAGGTTCTCTCAATACCCTTACACCATGGTGCAGTCATGTCAGGTTCTCTCAACACCCTTCCTTACACCATGGTGCAGTCATGTCAGGTTCTCTCAACACCCTTACACCATGGTGCAGTCATGTCAGGTTCTCTCAACACCCTTCCTTACACCATGGTGCAGTCATGTCAGGTTCTCTCAACACCCTTCCTTACACCATGGTGCAGTCATGTCAGGTTCTCTCAACACCCTTCCTTACACCCTGGTGCAGTCATGTCAGGTTCTCTCAATACCCTTACACCATGGTGCAGTCATGTCAGGTTCTCTCAACACCCTTCCTTACACCATGGTGCAGTCATGTCAGGTTCTCTCAATACCCTTACACCATGGTGCAGTCATGTCAGGTTCTCTCAACACCCTTCCTTACACCATGGTGCAGTCATGTCAGGTTCTCTCAATACCCTTACACCATGGTGCAGTCATGTCAGGTTCTCTCAACACCCTTCCTTACACCATGGTGCAATCATGTCAGGTTCTCTCACACCTCCACATGTCAGTCATTCTCTCATACCTTACACCATGGTGCAGTCATGTCAGGTTCTCTCAACACCCTTCCTTACACCATGGTGCAGTCATGTCAGGTTCTCTCAGTACCCTTCCTTACACCATGGTGCAGTCATGTCAGGTTCTCTCAACACCCTTACACCATGGTGCAGTCATGTCAGGTTCTCTCAATACCCTTACACCATGGTGCAGTCATGTCAGGTTCTCTCAGTACCCTTCCTTACACCATGGTGCAGTCATGTCAGGTTCTCTCAACACCCTTCCTTACACCATGGTGCAGTCATGTCAGGTTCTCTCAACACCCTTACACCATGGTGCAGTCATGTCAGGTTCTCTCAACACCCTTCCTTACACCATGGTGCAGTCATGTCAGGTTCTCTCAATACCCTTACACCATGGTGCAGTCATGTCAGATTCTCTCAACACCCTTACACCATGGTGCAGTCATGTCAGGTTCTCTCAACACCCTTACACCATGGTGCAGTCATGTCAGGTTCTCTCAACACCCTTCCTTACACCATGGTGCAGTCATGTCAGGTTCTCTCAACACCCTTCCTTACACCATGGTGCAGTCATGTCAGGTTCTCTCAACACCCTTCCTTACACCATGGTGCAGTCATGTCAGGTTCTCTCAACACCCTTCCTTACACCATGGTGCAGTCATGTCAGGTTCTCTCAGTACCCTTCCCTACACCATGGTGCAGTCATGTCAGGTTCTCTCAACACCCTTCCTTACACCATGGTGCAGTCATGTCAGGTTCTCTCAACACCCTTACACCATGGTGCAGTCATGTCAGGTTCTCTCAACACCCTTCCTTACACCATGGTGCAGTCATGTCAGGTTCTCTCAATACCCTTACACCATGGTGCAGTCATGTCAGGTTCTCTCAGTACCCTTCCTTACACCATGGTGCAGTCATGTCAGGTTCTCTCAGTACCCTTCCTTACACCATGGTGCAGTCATGTCAGGTTCTCTCAATACCCTTACACCATGGTGCAGTCATGTCAGGTTCTCTCAATACCCTTACACCATGGTGCAGTCATGTCAGGTTCTCTCAACACCCTTCCTTACACCATGGTGCAGTCATGTCAGGTTCTGTCAACACCCTTACACCATGGTGCAGTCATGTCAGGTTCTCTCAACACCCTTACACCATGGTGCAGTCATGTCAGGTTCTCTCAATACCCTTACACCATGGTGCAGTCATGTCAGGTTCTCTCAGTACCCTTACACCATGGTGCAGTCATGTCAGGTTCTCTCAGTACCCTTCCTTACACCATGGTGCAGTCATGTCAGGTTCTCTCAACACCCTTACACCATGGTGCAGTCATGTCAGGTTCTCTCAGTACCCTTCCTTACACCATGGTGCAGTCATGTCAGGTTCTCTCAACACCCTTACACCATGGTGCAGTCATGTCAGGTTCTCTCAACACCCTTACACCATGGTGCAGTCATGTCAGGTTCTCTCAATACCCTTCCTTACAGCATGGTGCAGTCATGTCAGGTTCTCTCAACACCCTTACACCATGGTGCAGTCATGTCAGGTTCTGTCAATACCCTTCCTTACAGCATGGTGCAGTCATGTCAGGTTCTCTCAATACCCTTCCTTACACCATGGTGCAGTGGAGCAGATGGCCAGGTGAGAAGAAATGGCTGCTATCAGGCTGCAGCACAAACCCATGCTGCCTGTGGTGCACTCACAGCTTGTCTTCATGATCTCACTGTCCAGAAGTGTTTGGTAGCTGGACCACAACCTCACTGCTTGTGTCTCCCAATGTCATGTGGTGGGGTGAAGGCACTCCCAAGTGCACTGCCTGTGTGTGTGGGGTGTAGTCAAATGAGAGCAGGGAGGAGGAAGTAGAGTTGAGGTTCATGTTCAGGGCAGGAGATTTGATGTGCATGTGTGTGAGTGGCTGCTCCCTGAACTGAGCTCCTCTGTCATGTTCAGTTTCAAGCAGCCTGCCCCAGCATCTGTTGGACTTCCATGTTTGCAAGGCACCTAATGGTAGTATTTGGGGGAGTGGAGCACTGTATCTCTGTGCCTGTTCAGCCAGGAATAAGGCAGGTAATGATAAACAAAACTCTGCTTCATACCTCCCAGATTTTACTTGCCCTGTCCCTGCAACAAAAGGAGGAAAGGAGAACGTTTTTGTGCAGAGCAGCCCCTGGACCTGCTGTTTCCTGAGGCTGCTGAGTGAAATTGTTTATCAGGGTTGCAGAAGGGCTGGGTAGCCTGTGGGTGTTAATAGCTTTTGCAGCTATGTAAGCAGCAGGAACAACAGCAGAGTTATTAGATCTCATCTTTCAGAGGGGAAGCTGATCACCTGAGAGGGTCTGGGATTTCTCCCTTGCACAGTTGTCAGGTACCTTCTCAGACTAATTGAATGGTGAGTGCTGGCTGAGGCCAGGGGCTTGACAGTGGTTGGCTGGATCTGGTCTCCAAGTAGAGCAGCTCTGCTCACACTCCTGCCTCGAGGCCTGAGATCTCCCCAGGTACTGCTCCTCTCTCTGGCTGTGGCTCTTTGCTTTTCAATTTATTTCTTTCTCTTGAGCACAGCTTCCAGTGCATTGCTCTGAAAGATTCAGAACTGCTGGATGAGATCTCCCCATCTCCACCTGCAGCTGAGAAAAGGCAGACTTGGTGCTGGGCCCTGACTAGACCTAAAGCAAGAAGCAGCTTCATCTTACTTCCTCTTCTTATGGTGTTTCTGTCACTTAGCAGTTGGCTTTCTGGCTCTTTGAGCAAGGGATTCCCAACAGACTGCCTTTTGGGGGGGGTTCTGCTGTGCAATATAGCATCTGTGTACCTGCCTGGATGCGTTCCAGTGTGATCTGGTAATGGTACCCTGCTCTGGCAGGGGGGTTGGACTGGATGAGCTTTTGAGGTCCCTTCCAGCCCCTAACATTCTGTGATTCTATGATCTGTCTCAGCCTCCTCTCCAGCCTCTTTTCCTTTTCTTTGTGCCCACCTGCCTCTGTTTCCAGAAGCAAGATCAACTCCTGAGGCCTTTTCATCTCCCATCCAGTGGGGCTGCTGAGGCTCAGCTCCAGTAGGCATTTGTGTCCTTAGCAGGTAGCTGCCAGCCTGCCTGGCAGGAACAGGAAGGAAAAGGACCCCTTTCCTCTGAGGAAGAACCACCTTAATGTTTCTGGGCAGTAGCTGACACCTGTGAGGCACTAAAGCAGAGAGAAAGGTGGATCTCTGCTTGTAGAAAGCAGGTTGACCAAGTGTCTAGTTGTAGGCACAGGGAGAATGTCGTGGGGGTTGGAGTGAGGTTAAAAAGTGCAGTTTGAATGCCCTCTGTGCAAAACCTCTGTCATTTCCATCAAACCTTCTTCCCCTCAGTTGTGCCTTTGAGAACACCTCCCTGCTCTTCAGCTCCCTCTCAGCACGAACCCATACAGAGCTCCCCAGCCAACGTGTTGTGGTGTGAGCTGCACCATTGCAGGCAGGAATGAGGAAGGTGTGGGTCTGATGTCATGCCACTGGGGGAGAGCTGCAGGCTGCTGGAGGCATGGATGTTGCTCTGCCCTGGCTACAGTGGCAGCCCCCTCCCTGACCTCTGCCCTGGTGCTTGCATGGCCACCAGACAGGCTGATTAGCCAAGCTGGACCAGAAGAAGCCATGTCTCTGCCTTTAGTCTGGGTTTAGGGTGAGTCACTGCCCTGGGCCATCTCTCCTGGCCATGGGGAAGCTGGTCCTGATGCCAAGGAGAGGGCTGCTGCTTCTGACAAACTGTGCCTGCATCAGGGTTGCCTTCCGTCTCTCCTCCTGACAAGGAAAGCCTGGGCAAAGCCAGGTCCCTCTCCAAGGGTGCCACATGGAGATTCCCAGGGAAAAGCCAATCTTCTGAGAAGGAATTGGAGCACCAGGCACTTTCTCTGAGGGAGTTTTTATTCTATTATTTTCTGAAAATAATTTCCCAGCACGATGGGGAATTAGCCTGCCAAAGTACAAATTATCCAGCAAGGAAATCACTGCCTGCAGATTAATTCCTAGCTGGTTTCTCTCTCCCGTGTCTGGCTGATGTGTTAGTTAAATATTTGTACATCACAGAAGACTGTCTCACTTTCTCCTCTTTTCCAAGGGTCAGAGAAATGTCAGCCACTGGCACTGGTGTGTGGCTGGGCTCTGCTGCAAGGCAGGCTCCGTGCCATCTGTGGGCAGGAGCTGAAGCGCAGATGAGCCCAGGAGTCCCTGCAGTGGCAGTGGCTGGCTCTGGGGGCCAGCATCCTCTTCCCAGGGGACCTGGGTTCCTGATGCTTTGTCCTGAGCTTATTCTGCTGAGCACTGAAGTCCTGAGCTTAGCAATGAAAGCAAATAATCTTTGCCCTCTGCACGACAGAAAATACCTCTTGGTGTCTTCCCTTCATGCGTCTCCAGGAAACAGCCAACTTTTGTTGCCCTTTAAAATTATTTTTCCTGTTTGAGAATCATAGAATCACAGAATTGTCAGGGTTGGAAGGGATCCCAAGGATCATCCATGGGCAGGGACATCTCACACTACATCAGGTTGCTCACAGCCACATCCAGCCTGGCTTTAAAAACCTCCAGGGATGAGGCTTCCACCACCTCCCTGGGCAACCTGTTCGTGTCTCACCACCCTCACGGGGAAGAAATTCTTCTTAACATCCAATCTGAATCTACACATTTCTATTTTTGCTCCACTTGGTCCTCTGTAATGTATCCTGTCCCACTCTCCTGGGGCTCTCCTCTGAAAAAAAAAACCCAAACCAATAAAGAATGCTCCCTTCTGCCACTTGTGCAATGAGCCCTCGGAGCAGTGAGTGCTGAATCTCAGTCTGTTTCAGCCCCAATGAAAGTGGGACCATACATACAGCTGCAGGGCAGTCAAACCCAGTGGTTCCTGCTCCATTGCTCACCAGTATTGCAGATTGTGTAGAGACAGGAGTTTCTTCTTTCCCATCACAGTCTCTGCAGCACAAGATGTGCTTAGCTGCATTAATCAGAATGTCTGACTTGAAAGATCTTATGCAGAAGATAAATATTGATGTTGATGTTTGTAGTTATAGACTTAAACCTGTAGCTTCAGATCAGAATCTGGGGGTGAGAAGATCTAAATCAGTAATTTGTGGCTGTTCAGCATTTAACAGGGCCTGAATGAAACCCACATAGCTAAGGCAATGCTCATATCAGCAAAGCAGGACACAAACCATGTTTGTAGAAGAAGCACAGACAACGGGCTTAGCACAGCCAGGGAGGGGAGTCTGTCAAAGGGTCATTCCTGGAGTTGGTTTGGGTTTGGCTTGGCCTCTCTATAGCCCAAAGATGTTCTGGAGCTGATAGTCATGTGACATGTAAGTGCCCCCTCCAAAGCAAAGTGATGGAGCATGATCTTGCTTAAGCCACAGTGAGTCTCCTGTGCTGCTGGGGTGGGTGAGCAGGGTGAAGATGAGTATGATGATTCCAAAACAGTAGAGCCTTCCCCAACAGTGGATTGTGCTGCCTGCTCACAGCACATCTCTGTCACTTCTGGCTTCAGAAGCAGTGGAGAGGACTCAACACTCAGACTTGAAGCTGGTGGGATGGTTCCCTTTATTCACCAAGGCAGGCAACTTCTCTGGACCTCCTAGAGCTTTGGGGATGGAATTGGTAGAGCCTGGCTCTGCTCCCTGACACACAGATGCTGGGCTGGTCCTCCTCCAGCCTGGGACAAGCAAGTGCTCGTGGCCATTTTGGCACTTGTGGTCTTCACAGATAAGCTGTCATGTGGTGTGGGCACTGCACTGAGCTGCTGGCAGGTTGGTTAACTGCTGGCTCAATGCCAAAATGTTTAGCAGAGCTGAAAACCATATAGTGTGAGACACTTCAGCACTGCCAGGAGGCCTGAGCTCTGCTCACCAGCACTGACTCGGTAGTGACAGGGGCTGCAGCTCCAGAGAGCTACAAGCTTGGGCTGCATCTTAGAATCATAGAACCACAGAATTATCAGGTTTGGAAGGGACCTCAGGGATCATCCAGTTCCAACCCCCCTCCCATGGGCCAGGGACACCTCACACTATATCAGGTTACTCAGAGTCACATCCAGGCTGGCCTTAAAAACTTCCAGGGATGAGGCTTCCACCACCTCCCTGGGCAACCTGTTCCAGTGTCTCACCACCCTCATGGGAAAGAACTTCTTCCTGACATCCAATCTGAATCTCCCCGCTTCTAGTTTTGCTCCATTCCCCCCAGTCCTATCACTCCCTGACACCCTCAAAAGTCCCTCCCCAGCTTTCTTGTAGCCCCCTTCAGATACTGGAAGGCCACAAGAAGGTCTCCTCTGAACCTTCTCCTCTCCAGACTGCACAACCCCAACGCTCTCAGTCTGTCTCCCTAGCAGAGCAGCTCCAGCCCTCTACTCATCCTCGTGGCCCTTCTCTGGACACCTTCCAGCACCTCCAGATCCGTCCTGTAGTAGAGGCTCCAGAACTGGACACAGAGCTCCAGGTGGGGTATCTCCAGAGTGGGAGAGGGGGAGAATCACCTCCCTCACCCTGCTGGCCACACTTCTCTTGCTGCAGACCAGGATAGGATTCTTGCTCATCTTTGTGCTCACCAGCACTGACTCATTAGTGATAAGGGCTGCAGCTCCAGAGAGCTACAAGCTTGGGCTGCATCTGGCTCATCTTTGTCTGTCCTTAACTCAGGAGGCCAGTAAGGTTGTAGAAGGAAACCACCACTGATCCTGGATCAAGCAGCCTGGGAGGGGAGGGGGTGTGAAATGAAGCTGCTTTGAACCTGGAAGCTGCCTTCACTTCATGATGCCATGAAATGCATCACTGCTATGTTTAGGTATTACAGCCAAATGCCATCAGGTGCATTCTTTGTCATCATTTCCTTCAAGAAAAGAAGCTTGAAAGCTTTTATTGTGCAAATATGTAGATATTCAGAACAGTATTCTTTTGATGGTTAAACTAATTAATGATCTGGTTGTTGTCATACTTATTTTCCTTTGGGCTTGCTTGTTAAAAACTGATGAAGTTCTTGTTCTGGCTTAACACAGCTTGCTCACACCCTCCCCCCACACAGATAGGAGGGAAGTAGCACAAAAAAATGCAAACCTGGGTTGAGCTAAAGAGTTTTACTGTCAATGACACAAATACAGAATCCCCTTAGCCTGTTTGCGGAAAAGCTCAGCAAAATGCAGAAGCAGCAGCAGCAGAAGCCAGAGACAAAACGATTCCCCTCACCCAAGCACACAGCAACCAGCCCAGAGGAAAAGCCCAGCACCCCCAACCCAGGAACCAGAAGT
Organism: Indicator indicator; assembly: GCF_027791375.1. Classification (NCBI taxonomy): domain Eukaryota; kingdom Metazoa; phylum Chordata; class Aves; order Piciformes; family Indicatoridae; genus Indicator; species Indicator indicator. The sequence continues at coordinate 24,605,439 of NC_072023.1, forward strand.
TGCAGGTGGAACAGGAAGCCTCTCATGTTTCAGTCTGAACTTCCAGCCCCAGCATCCTTTGCTCCAGCCAGCACTTTGGGTTGGATGCTGGCATGAGGGAAGCAGGTTATTGAATATGGGCAGCAGACCCAGCTCAACCCCTGCCAGTTCTTTAGTGTGACCAGTGGGATCATCTGAGGGATCCACAAAGAGGTTCCCAGTCCTGGGGTGATCAAGGAAATCTCTGGCATGTATTTTAGAGCTGTGATCAATCTTTAATATAACTAATTAATAAGAAGGAGGGAAAAGCATTTAAGGAAGACAAAGGCAAGTTCTCTGTCTGTGAGACTGCCAGCTCCAAGTAACACAAACAGCTCCTGGCCTCTGCTGGACCACAGCACAGTGTTAGAAGTCTCTCAGCCTTGTGGAGAACCAGTTTATGTTGGTAGCTGCTGCAGCTGCTTCTTTTAGCCCATACTCTGACATCTCTCTGTTTCCTCTGTGCAGGATTTGAAAGCTGGAGGGAGCTGGCTAAGGCTCTGGCAGACACAAATGTCCCAGGTGGGAGCCCAAGCCTTCAGTTTTCCTATCCACAGAAGCTGGAACACCAGGTGAGGAGGCTTGAGATGTGTTCTGAAGGTTTAGAAGGACAGACCTTCCCTTCTGATGCTGGCCCCAAGAGACAGCAGGAAAGAGAGCATGCCACAGAGCAAGATCTGAGCTGGCTCACAGCAGAGTGATGTACAATGACTCCACTGGAAGCCAGCTACCTTATTTTAGATGTACCAAGTTGCAACAGTGGGTTGAAGCTGGCTGGGTGTGTGGCACAGGAAGGGAGCAGCAGTAAGCAAGATGGAAGCAGAAATTAAACATCTGGAGACGCTTTGTAGCTCTCTAGTGAAGCACGTCTCAGTACTGTTGCCTGAAGCAAGCTTTGGCAGAATATTGCTTGGACCTTTTTGAAGCATGGCTGGGGGAACAAAGGAGAGTGGTCCAAGTTTTAACTCTGTGCTAGCAAACAGTTGCAAAGTACTTCTATCCTTTCCCCTCGCTAGCTCACCATGGAATGCCCCAGCCAGGGAACATTTTCACATTCCCATGGTGAGCCATGATAGCTCACCTGCCCCTTGGAAAAGGAGCTTCAGAACTTGCATTTTTCTCACATGTTCTTGTGAGCCCTCTCATGTAGGTGTCAGTGCTGGACTGGTTATGAGGTTATTTTGACTTCCTCTGCTTGTATTTCAGAGCCAAGAGCTGCAAAGAGGTGGGAGGAATAAATCAAATCATGCAGCTGTGGACAGTCCTGTCCCGTGGATGCCAGAGGTGGGTGCCTTTCATTGCTTTGTGTGAGGGAGCTGTAGAGGTCTGTGCAGCAAGAATGGAAGGCAGGGATCTCTGCCTGGATATTCATTTGCTTCACTAGAGGTCCATTCCCTATCACACCCTCCTTAATGACACCTACAGACCTGAGTAATCATCTGGAAAGACAGGAGTGTCCAGATTCCTGACAGTTTGTCTGTACCAGCCATCAAGGCTCCGAGCACCCACCCATAGTCCCCTGAGAGCAGCCAGCTTGCTGCCTTCCTGAGAGGTGAAGTTTATTCAGGGCTGTGCACAGGGTCAAGGATCCAAGGAGTCAGTACAGGACTGGCACACTGAAGTGTCACACTGTGCTTCTGTGCTGGCATTTGCTTGCTACCCACCCCCATAGAGACTTCCCCAGTTCAGTGACACTTCTGATGAACAGAGACCTTCTCCAGTGACCCTTGCAGGCTGGGGTAAATGTTTGTTTGTTTTCCTCTTGCCTCTTCCTCTTCCCTCCCCTGCTCCCTTATCTTAGCATTCCTCTTCAGATAAGGGAGCAGTGCAGCAATGAGAGGGACAGAGCCCGGGGGCATTTACCTCTTGGAGTCAGCTCACTGAATTCCTCAAGGAATTAGAAGGGCCTCTGTGGCTCTCCTGGGAAGGGAATAGGCTGCTGCCCCTGCACTCAGGGCAGGAGGGAAAGTCCCTCCCTCTGGCCATAGCACTGAGCTGCTTGGGTCCCTGCACCATAAGCTAAAGCTTTCCTGGAAGCAGCCAGCACCAGTCACCCCCCAGTGCCCAGAATCAGACCAGACCATTGATCTGTTCTGCTCCATCAGCTCTGCGGAGTGCCAGCCCCAGCTGAGCCCCAGGCAGTGCACAGGCAGGACTGCCTCCCCCATGAGCACCTGCTGGTGAAGAACCAGCAGGACATCAGGGCCAGGAGTGCTGCCAGGCACAGGGATGGCACAGAACACTTAATGCTCCTTCTCCCATGACACTGGGCAATACAGGCTTTACATGGCCTCCCCCAGAGTCTCTGAGGCTCTGCCCAATATCTCTGATCCCCTCCCTGGTGATTTCTCACAATCATGTTAGTCTTGAAAGCTGCCAGCCATGGTGTGTCTTTGATGGGTTTAGAAATGCACCTGGTGGTGCTGTGCTGTGGCTTGGGCAAAGGGCAGTGTTTAGCACAGGGCTGATTTGCAAAGCCCTCTGCTTTGCTGGTGGGGGTGACTTCATGCCCCTGCATGCTGCAGCGCTGGGCAGAGCACCCACCAGCCTGCAAAACTCTCACTCCAGTGTGCTGCTGTCAAGGAGGGAGTGAGTGGAGAGGTCTGCTGGCCAAAGGAAGGACTTGGGGTGGGACTTGAGGTGTGCTGTGTGGCATGGCCCCATGCCTGGAAAGCTGCCTCTGGCCTCATCCTGCACTGCTCCCTGTTGGGGAGGAGAGGTATGCCAGGCAGCAGGGCTGCTGCCCCAGCCCAGCTGTGTCCAGAGATGGTAGCTGCCTTGTTCCCGGCTCTGCCCTGTGCCAGGTGGTGTGCAGCAGATGCACTGTCAGAATACACTGCTTGCTAGGACATACAGATCACAGAATCATCATAGAATCATCACAGAACAGTAGGGGTTGGAAGGGACCTCTGGAGATCATTGGGTCCAACCTCCCCTGCCAAAGCAGGATCACCTGGGGCAGGCCACACAGGAGCACATCCAGGTTGGCTTTGAAAGTCTCCAGAGAAGGAGACTCCACAACCTCTCTGGGCAGCCTGCTCCAGTGCTCTGTCACCCTCACAGTAAAGGAACTTCTTGGTTTCTAGCTTGTATCCGTTATTCCTTGTCCTATTACTCGGTGCCACTGAAAAGAGTCTGGTCCCTTCCTCTTGACACCCACCCCTCAGATATTGATAGATCCCCTCTCAGCCTTCTCTTCTCCAGACTGAACAGCCCCAGGGCTCTCAGTCTCTCTTCATAGGGGAGATGCTCAAGTCCCCTCATCATCCTCATGGCTCTCCCTTGGACTCTCTCCAGCAGGTCTCTGTCTCTCTTGAACTGGGGAGTCCCAAACTGGACACAGGATTGCAGCTGTGGTCTCAGCAGGGCAGAGTAGAGAGGTAGAAGAACTTCCCTAGCCCTGCTGGCCACACTTTTCTTGCTGCACCCCAGGATCCCATTGGCTCTCTTGGTCAGAAGGGCATTTTGCTGTCCCATGCAGAACCTATTGTCCACTAGGACTCCAAGGTCTTTCTCCATGGAGCTGCTTTCAGCAGGACAAGCCCATACCTGCCCTGGTGCCTGCTGTTATTCCTTCCTGGGTGCAGGACTCTACACTCGTCCCTGCTGAACTTCATGAGGTTCACCTCCCCCCAGCTCTCAGCCTGTCCAGGTCTCATTGGATAGCAGCACAACCTCCAGGGCTGTCAGCCACCCCTCCCAGAAACGTGCTGAGGGTCCACTCTGTCCCCTCACCGAGGTCATTAATGAAGATACTGAACAGAACTGGAGCCAGTACTGATCCCTGGGATACACTGCTGGCCACAGGCCTGCAACCTGGCTCTCTGCCACTGATCACAACCCTCTGAACTCTGCTGTCGAGCCAGTTTGCAATCCACATCACAGCCCAAGCATCTAGCCCACACTTTCTGAGTTATGTTATAGAGACTGTGTCAAAAGCCTTCCTGGAGTCATGTGCCATCCATTGCTCCCCCCGCATCTACCCCTTTGGTCACACCTTCCTAGAAGGATATCAGGTTAGTCCAGCAGGATTTCCCCTTAGTAAATCCATGTTGGCTACTCCTGATAACCTTCTTGTCTTCCATGTGGTTAGAGAGGTCTCCAGAATGAGCTGCTCCATCACCTTGCCAGACTGCAGTGACATTGTCTTTCTTCCAGTCCTCAGGCATCTCTCCCATTGTCCATGACTTTTCAAAACTGGCAGAGGGCAGCTCAGCAGCACCATCAGCAGCTCCCTCCACACTCGTGGGTGCACCCCATGAGTGCCCATGGATTTGGGCAGTTTCAGTTTGTCCAGGTGATCTCTAACCCAGCCTTCACTGACCACTGGAACACCTCCCTCCCACAGTTTTGCTCTCTTATTCCCAGGAACCGAGATTCCTGCAGGCTGGTCCCAGGAGTGCAGACTGAAGCAAGGAAGGCACTCAGCAACTCTGCCACCTCTGCATCTCCTGTTGTCACACCTCCCTCCTCTCTGAGCAGTGGGACAGCTTTTCCCTCTAGTTTTCCTTTTCTCATTGATACATTTGAAGAACCTCTTCTTGTTTTCTTTTACTTCCTTAGCCAGACTAAGTTCCAAGAGAGCCTTGGCCTTCCTTGTTGTCTCTCCACCTATTCTGGCAGCATTTCTGTGACTGACCAGACCCTTTTTCCACATGTTGTGAATGTCCCTCTCCCATTTGAGTGTTTTTAGGATCTCCCTGCTTATCCATGCAGGTCTCCTGCCTACTTTACTTGACGTTTTTTTTAAGGGAATACACCTGTCCTGAGCTTGAAGGAGGTAGACTGGGAGCTGGTTTGGGTGGCCTGGCTGTCCTCCTCCCTCAGCTCTGCTCTCCAACATTGCTTCCACGAAGGACCCACCTCCTTCAACAGTTTTCTCTCTGTCTGTGAGGCAAAATTTCCTGCCCTAGCTACAGGGGTCAGCAGAGCCACCCTGACTGCAAAGGGGGACTGATGGTTCACCAGCACCAGCTGCAGGACATTCAGAGGGATACACAGACACATCTCTGTACAGAGCTGCTTGCTGTCCTCTTAAACACTGGCTGAAATTTCTCCTGCCCTGGGGATTAAGTTTGTTGTAACTCTGCCTAAATTAATCACCTTGGGTCTGTGATCCTATGGTGCTCTCCCTGCAGCATCTGTTAAGAACTGAACTGTAGGCTGATTCCTGGGGAGAGGGGTTGGCAGGTTGCCTCCCACAGGCTGGGGAGCTGAGCTTGGTTTCACTAGAGAGGTATATTCCTGACAAGCATAAATAATTAACAGGGTTGCAGAAGGTGGCAACATGGCCAGAAAAGAACAGGTTTCAGTTTTTCAGTTTCAGGAGATGGAATCAGCAGTTTGAGTCTTCAGCCTTGGACAATGTGGTGGGAAAGTTATACCCTGTATAGGAAGAGAAGGGTTCAGCCTCACTCCTCAGTGCCTGAAGGTGCCCATGCACATCATCCCTTCTAGGCACTAGGGAAAATCTTCCAGCTGCCAGCATTGTCCCCTGCCACTTCAGGCTGGGGAGATGTGATTAATTTTGTTTGATTAATCCAGAAAGGTGCTTGGCTATCACCAGGACAGACCAGTGCTGTGGGACCATGAGTGTAACCTTTGGTACAGCTTTAAGCGTGGGGCTGGAGGAATTTCAGAGATGCTCCTGCAGCCTTCTACCTCTGCAAAAGCCTCTCTTCAGCTGTGAGAGGCAGCACAGGGAGCATTTAGAATGTGTGTCCCCATTCATGTCTGCACATCCTTGGGACTTCCTTCTCTCGAAGGAGGAGGTGTGAGGAATGTCCAGGAGCACAGCTCCTTGCAGGCAGTGCCTCTGTAGATGCATAGATGCTGCATGAGACCAGAACCTTGTGGTATGGCGTCCTTCTGCCACCAAACTTGCTCTGAAAAGAGGCATCCTCTCCTTAAAGGACTGAAATACCAAGTTACTGCTGCTTGTTCTGGCCCTGCCCACCTCCCTTGCTCACCCACTCATCAGGTGTCGGGGCTTGGTGGAACACGGGGGGCTTTGCTGCTGACTTGGCTTGATGGATTGCCACAAGTGCCCAGCACAGCAAAGCTTGCAGCTCAGCCCAATTGCTGGCTGCTGGATGTCAGCCAGTCAGGGGAGCTGGGCCAGGCAGGAGGAGGGGCTGCAGCCGCTCCATGGACACAGAAGGGTCTTACAAACTCAGGAGTTTCCAGTTGGCAGCACAATGTCTCCTTTCTTTCCCTGGCTCAGGCTCTCTCTGTGCCCTGTTTATCATCCCTGGCGATGCATGCCCTGGGCTGCACGCAGCCACACAGCTGATTTGCCTCTGTCCTGCCAAAGCTGCCTGGGGTTTAATTGGGAAAGAGCTCTCTGCTTCATTCTGCCCCAGTTACAGTGCAGCAGGTCGTGCCTCTGCTGCTACATCCTCCCAGCTTTGCTGCTTCTCCTGCCTCTGCCACTGCTTCACCTTTCTGTCCCGGGTCTCCTTGCTCACCCAGAGCTGCTGGGTGTGTGGTGCCATCCTCCTGGGTGCTTTGGACATGATAAGGTTTGGGCTAGAAAGGGAGGTCTGTGCTGTCTGCATGCCTGATCCTCCTTTGTGGTCTCTTGTCCCAGGAGGGTCTGATACTCTATAAAGTCCCTTGCCTAGAAGGGAGCAGGAACACCAAGGTCTCTTGGCTCAAAGCCAGGGTTGCAGGTGGCTGTTAGTGCAGCACAGTCAGTGGAAAGGGTCAGCACTGGGGCCTGGAGCCCAGCCACGCTCCCAAGGCCATGGATTCTGCTGGGTGGGCACCGGAACAAGGCCTGTCCCAGTTCTTGCATGTACTCAGGTCCAGCTCTCCCTTCCTTTGGGCAGTGCTGCAACTTTGTGCCTGTGGTGGTGTGCTCAGCAGGGCAGCAGCCTGTGCAGGCCTCCCTGGGGAGAAAAGCTCTTGCAAGTATGTTCCTGGGCATCCTCTCACTGGTGCCCTTGGTGCACAGCTAGTGGATCTGAGCTAGGTTCTTGCAATGCTACTGTTTCAGCAGGGGGGAGATAAGCAACTGGGAGGTGGAGTTGGGATGGGGAGGAAGCTGAGGGGCAGGAGAAGGCGCAGACTGCATAATACCACTGAGAGCCCAGACTTTGGGCTTCTGTTCCTGGCTCTGCCCAAATCAGTCTGCTCAAAATTTTGAAAGCAGGTTTTGAAAGAGGTTTTTAACGCAAGAAGGGGAAATTAACTTCTTGCCTATTATAGGTCCTAAGTTTCCAGCCCTTTGAAAACCAGGGGCAGGTAGTTCTGATCTGGGAAGTCAGACTCAGTAGCTATGTTTCAGAAAGCCCACTGACATTTCTCAGGAGCTGTGTGCATGAGCTGGGAATGGTGCTGCCATTTCCCTGATGCCACAATCTGCAAAAGTCCTAAGCAGCAGATTTTTACTGTGTGTTCCAGAGGAGACCCAAACAGTAAACAGAGCTGCCTGCAGTGGAGAGCCATGAGCTGAGGTGGAGGGATAGAGGTGATAGGGTTTCAAACCAGCTGCTTCACTGATGACTTGTGGGGGCCTAAGATTAAAGTCTGTCTCAGTTTTCAGTCCCAGGGCACTGCTTTGGGCAGCCAGCACTGTCAATAAAGTCCTTCTTTTCTCTTTCAGAGGAAGCAGAAACTAAACTTGACTGCTGTAGCTCACAAGAAAATCCATTTTGCTTTAGAAAAAACTCAGAAACAGTGTGCCAGAAATGCTCGTTATTTACCCGTTAATTATTTCTAGTAGCTGTGGGTGCAGGAAAGCAGAACAATCTCATTAGCTCCTGCTAGGATCTCCTCCTCTCAGGGCTTTGCAAAGACTTTGGAGACAGATTTCTATCAGGCTGGAAATCTCAGGGACCATCTCTTAACAGCACTGATGGAGCACCCAGTACAGTGGTGTCCACCTTGTTTTTAGTAGCCTGCCCTCTCCCTAATCCTGCCAGACTCTGTGGTGAAGTGTTAGAATTGTGTTAGAATACTGCAGGTCCTTGAGCAGGGCTGCCCACTCTTTCTGGGCTTCCCCCACACAGACCTGTTCTGGCCCTGTGGCTATCCTGTGCTAAAGCCAGCCCAGCTCCACTGCATTCCTGAGCCTTGGGAGCCTTCCCTGGCTCTGCCTTTGCAAGAGGAGACTGCAGCACCATCCTCTCCACAGTGTGGGAGTGTTGTGCTGTGTTTGTTAGAGGTCTGAGCCTGCTATCTGCAGGAAGCAAACAGTTTTCTGGGAAGAAAAGTCAACATCACTTGCAGATAGCAAGCAGGCCGCCCTAAGACTCAGCTTCTGTGGGAACCCAGCCTGTTCACCTCGCTTCCTGTGCCACAAGAAACAGCATTTGCATTTATTTGGTTTGGCTGAGAAAAGTACTGTAAAACCCTTGAGTGTGAACCTGGCTGTGGCCAAGGGGCATGGGACTGCTTTGCAGTTGTGCTCCAATTCAGTGTTTGCCACACTTGCAGTGATTTATTTGTATCTAAGTCCCTGCAGAGTCCCAGGTTTCTCCTGGCTGCATCCTTCACTCCAAGCCCTCTGTATAGCTTCTCTCTGCTTTCCTGCAGTGTCAGAAGGAGGAATTGCATCCACTTTGTCTCAGTGTTTCTCCTCGTGACTAATGGGCAGAACCCAGGCTGAGGGATGTCAGCAAAGGGGGAAAGAAGAGGATGTAGTGTCAATGGCCAACATCAGCTTGCAGACATCAGTCAGGCCCTGGCAGCATGGACACCAGTGAGAGAGGAGTGGTGAAAGAACACTGGAGCAGTGTGAATATGCTTTGCCTGGCACATCCAGAGGTGGTTTTCACGTGCATGACCAAAGCCCACAGCTTGCAAGGAGCATTACTGCATCAGCTGGTGCCAGGCCAAGCCTGCTCTGCATCCTTCCTTCCAGCCATGGCTTACTCCAAAATGAAATTTCAGCCCTCTGTCCTGGGAAAAATAACTCCCTGAAGAAGTTTCTGTGCCAGGAGTGCACGGAGGGGTTGGTCCCTCCTCCAGCTGCTGCTCCAGCCCTGCTAGAGTCTCCCCAGTGAAAACTATGAATTTGCTGCCATCTGTAGACGTTTGGGTGCTGGTCAGGCTGTTTCCACAGCACGGCTCACACAGCCCTTATATAGGCAAGACAACTACAACAAAACCTTCCTGGTCCCAAGGCAACCTATTTCTTTCTTCAGCATTTCCCCATCTAAGGTAGCTTCTACAGTCTGCAGTTTATTTATTCTCCACTGTTGGATGTCAGTCCTGCATGGAGAGTTTCAGTGTCCAGCTCCACAGGTTGAAAGCAGAGTGCTCAGGCTTTGCTGGGATACAGCCAGCTCCTTTCTTCTGAGTGGCTCTGATGAAAAGAAAAGAAAAGAAAAATCTATTCCTTGAAATCCCACAGACAAAAGGGGAAAAAAATCCAGCAGACTTTTCCTAGCAAAGCTGTGCTCCAGATCTCCAGGGGCCAGTTGTGTAGTGGGGGCAGCCACCCAGACCCAGACTGCACACTCTGCCAAGCTGGCCAGGAAGGGAACCCTCCTCTTGCAGCATTTTTGCTTCTTTGGGCACATGGAGGCCACATGGTCTTGCCTGTGCTGCTGCTCCCCATTCTGCTGAGCCTCTATCTCCCTTTCCCCATCATCCCCCATAAGTCTGACCTTACAGACACCCTTCAAGAAGGAGCTCTGCCATCCCTGCCTAGGGTAGCCCCTCTGTCTCGGGTCAGGAGAATAGTTTTAAACGGCAAGGGAGCCAAAGAGACCTTCTTGGGGGACATGAGACCCTGTGCTGTTCTTGCTGGACTGTGGAGGGCTGCTGCAGCATTTTCCATGCCCTCTGATTCAGCAAGATGGAGCTAGCACCAACTGAGATGTCTTAGGCACTATTGCAGTTCCCTGGTGTCATTCACACTGTCACCTGGTCCACTCCTAAACCTTCAGCAGATTAGAAACAGGAGGCAGGACCCATGTGGCTGCTCTCTGTAGAGCAGCCCCTTGCAGCAATGCTCCAGTGCCAGGGGGCACTGCTGATGTTGGCAGGACAGGGTGGGGATGCAGGGGAGGGACACATCAATTCATGGTGCCCCACTTCTGCCCCCAGTTCCAGGGTCTGGCCAATCTGCATGTGTTTGAGGACTGGTGTGGCAGCTCCATTGAGCAGCTCAGGAAGAACCTCCACTTTCCCCTCTTCCCCCACGTGAGTAAAATATCAACACTCTCTGTGCCACACTTCCCAGCTCTGCTTCCTAGCTGGATCACCCCTGCTCCCTCTGCATCCTGTCCCCATCCCTTTCCATCACCTTACCTGTCCTCCTGCTCCTGGGGGAGCAGGAAGCTTTCACATGGGCTCAATACTGGCAGCTTTTCTGCTGTGTACAGGAGGCTCATTTGACCAATGCTGGTCTCACAGGCCTTGGGCACAGAGTGAAGGAGCCCTGTAGTTGATGCTGTTCCTCCAGAAGGCTGGCCAGTGCCATCTCATCCCCACCATCTTGCCCACATTGCCCATGCAGCTCTCCGCTCTCTGCAGTGGGTCCTGCACCAGCTGCTCCCTGCCTGGCCTGCTCTTCCCAGCACACACTGTTCCCCATCACCTTCCCAGAGCAAACCTCCTGCTTCTCTCTGCCTGCTTGTCACAGGGATTTGTTCCTTTCACAGCTAATTAGTGTGTTTATTTCTTTCTCTTCCCCTTCAGACACGAACTACCCTGAGGAAGCTGGCAGTGTCCCCAAAATGGACCAACTATGGCCTCCGCATATTTGGCTACCTGCATCCTTCTGCTGACGGTGAGGGCTCTGAGCCTGCTATGCTGCTGCTGGACACTGCTGCTGGACACTGCTGCTGGACGCTACTGCCTTCCCCCTGCCTAGCCCAATGCCACGGCCCCCACAGCCCCAGCCAGCTGTGCCTGACCAGCTGTGCCCTTGGCATGGATGAAACACATCTATCTGCCCTGCAGGGTGGAAGGAAGAGGCTGGGAAAGAGCAGATAAAAACCAGTGTTGCCTTGAATGCACAGCCCCCTGGTGTGGATGTGGGCACCAGCCCTGAGCTTTGCCTCCCTCTCTGGCATGCAGAGGGCTGTAGGTGACAACACTGCTGTTTGTGCATGAATGCCACCTAACAGCAGCTGACATCTGCAAGCAGCCAGCTGCAGGCTTCTTCCCAGAGCAGCCTGCTAGCAGTCACCCACACTGCCTGCTCCCCTGGCCCTCAGCTGCCATCCTTGTGACCCCAGCCAGAACAGGGAGACTCACGCGCTTCTGTCTCCCTTCATGGCTCCATGTGCACATTCCTCCATTCAAACACAGCTTCTCTCACGGAAGTTTGCTCTGGAAACAAAAGAGGAGGCAGAGAGACTTTGCATGGACTTGTTAGCTTTTCAAATCAGATGCCAGGTGAAGCCAGTACAGGGGGGAGAGTGAACCAGATACATACGTGAGGATTTTTTTTCAATCACAGCAGCATTAGAGAGTTCAGAGAGGTTCAGAGGGGTGGGGGTGGTAATACCAAATGAGAAGGTGTGGTCTCACCAGGAAAAAGGGTGAGGACAGTATTTTAGAGGAGCAGAATGCATTCTGTGCACAAGCCCTTACCAGAGCCCTTCTTACTCCTTCCATCTTTTAACAGGGGAGTTTCAGTTTGCCATTGCTGCGGATGACAATGCTGAGTTCTGGCTGAGTCCAGATGAGAAGCCCTCGGGCCTGCAGCTGCTGGCCAGCGTAGGCAAGGTACAGTGCATGCTGCAGGGCTGCTTCCGTCAAGGCTTAATGTTTCTGTGAGGATGGAGACCTTCCTGTCTGACATACGTTTTGGACCACTGAGGTTCTTTTCTTGTCTAACTACAGACAACAACAGCTCAGATGCCAGATGGGTATGACATGACATACCTTGAGCCAGTGCTGTTGGGAGCCCCACCTCTATGATGAAAGAATTTAAATCTGACCCAGGTTGTGGAGCTCATAGACAACTTACCAGGAGTAGCTCCCAGCAGTTTTCCCTTTTTGTCACTCCCAGGGCAGTAACCAGGGAAGAAACTCATCTTAACCAGAGCATTTTCTGTCTCTCCACAGACAGGGAAGGAGTGGACTGCACCAGGGGAGTTCGGGAAATTTCACAGCCAGCAGTCAAAGATGGTGAGGTGAGTAAGCAGAGTCCCTTGCTCCCAACCATCTCTGCATGTGGCCAGGAAATCACAAGGATGAGGAAAAGAAAGCCAGGCTTGTTCTGGAGAATTCAGCAGTATGGAGAAGGGGATTACTCTAGGTTATGGCCACATCCACACCTGTGCTGGCTGCTTTGCTGTTGTACTGCAGAAATGCAACACTGATTTTTTTTATTTCCCTGGAGGAAGCTGCCACCAGCAGATTCAGACTCCTCTATGAACTGTATCCTGAGACTCCTGCCCTGGAACTGGCCAGGTTTCCCAGAGGCTAGAACCTAGCAGGCAGAACTGAAAGGGAGTAAGAACAGAATTAAACTGAGAAGGGTGCCCCTTCCAGGTGCACAGGGGGAGCTGCCTGTCTCACTGCCAGTGTCTGGATTGTCTTAGTGATCCTAACTCTGCTCATCCTTAAGAATTAGGTTGTTCCATGGGTGTGGTTGCTCTGCACTCGTTGTCTGCTGACAAGCTAAGAAGTGTTACTTAATTCTCCTGGTGACAGACGTGTTGTTCTTCACAGGTTGTCAGCTGCACGCAGGTACTATTTTGAGGTGCTGCACAAGCAGGATGACAGAGGAACAGACCATGTGGAAGTAGCAGTGAGTCTGTGCAAATGACCATGCCCTCTATGTCCCCTCAGAGCTCAGGAGTGATGTTTGTACTGATTTCCCTCCTTCCCCAGGCCTCAGCTCCTCCTTGCATGAGATTTATCTAATCCCTTCCAGAGTCCTTATGTAGTTCTATGTGGGATAGTCCTGGCTACATATCAGGACCCTTTCCACTGCTTGCCTGGGGTTATTCTGCCCTCTCCAATCTTCATTGCAGTTCTTTGTCCTTTCCTGGCTTTGGATCTCAGCTCATTGCCAGTGTTTTACTGCTGGGTAAACTTGGTGATAGTATGCAGAAGGAGGAAGCTGTGAGCCCATCTGGTGAAAAAAAAACATCTTGTGCTTGCTCCTTGTGTTCAAGCTGCACTTCATTTTAATGTGTTTCTCTGTTCTAGTGGAGACTGAATGACCCAGAAGCCAAGTTCAAAGTCATTGACTCCCAATACCTCTCCCTTTTTGCTAGTAAGTATTTTCACCACAGCTTTCCCCAAGCACCTTCCCATTCTTCCCAAACACTTCTCTGGTGTTTCCACATGGATCAAAGCCTAGCCAGGCAAATACCATGCATACAGATCATACAAAAGAGAGAGACCTCTGGACAACAGTGTAGCTCATCATTAAATTCAGGAGAACTGGGAGTGAGATTGGAACATTATTTCAGGGAGATCTAGGGGCAGAGAGGAGACTCTGCGAGGGTGAGAACTGTTCCAGATTTGCAAGTTACACAGGATGCAGGTTGCCTGCAGAGAGCTAGGGATGCTGTGAGGCCCAAAAGATGGGATGTGTGTATTTGGGGCAGGGGGTCCTGACAACTCAACCAGGGAGAAGGGGCTGCTGTAGCACTTCCAGCACTTTCACTCTGGGGGTTGGATACAGCACTGGGTGTCCACTCTGGGTGGCTTACAGCAGCAGTATTTGGGGATGCTGCATTCTTCTGCACCAGCCTCAGTCTCTCAAGTTGCTGCTGCAGCAAGGACATTAGCTCAGTCCTTCCTGTTGCATAAACCCTTCTTAGCACATCAGCTGATATCTTTGTCAGTTAAGGAGCTCCTTAGTCCTGTTTACCTGTATCTAACTTTGTCAGCATCACTTTCCTCTGGCAGCTTTCTCCCTTTCCCTATCTGCTGTTGCCTTTCAGCATCTTTGGACTTTTTTCCATGACAACAATTTTGCCCATGAAAGACTCCCTGATGTGATGGAGACATCTGTTTGCTATGTCTTGGATCACAATCTGCTGCTGTATGTTTTGAAACCTGCCATTTGGCCAGGTCTGAGCTTTCCATTAGGTCTTCTGTCTCCATCCTTTTTCCTTACTCTATTTTCTTTTTAATTCTCTATAGAAGACTCACATCGCAGAAGATCCCTTTGTGATTGGGCACAGTGCTGCAGTCTCATCTTTATTTGGCACCTTCTGCCCTTGCGGTGCTTTCCCTTTCCCACATCAGCCTTTGGTTGTTTCACATCATCCCTTCCCCTCTGAATTTCCATGCTATTCAGGTCCCAAAAGCTGCTAGTGCTAACCCCAGCGCTCCTGGCAGTATGTTGCCTTTCTCTCCTGGGTGTTTATTCAGTTACCCTCATCTCAGTACAAGATCCACAGAGACATGAAGTCTTCTGGCAGCAGCACCCAACAAAAAAGCTTGCCTATGCTCCTGGCTTACTGTGAGTCTCCATTTGCCTTCTGGAGCATTATCCTCCTCAGCCACTGAAGGACTTGCCCCAAGGTCCTGCTGCTTTTGCAGAACAAGAGAGAGCTCTGCTCAAGTTTCTCCTCCCTTTCATCTTTCCTCTCTCCTTTTAAAGTAAATGTAATGCTAATTATTCAACTGTATCCATTAAAACCACATTCATCTGTTTGCTTTCAGTGGTAGCTGTGTTCCTACCCCAGAGCTTCTGAGTCAAAGCCTTTTCTTCCTGCAGTGTCATAGAATCATAGAATTGTCAGAGTTGGAAGGGACCTCAGGGATCATCCAGTTCCTGCCCTTCTGCCATGGGCAGGGATACCTCATGCTAAATCAGGTTGCCCAGAGACACATCCAGCTCCTGCCCCTCTGCCATTGGCAGTGACATCTCACACTAGATCAGGTTACCCAGAGCCACATCCAGCCTGGCCTTAAAAACTTCCAGGGATGAGGCTTCTACCACCTGCCTGGGAAAGTCTTTGCAGTGAAGCTGCTGTTCTACACTAGTTAGGCATGGCTGTGCCAGGAACAGCATTCATGCAGTGCCATTTAGAAAGGGCTGACACTGAGGAAGGCCATTCTTGGGCCAAGGGTCAAATTAGTTGTTCCCTCCCATTTTCTGTTCTTCTCTGCTTTCTAGACGAGACGCTGTTGAAGATGGATGAGGTGAAGCACATCCCTCAGACGCTGGCCAGCCACAGGAGCAGGCCTGCTGACAGTGCAGGCAGCAAGGCACACCCAGCTGACATGTTGAAGCCTGACCCCCGGGACACTCTCTATCAAGGTAAGACTTGCAGAGCAGTGCAGGAGGTAGCTACAGCCTGACACAGCATATGCAGTAGCACAGCCAAGAAAGTGTGGTGGGTTGAAAATGTCCCCTCACCATTAACTTCACCAGACTAGCTCAGTTTGGGAGCAAATGGAGCTGTGTTTACAAGCAAAACTACAATCTGCATCCTGGCCTGCATAAAGAATAGTGTGGCCAGCAGGAGCAGGGAAGTCATTGTGCCCTGTACTCAGTGCTGGCTAGGCTGCACCTTGAGTCCTGTGTCCAGTTCTGGGCCCCTGAATTTAAGAAGGACACTGAGATACTTGAACATGTCCAGAGAAGGGCAATGAGGCTGGGGAGAGGCCTCAAACACAAACCCTACAAGGACAGGCTGAAGGAGCTGGGGGTGTTTAGCCTGGAGAAGAGGAGGCTCAGGGGAGACCTCATTGCTGTGTACAGCTGAAGGGAGGTTGTAGCCAGGAGGGGGTTGGTCTCTTCTCCCAGGCAGCCAGCACCTGAACAAGAGGACACAGTCTCAAGCTGTGCCAAGGGCAGTTTAGGCTGGAGGTGAGGGGAAAGTTCTTCATGGAGAGAGTGGTTGGCCATTGGAATGGGCTGCCCAGGGAGGTGGTGGAGTCACCATCCCTGGAGGTGTTCAGGAGGGGATTGGATGTGGCACTTGGTGCCATGGTTTAGTAGTCATGAGGTCTTGGGTGACAGGTTGGAATCGATGATCCTTGAGGTCTTTTCCAACCTTATTGATTCTGTGTGGAATACAATGAGTGTGTACAAATAGACAGGATTTACAATATTTGCAGGAATTTACACTTAACAAACAGCACAAGGACCCCTCACTGGCCAAAAAAGCAGGGAAGAAGCTGTAACGGCTTCCCCCTCCCTGCCCCCTCCCCAGCCCCCTGTACAAAGGAAAGAGAGAGAAGCAGAGAAAGTTAATACCAGACAAAACAATGCAGCCAAGGTCAGCAAAGCCTCTTAGTATATCTCCCCAGCAAAGAAGCGAGAAGAGAAAACATTGTTTTGGGAACCAAATCTTATGGTTATCTTATATCCCTCCAATGGAATTGCTTAGAATAATCATTATTTTCCTTTTTATACCCAATAATGATTATTTACATTTTTACTACTTTCTGCTCAAGCTCGGTGAAAAATTTTAAAGGCGTAGTCTAAAACTACCTCAGAAAGATTGTCCTTCTACTTCACAGTTATCACAGAGTTGTCAGGGTTGGAAGGGACCTCAAGGATCATCCAGTTCCAACCCCCCTGCCATGGCCAGGGACACCTCACACTACAGCAGGTTGCTCACAGCTGCATCCAGCCTGGCCTTAAAAACCTCCAGGGATGAGGCTTCCACCACCTCCTTGGGCAACCTGTGCCAGTGTCTCACCACCCTCATGGGGAAGAACTTCCTAATATCCAATCTGAATCTACCTCCTTCTATTTTTGCTCCATTCCCCCCCAGTCCTATCACTCCCTGACATCCTAAAAAGTCCCTCCCCAGCTTTCTTGTAGCCCCTTTCAGATACTGGAAGGCCACAAGAAGGTCTCCTTGGAGCCTTCTCTTCTCCAGACTGAACAACCCCAACTCCTTCAGTCTGTTTCTATAGCAGAGCAGCTCCCAGCCCTCTGCTCATCCTCGTGGCCCTTCTCTGGACACCTTCCAGCACCTCCAGATCCTTCCTGTAATAGGGGCTCCAGAACTGGACACAGTGCTCCATCTCAGATCTCACCAGAGCAGAGCAGAGTGGGGAGTAGAGCCACACTTTTTTCCCCCCAGGGCAGAGCATACAATGTCAGTCACTGTAGGAGACAAATCACAGGCTGGTTTCCTTTCCTCCTTGGCATCCAGCTCACAACATCCCCCAGGTGTGAGGCTTCAGTGCAAGTGCTCTAGAGCAGCGTAAAGAGATGAACTGCGCAGGATCGTTTGTGTTCTGCATCTGTTAGTATTTCACATGGATAGATGGAAACCAGAAATAGCTAAGCTGGTGCATCAGTTCCAGCAGAGCTCCTCCAGTAGCCCTTGACTTCTTGTTTCTTCTTGGCAGTGCCTCTACTGAGCAGGTCTCGTGTGCGCCGAGCCTTGCCGGACTGCTCGTACAAGCCCAGCTACGTGGTGAATGGATTCCCCCTGCAGCGCTACCAGGGCCTCCAGTTTGTAAGTTCTGTTCCCTCAGCAGAGACTTGCCCAGGGATACCTCATTATTCATAGAGTCATAGAATGGTCCAGGCTGGAAGGGACCTCCAAAGCTCATCCAATCCAACCCCCCCTGCAGTCAGCAGGGACATCCTCAACTAGATCAGGTTGCCCAGAGCCCTGTCCAGCCTCACCTTGAATATCTCAAGGGATGGGGCCACAACCACCTCCCTGGGCAACCTGTGCCAGTGTTCCACCACCTTCATGGTGCAGAACTTGTTCCCCACATCCAATCTAAATCTGCTCTTCTCTAGTTTGCAGCCATTGCCCCGGTCCTGTCCCTGCAGGCCTTTGCAAACAGTCCCTCTGCAGCCTTCTTGTAGCCCCCTTCAGGTAGTGGAATGTTGCTATTAGGTCTCCCCAGAGCCTTCTCTTCTCCAGGCTGAACACCCCCAGCTCCCTCAGCCTGTCCTTGTAGCAGAGGTGCTCCAACCCCTGATCATGGGCCCCAGCACTGATCTCCTCAGGCCTGCCCAGCTCTCTCCTAGTTAGTTGTGGTTCTGTGGCAGGTTTTAAAGGCACGGTTAGAGATGGACAGGCAGATGCCAAGAGACAGAGCAAGTCACACCTGTGCACACATCCCAGCATCCTGTCATCTGCTTTCCTTTATCACAGCTTGCTATAGGGTGCCTTGGGGAGGCAAAGAGTTATTGAGCAATCCTTGCTCCCTCTGGAGAGGGCTGGTGGCTCTGCATCTGTATCTGGGTCAACTAGTGACTGATGCCTGGTGTTTATGAGGGTTTTGCTTCATTCTCCTCCCTCCTTCTCAGGTTCACTTATCCTTTGTTTACCCGAATGATTACAGCCGCCTGAGCCACATGGAGAAAGACAACAAATGCTTTTATCAGGAAAATCCTCATTACTTGGAAAGGTAGGATGCTGCACATGCAGATTTGGTTAAGCAGGGAGGGAGGAGACAGTTTAAGTTTGGAATTTCATAATCACTTCTGTAGGGCTCTTAAAGATTCCCTAAGTCCTGCAAAACACGAAAGCATTTGTAGTTTCTGTTCATGACTTATGTTTCCTGTAAGTGGAAAGCTGTTTAGGTCTCAAGGGGAATCTTCCACTGCTTCTCTTGCTCCGTTAACCTGGGAGCTGGGTCAGAGTGTGTTTGCTTGTTCCCTCTACATCAGGGAATGAATTTCCAGCAAGCTTTGCCTGCCAGCAGCTGCAGTCTCCTTATGGCTGTCGCTGTGCAAACCAGCCCGTGCTCACCACCAGGCATTTCTCTGGGGGAATAAATAAATGATTGCCATTCATCTCCACTGGGCTCCTGCTCCCAGCAGTGGACCTGTGAGAGAACCACAGCAGACCTTGTGGAAGGACTCCCCTCCATTCAGAAGGACCTTTTTGCAGGATAAGGGGAGTCACTGTTTCAGGGAGATAGCTCATGGTGGCCTCCCTGTGCTCAGGATCTTCTTCCTCCCCACAGGACTATTTTGAGGGCTGGACCACATTGTAGGTTTGGGAGGGAACTCCTGGGACTGTGATTCATAGTGAAGGGTGGAGAAGGTGGCTGCCTTTGACAATTCATTTGTATTGTGACAGGATGTGGGAACTGGGGAGCCATTTTGCTTAGCAGCAAGCATACATGGAGGGAGGTGGTCCTGGTAATCCCTCCCAAACGCTTGAGCACAGACTTAGGAGGATGGCACACAGACAGTGGTGGCAAGAGAGAACAGAGAGGGACATCATTGCAGTTACCTGCCTGAGGCACTTTTGCAGCTTGGTGACTTGCAGTTGTGAACACTACATCAAAAGGGAGCCTTAGGGAGCAGTTTAAGTGTTTCAGGATACTTGTGTTGGGATGTCCTTCTGCACTTATGAGAAAATGTCTGAAAGATAATAAGCAAGGAAAGCTGACCAAAACTTGGCAAGATGGGGATGATTGTAGTCTGTGACTGGCTGGAAAAGAAGGATCTTGAAATGCGGTGTAATCAAAGTAATGGATCATCGCTTCTGATTTAGAATTCATTTGGAGACAGCAAAGCAGCTTTCATCAAACTTGTGTTTTGCCCTTGCCTCTGCAGATTTGGGTTCTACAAGTACATGAAAATGGATCGCTCAGAGAAGAGCCTAGACTCTGGAGAAAAGACAGAGCAGCCAGGTAGGGGTCCTAGTGTAGTGTGGTGGGCTGAAACCCACCTCCCACAAGCCCAGAGGTTCCTTTTAGCTGTGACTTTTGTGTGTGAGCTCTCACCACCAGCTGAAAGAAACTGTTGACGTTCTGTACCTTCCCTGCCTGATTGTTGTGGCTAGGAGAAGATTTTTGCTGCCACTTTGACTTTTCTCCAGGGCAGGTCAGGAGGTCACTAAACAGTGGGCTGTGGTGGAGAACGTGGCAGCTCCCTTTCAGGCCCACAGCTTAACTGAGCTGTGGTTCCAGAGGAAAAAAGATAGAAGCATCGTAGCCAAAGGTGTGCAGCGTGTGCTCGCAGCTGCCCTGCAGAGCTGTGGCCAGACCAGCAGCTGAAAGCAAAGCCAGGCACCTCCACAGCCTTTGCAATACCAGCTGAGAGGAGCTGAGGAGGTTGGTAGCTAGCAAGAGCACAGCTTCCCTGGGTGAGAGCATCCCTGTGCCTCTAAGCAGGTGTGGTGGGTTGAAATTATCATTTGCTCAGTTGGAAAGCAAATGAAGCTCTATTTACAAGCAGGCTAAAATCTAGAAATATGAAATGCAATGAGTATGTACAAAATAGACAATATTTACCTGTATTTACAATTTATAAACAACACAAGAACCCCCCTGGACAAAACCAAGGGCTTACCAACAGCTTCCCGCAGCCTGTACAAGAGAAAAGTGAGAGAGAAGAGCAGAGAGTAGCTTGATAGTAGTTAGCCACAACAAGAAACGCAGCCAAGGTCAGCAACAGCTAAGCAAAAGCACCAGCTGGTATCTGCCAAAGCAAAGAACGAGAGTTAGTTTATACAACTAACTTTATGTTAGTTATCAGACCAAAGGGATTGTTTAGACCTTATCATTATTTTCCCTTTACACCCAATGGTAGTTCTATCACTTTCTACTCAATCTGTGGAAAATTTCCTATGCATGAGCCTAAAACTGGCACAGCAGGAGACAAACACTGAGATAAGGCAAAAAGTAGCTGCCCCCAGGTGGGCAGGTGCCAGGGTCAGGGCAGGGAAGGCAGCAGGAGGACGCCAGAGGTGTAACTGCAGTTACTTCTGCAGGCTCCCAGGAGGTGACCCTGGATGATCTGCAGTACGTGGAGCGGGTGGTGGAGCACACTGGCCCCCCACAGAACCCCGACAGGGGGAGGGCAGCGCCGGCAGGCAGCACTCTCAGCAGCCACAGCCTCCACCAGGACTCCTCCCTGCGGGAGCAGCGCCAGCTCCTTTCTGTGCTGGGGCATGGCGCGGGAGAGGGCACACAGACAAGGAGCGTGAAGAGGGCTGGCATCAAACCAGCCGTGATGGCCTCTGCCAACCAAAGCCTCACCCAGGCCAGCCTGGAGGGGAGCCCAGTGACGAAGAGACCTGGTTCCAAGGCCGGTGTCAGAGCCAGCTCCAGGGGCCCTGCCCAGCATGGCAGGGCCATCCAGGACAGAGTGCTGCTCAAAAAGGCAAACTCTCCTTCTGGCACCATGGCACAAAGGCAGCAACCTCTCAGCAACCCCAGGGACTCAGGGGTCATGATTCCCAGAAGGGTGAGACCTCAAGGAGACCTCAGCACCACTAAGGATGGGCTGCAGCCAGCAGGCACCTTGCCAGCTGGGAAAGGAGGCCAGGTGCCTGGCAAAGTCAGCAGAGGGGCTGTAAGCATTGCCAGCCCCAGCCAGAGGCCTGGACTGTTACAGTGGTTGAACCAAGTAGAGTCCTACATTGCTGAGCAGAAGGCAGCCAATGGTGGGGAGGTGAGCGAGGCAGAGGCACAGGTGGCATCTCCTGTGAAGGGCAAGTCTGGACCTGTGACAGCAGAAGAGGAAGAGGCAGATGGAGAGCCAGAGGAGGAAGATGAGGAGGATTTTGACTATGTACCAGTGTTTGACCAGGCAGTGAACTGGGAGCAGACCTTCAGCACAAGCAATCTGGACTTCCACATGCTGCGTACAGATTGGATTGACCTGAAATGCAACACGTCAGGAAACCTGCTGCTGAGAGAAAGAGAAGCCCTGGAGGTCACACGTGTCTTCCTGAGGAAGCTCAACCAGAGGAACAAAGGGTAAGGCATAGGGTAAAGACCAAGGGGCAGCGTCCCAGGGCTGGCATCCCATGTGGCACAAGGAAACCCTCATCCTGTGGGAATGGGAGGGTAAGCTAGAGGTGGGAAATAAGACTTCAGGTAAGGGCTCTCTGTAAGAGCCTGGGCTTTAAATACCTCTTTTGGATGAGAAATGAGAATTGTTGGACAACAGACCATGTCTGGAGGTTGGATATTGCCCTCCAAAGCTGGTGGCAGTAAATTTGTAAGATTAGAGGTTTCCATCTATCTACGTCCCTGGCCTCTTGCTGACTTCCTGCTTCTGCAGCATAGGTATTGAGAGCTTCAGGTGAAGAAACCCTGCTGATGTGAAGTAGGACTGGAGTTCCTTGTGCTTGTGATTTGATGTCTACCACATCACAGTATCACAGTACATCCAGTCCAACCCCACCCTGCCAAAGCAGGATCACCCAGGGCAGTCTGCACAGGAATGCATCCAGGTGGATTTGGAAAGTCTCCAGAGAAGGAGACTCCACAACCTCTCTGGGCAGCCTGCTCCAGGGCTCTGTCACCCTCACTGTAAAGAAGTTTCTCCTCATGTTGAGGTGAAACCTTCTGTGTTCAAGTTTGTATCCATTGGTCCTTGTCTTATTGCTGTGCACCACCCAATAGAGCCTGGCCCCCTCCCCTTGACACCCACCCCTCAGCTATTGATAGACATTGATCAGATCCCCTCTCATCCTTCTCTTCTCCAGACTAAACAGCCCCAGGGCTCTCAGTCTCTCTTCCCAGGGGAGATGCTCAAGTCCCCTAAGCATCCTCCTGGCTCTCCATTGGACTCTCTCCAGCAGGTCTCTGTCTCTCTTGAACTGGGGAGCCCCAAACTGGACACAGGATTGCAGCTGTGGTCTCAGCAGGGCAGAGCAGAGGAGGAGAAGAACCTCCCTAGCCCTGCTGGCCACACTTTTCTTGCTGCACCCCAGGATCCCATTGGCTGCCTTGGCCACAAGGGCACATTGCTGTCCCATAAAGAACTTGCTGTCCACTAGGACACATATCAGCTTATGAATCACTGAGGACTAGAAGGGACCTCTAAGATCATGTAGATCAGTATATTGCCCTCAAGGACAACCAAATACCCAAAGCTGTTGTCTGACTGTGTGCACCTCTCTCTTAAAACCAGCTGGATTCCTAGATCATAGTACTGACCTGTTTCAGCTCATCACCTCTTTGGTGACCCTCTGGAAGTCAGCTTTTTCTAGTACTCTGCTTTTTCATGGTCTTGAAATGTGTCCTTTTCTTCTCCAGATTTACCATCCTGATTGCCTTTCTGGCAAAGAGATACACTTCCTCTGAGCTTTTGTAAGATAAACAACCCAACTCCAGAGCCTTCTGCTGAGGGGGCCTCTATTTCCATCATTTTCCTATTTGTCCTTCTCCATGCAGGTTTCAGTTTGGGTTAGTTTTCCTGTACATAACTGACCACTGTCCTGGATATTTTATAGAATACCCATTCTATTAGTAGTTCCCAATCACAGGATCACAGGATGTTAGGGACCTCTGGAGACCTTTGAGTCCAACCCCCCTGCCGGAGCAGGACCATAGAATCCAGCACAGGTCACACAGGAACACATCCAGACAGGGCTGGAAAGGCTCCAAAGAAGGAGACTCCACAACCTCTCTGGGCAACCTCTTCCAGTGCTCTGGGACCCTCACAGTAAAGAAGTTCCTCCTCATATGAGGTGGAACTTGCTGTGCTGTAGTTTCCATCCATTGCCTCTTGTACTATCCCAGGGCACAAGTGAGCAGAGGCTGTCCCTGTCCCTTCCTTCCTGACCCCCAGCCCTCAGCTATTGATAGACATGGATCAGATCCCCTCTCAGTCTTCTCCTCTCCAGGCTAAACAGCCCCAGGGCTCTCAGCCTCTCCTCACCAGGCAGTGCTCCAGGCCCTTCAGCATCCTTGTAGTCTCCCTTGGACTCTCTCCAGCACATCCCTGTCCCTCTTGAACTGGGGAGCCCAGAACTGGATGCAGTATTCCAGGTGTGGCCTCACTAGGGCAGAGTTGAGAGGGAGGAGAACCTCCCTGGATTTGCTGGACACACTCCTCTGAATGCACCCCAGGACCCCATTGGCCTTCTTGGCCACCAGGGCACATTGCTGTCCCATGCAGAACTTGTTGTCCACCAGCACTCCCAGGTCCTTCAACAGGTCCTTCAATCCATAGCTCTCATCCTACGTCTTAAGACTGCATTTGCTGTTTCAGGGCCCAGCAGGCACAATCAAGGTGTAGCTATCAGCACACACAAGACTTTCTCAGCATTTTTACCTGATGAGCATCCATTTCACAGCAGGAACTCTTTGTAATGATCCAAAAGGGCATGAGCTGGCACTTCATCCTGTTCTGGCCATTCCAAATCTCCAGCTCACCTCAGTTTTCCCTGTGGGATTGCCCAGCCCTACTTGGTGTCATTGGCTGAGCAGCTGTCATCAGCCAGTTTCAGTAGTCCAAACAGCCTCCTGGTGCCAGGATCGCCGTGGGAGGTGTTGAATACACTCAGCATTACCAGCCCTGTGATCATTCAGGCACTCTTGTTATCTCCTGTGCCACCTTGGTTTCATTCCCCTTGCCAGCTATTTTCTGTTGGCCACAATCCCAGAGCTAATCCCACATGTGTGGAGGAGGCTAAACCTTCCCGTGGGGCTGTGGGAGCCTCACAGCAGAGCAGGAGGAAGCTGGGGACAAACAGATTGGTGCTAGCCAGCAGCCAAGAGCCTGGTGAAGTGGAGCAGTGTATTAGTTTTGAGTTAAATTAACGAGGTGGGAATTATAAAATATAGTTATTTTTATTTTCCCAAAAGCCCACCCCAAAACTATGTACAAAACTGATAGAATTGCTTACAGGTTCTATTAGGTCCTGAATTCTTCCAGGATGCTTAATGGCAGTTTGGATACAATTTAGAGAGTTCAGAGACTGGAAGAAGCTATGACACCAATAGCTTCACCCACTTACAAACCAAAGGCCAACCAATAACCCTTAGGAAGATATGAGCAGGCCAGGGTTTACTCACGAGGATTAAAGTGGGAATTTGGAGATGGTCCCTAGCTCACTCTCTCTGCTGACAGGCTCCAGAAACTGTCGGTTTGTAATCCAGTTGGAGGCTCAGGCTTTATCCCAGGGCTCTGGACCAGGCACTGGAAGCAAGGCAGGACAGTCGAGACGACAAGGCTTGAAGTGAGGAGAGGCTTCAGCAGATGTGAGCAAGGCTTGAGCAAGGCAGATTTGAGCGAGGAGGATCTGAGCAAGGTGGATCTGAGCAAGGGGATCTGAGCAGGAGCCCCCAGGCTCCCCAGACACTTGTATATATACAAAATGCCAGAGGTCACTTGGTCCAGTGGGCACTAAAGCTAACATGTAGCCACCCAATGGAAAGCCTTCTGCCAGGCTATGACCATAATAGGCAGAGGCCAGGACCTTGTATCTGGGGCAGCTTTCATGCTCTGACCCCAGCTGGGCATCTTGTTTACCAGACAGGCAAGGGCCTGTCCCTTTTGTTCCTTTTCCTGCCTTGCCCTGTGGAGAAGGACCTGGGAGTGCTGGTGGACAGCAAGTTCTGCATGGGACAGCAATGTGCCCTGGTGGCCAAGAAGGCCAATGGGATGCTGGGGTGCACTCAGAAGAGTGTGTCCAGCAGATCCAGGGAGGTTCTCCTCCCTCTCGACTCTGCCCTAGTGAGACCTCACCTGGAATATTGCATCCAGTTCTGGGCTCCCCAGTTCAAGAGGGACAGGGATGTGCTGGAGAGAGTCCAAGGGAGAGCTACCAGGATGCTGAAGGGACTGCCCTATGAAGGGAGGCTGAGAGCCCTGGGACTGTTTAGTCTGGAGGGGAGAAAATTGAGAGGGGATTTAAGAAATGTTTATAAATACCTGAGGGCTGGGGGTCAAGAAGGAGGGGACAGGCTCTTCTCCATTATACCCTGTGACAGGACAAGTGGCAATGGATATAAACTACAGCACAGGAGGTTCCACCTCAACATGAGGAGAAACTTCTTTCCTGTAAGGGTCCCAGGGCACTGGAAGAGGCTGCCCAGAGAGGTTGTGGAGTCTCCTTCTTTGGAGCCTTTCGAGCCCTGTCTGGATGTGTTCCTGTGTGAGCTGTGCTGGATTCTATGGTCCTGCTCTGGCAGGGTGGTTGGACTGGTAAAGATCTCCAGAGGTCCTTTCCAACCCTTAACATCCTGTGATCCTGTGATCCTACAGGCGGTTCCAGCTGCAGCGGATCATGAACGTGGAGAAGCGTCAGGACCGCATGCGGGGCAGCCGCTACCTGCTGGAGCTGGAGCTGCGGGAGCAGGGCCAGCGCCTCGTCCGCCTCTCTGAGTACGTCTTTGCGCGGGGCTGGCAGGGCCTGGCCGGCGACCAGGAGGAGGAGAGGAAGATGAGGAACCTGGCGTGGGGTCGACAGCGGCACCTGATGGCTGCGGCGAACGAACCAGAGCTGTGCTGGCCCCAGGGCTTCTCGTGGAACCACCGTGCTGTGGTTCACTTCGTGGTGCCAGGTGAGAAGGACCTGCCTGGCTGGGACATGGAGGGGTGGCACCGTGGGCAGCTCCCACAAGGGCATTCATGAGAACCACTTCTGCTCCAGCCTCCACCATTGTATTTGGGCCATTTCCAGTTTCTGTTCTCCACAGCTTAAGCCTCCTCAGAAATGTGGCAAGGCCCAAACCCCCTTGGGTTGTAAGCTCAAAGAAAGCTGGGAAAGAACCCACGCTGATTCCTGGGCTCTCAGGGCCAAGATTTCAGCCTGGGCCTGTGTCAGCATTCATAGAATCAGAATCATCACAGAATGGTACAAGCTGGAAGGACCTCCAAAGCTTATGCAGTCCAACCCCCTCTGCAGTCAGCAGGGGCATCCTCAACTAGATCAGGCTGTCCAGAGCCCTGTCCAGCCTCACCTTGAATATCTCCAGGGATGGGGCCTCAACCACCTCCCTGGGCAACCTGTTCCAGTGTTCCACCACCCTCATGGTGCAGAACTTGTTCCTAACATCCAATCTGAATCTGCTCTTCTCTAGTTTGCAGCCATTGCCCCTGGTCCTGTCCCTGCAGACCTTTGCAAACAGTTTCTCTGCAGCCTTCTTGTAGCCCCCTTCAGGTACTGGAATGCTGCTATTAGGTCTCCCCAGAGCCTTCTCCAGGCTGAACACCCCCAGCTCCCTCAGCCTGTTCTCGTAGCAGAACTGCTCCAACCCCCTGATCATTTTCATGGCCCTCCTCTGGACCTGCTCCATCAGGTCCATGTCCTTCCTGTGTTGAAGGCTCCAGAGCTGGATGCAGTACTGCAGGTGAGGAATCACCATAGCAGAGGACAGTGGTAGAATCACCTCTCTGGATCTGCTGGCAACGCTGCTTTGGATGCAGCCCAGGCTGCCATTGGCCCTCTGTGCTTCAAGCTCACGTTGCCTGCTCATGTCCAGCGTCTCATCCATTAGCACCCCCGAGTCCTTTTCCTCAGGTCTGCTTTCTATCACCTCCTTCCCCTGTCTGTATTGATACTGAGGGTTGTTCTGGCTTAGGTGCAGAGCCCTTGCACTTGTTGCACGTCATGAGGCTCACCTGGGCCACTTCTCCAGCTTGTCCAGGTCCCTCTGGATGCCCTCCTGTCCCTCTGGCATATCAACAGCAGCACTCAGCCTGATGTCATCTGCACACTTGCTTATCCTGCTATGTCATTGATAAAAATAGTGAACAGCACAGGTGCCAGTACAGACCCCTGAGGGACACCACTGTCACTGCTCTCCATCTGGACTTCAAGCCATTGAGCACCACCCTCTGGCTGTGACCATCTAGCCAATTCCTTACTCACTGAACACTCCACCCAGCAAATCCATACCTCTCCAACCAGCAGGATGTTGTGGGTGACTGTGGCAAAGGCCTTGCAGAATTCCTGCAAGGTTAGTGGGGCTTGAGGAGAGGCACGAAGCCTCACCTGGTGAGAAACCACACTGTCTTTTAAACTAGTTTTGCTTTGATCCTCTGCCTCTTGCAACCCAACCAGTGAAGAACCAGGCACGCTGGGTGCTGCAGTTCATCTCTGACATGGAAGAGCTGTTCCGAGTCACTAAGGATCGCTACTTCAACGTCATCATCACAGACTACAGCAGCGATGACATGGATGTAGAGAAGGCTCTGAAAAGGTCTGCACTGCACAGGTGAGAGCACTCCCTGCCCTTAAAAGCTGCTCACATGCAAACAGATTCTGTGTATTGACCACCCACAGCCTCCTGCAGCTGGAAATCCCAATGTAAAGGTCATGCAGACCTTCCACATCTGCTTGAACATTGTTATAGCACAGAGTGCATGCAAACTGCATGGTAGAGAAGCGTAAGGCAGGAGCTGCTGTAGGTAGCCATCTGGGTGCATGTCTTTGCTCCTGGCCTTTGTTCATGTTTGCAAGGGAGAAGGGGAAGCAAGTCTGACAGTGATGGGCAGGTGGAAGGACTGAGAAAACTAGAAAGGTGTGAGAAGGGGCACAGAAAGCCTGGAGACCTTTGGGGACTCCCCTTGCTGGGGTAACTTCTGGCTTTCTCTATTCTGATCTGAGCCAGCTTTGGCTGACTGTTTTCTCTATGTGCCAGTGGTTGCAAGTAACAGGTCCTAGGATAGAGCTGGACTAGAGCTGAAAAGGCTTCTGCTAGAGGGTTCCCTGTCCTTGCTGCACAAGGGAGAAGCCACCCTCAGTGCAGGCTGTGACCTGGAGCAGTGCTGAACTCACACGGCAAAGGCTTTCCTCCTCCTGGAGAGGGTGCAGCTCTGCAGCGTGATGGCTGCAGTGCCCTGCTGCTGGCAGTGCTTCCCCTGCTCACCAGCATGCACACACTGAACTTCTCTTTCCCATCTGACCCCCAGCTATCAGTACTTGAAGCTGAAAGGGAATTTCGAGCGTTCTGCTGGGCTGCAGGCTGGGATAGACCTTGTGACGGTAAGCCTGGGGGCCCAGGGGGTGGGCATGGGTCTGATGCTGTCTCTGCCTTCAATACTGAACATGAGGGAAGGGAATAGCCTGGCAGACCAGGTCAGCTTGGAGCAGCGGAGACTAAGGGCTGACATCATTAATATTTATAAAGATGTGCAGGGTGAGTGCCCAGAAGATGGAGCCAGGCTCTGCTGGGTGATGCCCAATGACAGCACAAGGGGCATTCATGGAAGGTGAGGCATAGGAAGTTCCATGGAAACAGGAGGAAAATATTTTTCCCTGTGAGGGTGACAGAACCCTGGAACAGGCTGCCCAGGGGGGTTGTGGAGTCTCCCTCTCTGGAGATATTCCAAACCCACCTGGATGTGTTCCTGTATGACCTGCTCTAGGTGCTCCTGCTCAGGCAGGGGGGTTGGATTGGATGAGCTTTGGGGGTCCCTTCCAGCCCTTAACATTCTGTGATTCTGTGAATCGTAGATGTTGCCTGTCCCTCTAGAGTAAGGGTCTCACCCTTTATTCTGAGGAGCTTGTGTTTGATTCTTGGTCCACCTCTGGAAGTATTAGACAGGAGGGAAGTCCTCAGTAGCAGCTTTGTGATGCTGGCTCTGCCAGGTCATGGTCACAGTGTTTCACACCTATCGTTGTACAGCCTCTCAGTGCCCATTTTGCTATTTCTAACATAGCAGTAAATGGCTGTTTAAATCTCTTCCATACCTCTGTCTTCCTGAAAAAACATTTACTTAAAGTCAACCTTTTGTTTTCCCAACCGGTGTGGTGGGTTCCAGGACCCACACAGCATCGTTTTCCTGTGTGACCTCCACATCCACTTCCCAGCGGGAGTCATCGACTCGATCCGGAAGCACTGCGTGGAAGGCAAGATGGCCTTCGCCCCCATGGTCATGAGGCTGCACTGCGGCATGTCCCCGCAGTGGCCTGATGGTAAGAGGGAGGGGAGCCCCTCTGCCTCAGTCCTGGGGCAGTGGGGTAAGAACTGAGGGTGTCTGACACCTCTAGATTTGTTCCTCTGGTGCTGGCAAGGTCTGGAGCTTCAGGTCCTTCCAGGACCACTAGGTGAGAGTGCATCAGATGCAGGATGGTGTTTAACGGTGTCAGGTACCTGAAATCTGAGATCAAAGAGCCAGCCTTTTATATGGCAGTTCTCCTGGCCATCTCCTGGGGCTCTCTGTGGATTCCAGGACCTTGGAAAACCCCTGCTTGACTCTTTTCTGTTGTTTCTCTTATTTCTTAGGGGGCAAAGCCTGTCTTGAGGAGAGCTAGTAGCCTAGGGTTGAGGATAAGCAACCCAAGTCAGGGGTGGAAACTGGCACAGATCATCTGAGCACAGGTTTTCCTTTAGTGAGAGGTGACCATCCTGAGGCCCCCAGGCACACAGACAGCCCTTTGGAGCTGTGCCAATCCAGGTGCATTAGGTGCTGTGCTGGCAGACAGGAGCTGTGAGAGGGCCTGCACAGTCTGATGGGACAGACTGTGGGCAAGCCTTGCCCATGCCCCAGAGCTTTCAGACACTTGGCTCTGCCTTGCTGTTGACTGTGGTGCCAACATTGTGCTTAAAAGTAGCTGGAATCTCACTCCAGCAGCCCTACTGGAGTCATCAGTGGTTGAAAGCTCCAACACACCTGTGCCTCTGTTGTGCTGTCCTCAGGCTACTGGGAGGTGAATGGGTTTGGCCTCCTGGGCATATACAAGTCTGACCTGGACAAGATCGGAGGCATGAACACAAAAGAGTTTCGGGACCGCTGGGGAGGAGAGGACTGGGAACTCCTGGACAGGTAGGACACTGTTGTCATCATTCCTGTGCTCAGGAGGGGAACCACCCTGGAGGACTAACTACCAGTGGAGTGGGGATCTGACGAGACTGAGGTGACTGATGACACCATAAGCTTGATCAATGAGGGAGAGACTTTGAGTATGTCCTGACCTTAAACCTAGTAGTCAAGTGGACACAAAATTTGCTGCTTCAACCACCAGTGACAGAAGGGAAGACTGTCTCCTGGTGCCTTGCAGACACACTGCTGGTTGGCCACTGGCCGATCAGGCAGTGGTGGCTGCGAAGAATTTGTCCTCTTCGAGCTATGAAGTGCACAGTGAGTCCGATTTGGGTCCATCAGACTTCCTACACTATGTGCAGCAATTGCCCAGAAGAGTAACTGTTAGATCATGGTCATGAAGTACAGTTAGAATTTGTGACAAGTTTAAGAGAGGGGATCCCTGCTGCACAAACCCTAGGCCTCTGGGTTTGTAGTTCCAGGTTTTGGGGCCTGTCCTGTCTGCAGAACAGACTGACATCCTAAGCAATGCTGTGCTGCCTGCTGCCTGTCCTCCTAGCCTGGCACAGGCAGGCTGCTCCTGACCAGTGCTGCTCTCAGGTGTGGATAAGCACTCAGCAAGCATCCTGAGGTGTCTGCTTGTGGGTGTGAGGTACCCCTGAGCTACTCAGGACTCCTCCGTTTGATTGCAGTCTCCTGACAACAGCACAAGGAATTTCCTCGGGCTGAGCCCCTCAGTCTCTTTGTGACCAAGTTTTGCCTAAGTCTGCCCTTCTGCTTTGTGGCAGGATCTTGCAGGCTGGGCTGGAAGTGGAGCGCCTGTCCCTGAGGAATTTCTTCCACTGGTTCCACTCGAAGCGGGGCATGTGGAACCGGCGCCAGCTGAAGACACTGTGACCCTCCGCCCCGGAGCTGCTGGGCAGCACCGTCTGCGCCCCACTCGGCGTGCTCCTTACCCAGGCACACAGCTGAGCACAACAACTCTGCCCCCAGAGCCCCCTGATGGGATGGCACAGCCCAGGAAGGGGTGGCCAGGCAAGAGGAGT
This sequence comes from Indicator indicator, assembly GCF_027791375.1. Classification (NCBI taxonomy): domain Eukaryota; kingdom Metazoa; phylum Chordata; class Aves; order Piciformes; family Indicatoridae; genus Indicator; species Indicator indicator. Next base: position 24,636,822 of record NC_072023.1, read on the forward strand.
GGGGAGCTTCTCTTGTGAGCTGTTGTGTCCACGACGCAGGATCTGTGTCTCGCTGGGAAGATGTGCAAGGGAGACACCATCATAAGTGAAGGGCTTGTCTTTCCTGCCATGCAGCCTGGTGGATGGCATGGTGGGAGAGGTGCCAGAGTTCCCATCCAGTCTGGCATGGTGCAAACCAAACAAACACGAGTCCCAGCTAAGCCCAGAATCATTTATGTAGAGCAGCACAGCTTCTCTTCTAATACTTGAATGAAAAAAAAGGAAAAAGCAAACCCCAACCCTGCCCCTTCTTCCCGGTTTCTCCAGTATCTGTGCTTTTGGACAGGGGACCAAAGTGAGTTCTCTCAACTGTATTGTGTCCATATGTCCATGTGCTGACCCAAGGAAATCTGTATGTGGAGGAGCTGGTAGGCACTTTAGGCTGCTGGTGCTTTTCACTGAGTAATGATGAAAAGCTGTGCTCATAGCCAGCAGGTTGTGGGCCATGGATGGAGATACCAGTCTGCTTCCCTTACAAGAGCCACATTTGCCTGCAGCTGGGTCAGGTGGCAGGGGTTGAAGTTACAAATCCACTGCCTGAAGATAGTGGAATGTTACACAGAGAAGCTAGGACAGCATCTCAGGAGGAACTTTGCAGCCTTATCTGACAGACGTGTGTTTGTCCTAACGATATCAGGGAAACCCTAGCAGGGAAGAAGTGGCAATATTTTATTAGTTGAAATGTTGTGATTTTGTCAGGAAAAGAGGATTCTGCTCTCTAAATCCTGTACATGTATGCAGCATCTAAAGGTTAATTTAATAAGTTATGGCCTCACAGTTATGTCTTGTCATAGTTTGATTTTTCTGTAAGGAGCAGGCTTCTTGATTGAAGAACCAGCACAGCTGTTGATGCTTCACCTCTGGAACAGCCCTGTGAGCTCTGGCCTGGTAGGGAGGAGGTGGCCTCAGGCCTTGGCATGTACATTGGGTGCGAAGAGCAGCAAGAAAAAAGAGAGGAGATGGGCAGATCTAGGTGAGCAGTGACCCAAGAACTGTGGAAATAGCCCATGTCCATAGCTGGACTGATGCTACAGGGAATTCTTATCCTCTGCCACTTCCATTAATGGAAAGTGAGGTGTTTAACCCCTAGAACCATTTCACAGGGGTATAGAAACCCAGGAATCCTAGCACACTCTGCTCTACACTGGGGCTTCACATTCCCCATACCATCCTGAAAATGTCTCAAGCTTGAGGGGAGAGCTGACTCAGGATGGTGCTCGTGATGCCCAGCTCTGCTGGGAGCTGTTGAGCAGTGAGTAATGGAGGTGTGCAGGACACAAGCCATGCTGACTTGGTACTAGAGTTGTTTGCTTTTTGCACTGATGGAGTGGGTGCCAATTCAGAATACATTCATTCATTATTAATGCAGTGATGCTTGACAAGTCCATCAGGTTCCACTGTTGCAGTGGAAAGCTGCACATTCAAGTTCAGGCACGTGAGGCAGACATCTTGTCAGACCATCTGCTTGCCTCAGTCTGGGGTTTGGGACTGACAGAGGTAGACAAAGTCAATCACATTTCAGAACGTTTCCCTGTGCCGTGTGCAGCTGTGGGGAGAGGCAGCTGTGTCTGCATGCACAGAACCTTTCTCAGCATGCAGACTGATTTCCTCAGGAGAGGCAGCCACAGCCTTCTGGCCAGGCCAGAGCAGACTTTTTGCTGAGGGAAGGTATCATTGCCTCTTTGCAGAGACTAAGAAATGGATCATAGCTGCTGAGGTGAGGCTGACACCAGTCTGCACCGTTGCTTTATTTTATGTTTTTAAGGCAGCAGAGAAGTTCAGGAGGGCAGAGCCCAGCGATGTGCTGTTGCAGTACCTCCTGCTGCTGCCTGTGCTGTGCAGCAGCCCTGCTGCGGGCACCTGCCGGAGCCTGCGCTTCCTGCAGACACAGGCACAGCCCTGCCAGGGTGCAGCTCAGCTGCTCCTCAGCCACTAGGACGCTGCCTCCACAGCCTGCCCAGGCTGGCTCCTTCACACAATCCCTGTGGAATGGGGAGAGGCTGCTGGGGAGGGCGAGTGCTGGGACACAGCACTCAGCTGTGTGGCCTCACCAAGCAGGGAATGGCACGAGGCCCATTCTGCCCATGGGGAGCTGATGGGTGCAGTCGTGGCCCTTGTGCCATGCACAGGGAGGAAGCTTTATTGGTACCATGTGCTGTCACATCCAGCTTAGATGTGATCTGCAGCACCTTCAGTTGGCTGCTGGCATTCATCTGCAGACACTGGCAAGAATTAGGTGCATCCAGAGGGTGATACACTTGGCTTAAATGGTACAGGTAGCCTCTCTTCCTCACCAGAGAGAGCAGTCAGCACACTGGATCTGAAAGTAGGCTACCACCCTCACTCCAGCACAGCCAGCAGAAGGATTTGCCCCCATGCTTTAGCCATGAGTGTGCTTCAAGCCTTGGTAACCCAGAACTCTTACCTCAAGAGGACTCCTGGGTGGAGCTGTAAAGGTTTTGGACCAGTTTCCTGATGGCTGGTGTCCCCACTGCCACAGCTGTCATTACAAATTTTCTTCCCTTTCTGAAGCAGTGGGGATTCTTAGCTGGTGTTTAAGCATTGTAGTAATTACAAATTAACATGATTAATACTAATTGGCACTACTTGGCAGCCTCCATGGAGGAGCATGAAGAGAGTACATGGAGACAAAAGCTGCCTTCCAGCCCACATACTCAGAGACCACTGCAAGCTGTAGGGACACAAGTGGCTACACACTCCCCAGCTTGCCAGCCAGCAGCAAATCCTGCAGGAACAGTGCTGGGCTTTGCTCTGAAGCTGCTGCCCTTCTCCCAAAACAACGTGCAGGTCTTCTCCCCAAACAGCCCTGAGGAGTGGGGAAGCAGAGAGCACGGCAGGAGCAGGTTATCTCACAGCCCTGCAGTGAGGAGACATGGGCAGACAGGGCAGTGGCTGGGCCAGCACAGCTGCTATCAGCTGCTGGCACTGGTGCTGCACAGTGTGCCCTGCCCCTGCGAGCAGGCCAGAGTCCTGGGTCCAGCAGAGCTCCCAGGGGGCAAGAGGGAATTGTGTCTTCAGCATGGCCAAAAAGCTGACTCCTGCTGACGGTTGATCTCATTTTTGTCACCAGGATATTTTTAGGAAGCTGTGCCTGAGTTTGCAGTGAAGGTTGCCCCAATTCCGTGCCTTCGTGTGCATCCTGGTTGTATCATGACACTGCAGCAGGAGGGAGCCAGTTGCATGGAATTTCCTGTGCACCAGGCAGGCAGACAGGAGAGAGCTGAGGAGGTGACGACCATACTGCAGAGAAGACCTTCTTCTGAGGCAGGGGTGGCCAGACTGGGGACTCTGTGCCCCCAGGTGCAGGTTGTACAGCAGGGTGGGGGGCTGCCTGCAAATGCCAGCTCCATCTTCAGGACTCAGAATTGTGCAGCTGAGACTTGTTTCAGAGGTCAGCAAAGGGAACAAAGAAGGGCTGGGTTCTGTTCTTGAGAAACGTGTTGTGTGACAATTACCATGTCACTTGACTTGTTTTGTCATTGTCTTTAATGTTTGCCTACTCATTGCCTACAAATGTCTGGAGCCGATGGTTTTGTAGCTACTGATGCCTTGTGTTAAAAATCTGAATTGTACCTTCGACTTCTCTGCCTTACAGTGGCTCTGTGCCTTCCAGGCAGCTCCTGGGCCACCTCTGTTGGAGCTGGGGGATGTACTGCTTTCCCCTCATGTTTTACAAATACACTGTCTTCCTACAAGAGCTCAGTTCTCTCTGTCTTACTCACAATCACATCACCATGCAGCAGGGGGTGCAAACCAGGTGTTGCTCCTCTGGCTTCCTATAACCAAAGGCGTAGACAATATCAGAGACAGGTCACTGTGTCCAAGCCAACAAGAACTCTGCAGCAAGAGGTGGGTGGGAAACACAGCAAGCAAGATTAAACAGCAGCAAAACCTGTTTAGTCCCCTCTAGAGCTCTAGAAAGTGGGATGGCAACAGAACAGTTTTTCTCCTGTCTTCCTGGGTTTGTCATGTGAAACAAGGTAGAAACATTGGGCAGGGTGGACATCTCAGCAAAGCACAAGTGCAGTGTGATCAATGTGTGGAGAATGGAGTGGTCCCTCTTGCAAGCAGGAGATAAGCTCAGTGCTAGCACAAGCCAAGACCTGAGCTCGGTACCTGGCCCAGTCTACATAAAGGGGAGCTCATCTCTTTCACAGTAACTGCTTTTTCTGATTGGAATTTGGCCCTTTCTCACTTCAACTCTGCCTCTTTTTTTTTTTTTTTTTTTTTTTTTGAGTATAAAAAAGTTGAGTATAAAAGGCTTGGCAGGAATGGGAGCCAGACATGGGGAGGGAAAAAAGCAGCCAAGGCTGCTAATGAGTCTGATTCCATTATAATGAGAAACTATTTTTAAAGGTAATGAGGAAAAGCGTTCCGACATGCTGCTGGTCTGCTCACCTGGGCTGGTTGACAAGTAGCCCTCCCTGCAGGCCTCATGTGCTGCCATCCCTGATGTGGCATCTCTCTGAGACAATGATATTGGAGTCAAGCCAGTGATGCAATTCCCCCCATAGCTTCTTTCCCAGCTGAACCTTTTTTTCCCCTCTCTCTTTACATTAAGTCATCAATGCTAATTGCTTTGTCTGCGGCTCTGCGAAGCAGTGAGTCACAGGATTTGGGATCTGCACAAGGGATGCATCATTTTTAACCTTTTTATGAACCCAGCTGGCCAGTAGTGGCTGAAAGGCCTTAGCTGGTGGGTTTGCATTGGCTAGAACTATCCTTGCTGCTTCCCCAGTGGGAGAGGAAAGCAGGATCATGGAGGCTTCCTAGAAGCATTCTCCCCTGCTTGCTGTTGGTCTCGGCAGAAGCCAAGGACTGAGATGAGCAACAAGCTTGGTGTCACTCCAGACATGCCATGCCCTGGACAAAGTGGAGGATGAGTCATTACCTACTTCATCAAACAGCTCCCAGGCTGTGCTCAGCTTTGCTGATTTACATTCTGGTCAATAGATAATTGATATTTTCCACTCTTTCTGTGCCACTTTCCTTCCACTGGGCACAAGCTGGTGCTGTCCCACCAGCCTTTCACAGAATCACAGAATGTTAGGGGTTGGAAGGGACCTCTGGAGATCGTCCAGTCCACCACCCTGTCAAAGCAGGATCACCTAGAACAGATCACATAGGAACCCATCCAGGCAGACCTTGAAAGTCTCCAGAGATGGAGACTCCACCACCTCTCTGGGCAGCTTGTTTCAGTGCTTTGCCACCCTTAAAGGAAAGTTCCTCCCCATGTTTAGATGCAGCTTCCCATGTTCAAGCTTATGGGGACCACTGAGAAGAGTCTGGCCTCATCTTCCTGCACCCATCCCTTAGATATTTGTCAGCATTAATAAAATCCCCCTTTAGCCTATTCTTCTCCAGGTTAAACAGCCCCCTTTATAGACAGGATCATTCTCCCATGCTCACCACCTGTGAGTTACACAGAAATGTAGTTCTGTAAAGTCACAGGCTTACAGGATGTTTGGGGTTGGAAGGGACCTCCAAAGATCATCGAATCCAATCCCCCCTGCCAGAGCAGGACCATAGAATCCAGCACAGGTCACACAGGAACACATCCAGACAGGGCTGGAAAGGCTCCAGAGAAGGAGACTCCACAACCTCTCTGGGCAGCCTCTTCCAGTGCTCTGGGACCCTTACAGTGAAGAAGTTCCTCCTCATGTTGAGGTGGAAATACCTGTGATGTAGTTTATGTCCATTGCCCCTTGTTCTATCCCAGGGTTCAACTGAGCAGAGCCTGTCTCCTGCTTCTTGACCCTCAGCCCTCAGATATTTATAAACATTACTTAAATCCCCTCTCAGTCTTCTCCTCTCCAGACTAAACAGCCCCAGGGCTCTCAGCCTCTCCTCACCAGGCAGTGCTCCAGTCCCTTCAGCATCCTTGTAGCCCTCCCTTGGACTCTCTCCAGCACATCCCTGTCCCTCTTGAACTGGGGAGCCCAGAACTGGATGCAGTATTTCAGGTGAGGTCTCACCAGGGCAGAGTAGAGGGGGAGGAGAACCTCCCTGGATCTGCTGGACACACTCTTCTGAATGCACCCCAGGATCCCATTGGCCTGAGGGAGGACTCTGCGCTCATCCTTGTTGACCCTCATCAGGTTCCTCTCTGCCCAGCTCTCAGTCTGTCCAAGTCTCACTGAAGGGCCACACAACCTTCAGGTGTCTCAGTGTAGACTGCAAATGGAATCTGCTCATAAAAGACTTTTCAAGTGTCAGACACTCTCATTACCTCCTGAAGACCAAGATGGGGACTTTTTGGTGATGTTTCTTTCACAGCAGTGGCAAGAGTATGCAAAATGAAAAAAATCCATTCTGATTCTGCTGTACAATTTTTAAAACTCATTTAATACTCAGAAAAGCAAGTAATTATTTCAATAGGCTTACACTAGGCTGTTAAAATACCTTTTTTTTTAGCATTAATACAAAGTTACAGAATTTAGGATTGAAAATTTGTACTCTTTCAAAAAAAAATCTGGAAAATCATTAATCCAAGGAAATTGTTCTAGTACAAAAGAATTCCCATCACTTTCAATATAAAAATGCTGTCTTTTAAAACACTTCTCTTAGCGATAAGACCCTGAACAATCTTAGTGATATTTTTAATGAAGCAATACACTCTGCACCTCTCATTTCTCATGGTGGCAACAAGCCCTGGAGTTTTTCTGTGTATAATGGTTCTTCATTTTATAATAAATATTGTTAGGTGGTTCTCGCATCATTCCTGGTAGGTTCCTGCCAATGACGTGAGACCATTGTTAGTCTTTCAATGCTGATTTGTTTTCTTCACTGGGTCCTATGTAGTTCTAAACAGCTAGGAAAACCTTTGAGCTGGCTTTCTCTACACTGCCACAGACACACTTTTCTATCCTCCCATGAGAAGGAGGGCTTTTTGGTCCAGGCTGAGCAATCCATACCAGTGTTTGGGAGATGAACTGTTAGGTAGCCTGGCTTTAAGGATAGAATTTTAGACAGAAGAGCTGGGCTTTTCTTATGCAGCCTCCAAAGGAAATCTCCCAGTCTTCTCTGTAAAATGAACCAATATTGACTATGAGAAGCAGGCAGCTGAAAGAAGAGATTTACAGAGCTGTGCTTTGAGATCGTGTTCCTGCTGCGCTCCTGCAGCTTCCTTAGCCAGGTTTTCTCCAGCTTTGAAAGGCAGTGTTCAGCCCTTCAGCCCTGCAGAATCATGGTAAGAGACTGATACACCACCCCTCCCCCCCCTTCCCCCCCTCCCCCCCCATCTGCACATGCAACCCAGTTCTCTGTTGATGGGCTACTGCTGAGGAAAGTGTAGAGGCAGAGCTGGTCCCACCAGCCGTGCTGCTCGGGTCCTGCAGGGGTGACAAAAACACCAGCAAGGTCACAGCAGTCTCCTGGGTCCTGTATGGACAGGGAAGAGCAGTCCCTGTGTATCAGGTCACTGAGCACCACAGCCACACCTCTGAGTGTGAGGTGCTGCTCTCCAGCACTCACACCCTTCTAGACCCCAAGGCAGAAGTGTTTCCATAGAGGCCTCTGCATCCTTTCTCATCATCCCATGCATCTATCAAGCTTTCTTGCTGGCTGGTGCCCCAGTATGTTGCATTTAAACTGTGTTTACATAGAGTTGTCAGGCCTGGAAGGGACCTCAAGGATCATCCAGTTCCAACCCCCCTACCATGGTCACTAGATCACAGCCACATGGTTGCTCACAGCCACATCCAGCCTGGCCTTGAAAACCTCCAGGGATGAGGCTTCCACCACCTCCCTGGGCAACCTGTTCCAGTGCCTCATCACCTTCCTGGGGAAGAACTTCTTCCTAATGTCTAATCTAAATCTTCCCTCCTTTAGCTTGGATCCATTCCCCCCACTCCTATTACTCCCTGACATCCTAAAAAGTCCCTCCCCAGCTTTCTTGTAGCCCCTTTCAGATACTGGAAGGCCACAAGAAGGTCTCCTCAGAGCCGCCTTCTCTCCAGACTAAACAATCCCAACTCTCTCAGTCTGTCTCCATAGGAGAGGTGCAGGTCATATAATCACTTCTTGCTTCTTGACCTAAAGCACTTTTGACCTAAGAACATGGCATTGCCTTACTGACTTGGCATGGGAACTCAAGCATTTTGCTAGACTCTTATTCTCCAGACTCTTGAAAATGAGAAATTGTTGAAACAGCTCCCACCAAGCCTCACTGGCTGTTATGAAGAGCTCTTTCATCCCCACCTTTCTTCCCTTCTGCCAAGACAGTGCTGCTATCCCTGGATACCTCCCAGAACGCCCCTAGATTTCTTTCCCCAATTTAGCTCCCGTCCACAGCTGTTGCCTGTATCTAGGGTGAAGCCTGCAGCCTTATGATAGCCACCTGCTGCTGCTAAATCCTAGCAGTTGGGATGTTTCTGGTGTTCTTGCTTCAAAAATCAACTAAGGAGAAACCTCCCTCCTCCTCCTCCTCTGAAGGAAGGAATTTGTTCAATAGCCCCAGAAGCTCGTGGGACACCCAAGTGCCTCTGGAAAAGCTTTGCTCATTTGTGCACTTCTGCCTTCTTTTCAACCTGGCAGTGATGCTTTGTGAGACTGAAATCCCTTGCAGGGGCTGGCAGCGGTGGGAGCTCAGCCCTTTCTTACCTGACTCCGTTGCCCCATGACTTAGTAAGGTCGGAAATTCCTAGGGTAAAGGCCAGTCTTCTGCACCCCAAAGGCTGTGATGAAGATGTTGAGGATGACTGTGATGAAGATGAGAGCCGTGGCAGCGTTGTTGAGTATATTCAGGCGGGGCTGCTTTGCAACGTCGTTCAGGTTCAAACGGGCTGTGCAGTACAATATACAAAGGAAGGCAGAGTTGTAGCTTGACTCCAACACCCCCAGCCCCTGTGAGCCCCGCCCTGCTCTTGGGCACTGCAGCCACAGAGCTGGCAGAGTAGTGCCAGGGCCTTTACAGGGGCCACAGCTCGCCCTAGGGTGACATAGGAGGACAGAGCTATGGAGGTGCCATGGCCCTCCAGTAGGCCAACTCAGATCACTTCTGTATGCTAGCCAGGCATATGCCTTGTGACCCCCACACTGCATGGCCATGGGACATGGCATGAGACACCCAGCCCTCACACATGTGCTGACACAGCTATGAACACCCTCCTCACCTCTAGACCAAAAGGTGTCTGAGCACACAAATGGAATCAGCTCTGGCTGATGGGCACTGATCAGCTCAGAGAGGGGAAGCCCTGGGTCACTGGGCTGTCTGGCCAATAAGCCACACAAATGGCAGCCTTGTGGATCCCTGTCCTCTGTTGTAGTCCCCTGCCCCCCTTCTTACAGCTGGCTCCAGCCACAGTGGCTGCCACTAGGAAAGGCTGTGACATGTGGGGCAGGGGAATGAACACACCACAGAATTTCCTGTAGCCTCTGCTCCCTTGTCCCAATAAAGAGCCACTTAGGATACACAGGACAAAGCAGCTTTGGGGGCACTTGTTAGGCATGTGTTGGAGGATGCATTATAGCAACTGCTGTATCAGATGGGGCAAGCCTGTCTGATGTGCTGCTGTTAATGGATGTCTGTATGGCATTAGCAGACCTGGGGATTGGTTAAATGTGAGGTGAGCATGGGGAACGCCTCTGCCTAAATCATTCTGTTAGCCCCTGCCTGAGCAAGGCAAAAAATACAACAGAAAGTGCAGCAACTACAGGAAGGGGCACACAACAGGGTGGGTAGCCCTCTTCCTGCACCAGCAATTCCTGCAGCAGTGGGCCAGGGAAGGAAGAACAGTGCTCAGAGCTACCACCCACTGAGCACTTCGAAAAGCAGAGGCACAGCCCTCTCCACAACCTGCCTCCAGTTGCCCCGTGCCAGCCAAGCCATGGGTTGCCCTGCCCCTGCAATACCCTGCCAGGCTGCCTTGCCCCGTGCCAGCCAAGCCATGGGCTGCCCTGTCCCGTGCCATCCAAACCATAGGCTGCCCTGCCCCTGCAACACCCTGCCAGGCTGCCTTGCCCCGTGCCAGCCAAGCCATGGGCTGCCCTGTCCTGTGCCAGCCAAGCCATAGGCTGCCCTGCCTCTGCAGCACCCTGCCAGGCTGCCTGCGCCTCAGCCTTACCAGTGATGATGAGGATGATGCCGATCATCACCTGGAAGAAGAGGGAGATGCTGATGAGCACGATGAGGGTGGTGTAGTACTGGAAGGAGGTGCCCTGCTCCAGCACTGCCTTCAGCTGGGTGACATTGGCCATGAAGAGTGCCACGTCCAGCATGCTCTCTGCCACGCTCTTCTTGGTGGCGTAGTGGTTGATGTTCATTGGCCCAGAGATCTGCAGGTGAGGAGTCACACCCTGCAGGGACAGCACACACAGCACCACCTGAGACCATGGCCAGGCTGGCAGGCACAGCCATGCCAGGCAGGCTGATGCCACCCTGTGCAGGGCTTACCTAGAAAGCCTGGGAAAGAGTCTCAGGATCACAGATGTTAGGGGTTGTCAGGGATCTCCAAAGATCATTGAGTCCAACCCCCCTGCCAGAGCAGGACCATAGAATCCAGCACAGCTCACACAGGAACACATCCAGACAGGGCTGGAAAGGCTCCAGGGAAGGAGACTCCACAACCTCTCTGGGCAGCCTGTTCCAGTGCTCTGGGACCCTCACAGTGAAGAAGTTCCTCCTCATGTTGAGGTGGAAACACCTGTGATGTAGTTTATGTCCATTGCCCCTTGTCCTATCCCGGGGTTCAACTGAGCAGAGCCTGTCCCCTGCCTCTTGACCCCCAGCCCTCAGATATTTATAAACATTACTTAAATCCCCTCTCAGTCTTCTCCTCTCCAGACTAAACAGCCCCAGGGCTCTCAGCCTCTCCTCACCAGGCAGTGCTCCAGTCCCTTCAGCATCCTTGTAGCCCTCCCTTGGACTCTCTCCAGCACATCCCTGTCCCTCTTGAACTGGGGAGCCCAGAACTGGATGCAATATTCCAGGTGAGGTCTCACCAGGGCAGAGTAGAGAAAGGGGGAGGAGAACCTCCCTGGATCTGCTGGACACACTCCTCTGAATGCACCCCAGCATCCCATTGGCCTTCTTGGCCACCAGGGCACATTGCTGTCCCATGCAGAACTTGTTGTCCACCAGCACTCCCAGGTCCTTCTCCACAGGTCTGCTCTCCAGCAGATCACCTCCCAACCTGTACTGCTGCAGTTTATTCTTCCTTCCCAGGTGCAGGACTCTGCACTTCTCCTTGTTGAACCTCATTTGGTTCCTCTCTGCCCAGCTCTCAGTCTGTCCAGGTCTTGCTGAATGGCCACACAGCTTCAGGTGTCAGCCAAGCCTCCCAGTCAAAGCTGCCTGTTTGAACCTGTGGAGAGTTTCCTCTCACACTGGCCTCATGATGTTAAAGGGCACAAGGCTCTTGTGGTGATGAAGAGCTTGGCAAGGTTAGACAAGTGCTGGATATCTTTGTTTGTTACAATAATGTAGATTACTCAGAACCAAGGATTTTGCAAGGAATATTGGAATCTCTTCCTTCAGGGCACAGACAGGCCTCAGTCTTTGAGAGGATTAGAGAAAGATCTTCTGTTTGGGTTAGATGCTCAAAGGGCCCTTTGTGGCTGGGCTTTTGTCTCCTTTGAATGCTTTTTGCAGGCCATTGTGTTAGACAAGATGCTGTAGCAGGTGGGACAAAGCCACATTTTTGTGGGGCACTATTTCTTCATCAGGCTCCAAAACACAGTGAGACAAGGGATGGAATGCACCATTCCTAACTTCATTCATTCAGACACATTTGTGTCAGTGGAAAGAAACAGCTATTTACAAGGGCTAACACACCTGCTTGCCCTTAAACTGGCTTCAAGCTGTAAGTGATTTGGCTGCTTTTAGCCATCCACCTTTACTCTGTATTTCTTGTTAAGTGACTTTCCCTGTTAGCTGTCTTCACCCAAATGATAAAAAAACCCAAAAAGACAGAGGAGGAAAGTTTTCTGTTTACCCAGAGCATCATTAGCTGGCAACAAACCACAAGCAAAGGCAACAAATTACGCAAAGTCTGAACCTACACCAAGCTATGAACCTCTTCCTTGAAATAAAAGCAAAACTTCCATGTAGCTGACAGGCTTTGGTTCACACACAGAACATTAGGGGTTGGAAGGGATCTCCAGAGATCATCCAGCCCAACCCCACCCTGCCAAAGCAGGATCACCCAGGGCAGTCTGCACAGGAATGCATCCAGGTGGGGTTGGAAAGTCTCCAGAGAAGGAGACTCCACAACCTCTCTGGGCAGCCTGCTCCAGGGCTCTGTCACCCTCACTGTAAAGAAGTTTCTCCTCATGTTGAGCTGAAACCTTCTGTGTTCCAGTTTGTATCCATTGGTCCTTGTCTTATTGCTGAGCACCACTGAAAAGAGCCTGGCCCCCTCCCCTTGACACCCACCCCTCAGCTATTGATAGACATTGATCAGATCCCCTCTCAGCCTTCTCTTCTCCAGACTGAACAGCCCCAGGGCTCTCAGTCTCTCTTCACAGGGGAGATGCTCAAGTCCCCTAAGCATCCTCCTGGCTCTCCATTGGACTCTCTCCAGCAGGTCTCTGTCTCTCTTGAACTGGACACAGTATTGCAGGTGTGGTCTCAGCAGGGCAGAGTAGAGAGGTAGAAGAACCTCCCCAGCCCTGCTGGCCACACTTTTCTTGCTGCACCCCAGGATCCCATTGGCTCTCTTGGCCACAAGGGCACATTGCTGTCCCATGCAGAACTTGCTGTCCACCAGCACTCCAAGGTCTTTCTCTGTGGAGCTGTTTTCCAGCAGGGCAGCTCCTAACCTGTCCTGGTGCCTGCTGCTATTCCTCCCCAGATGCAGGACCCTCCACTTGTCCTTACTGAACCTCATGAGGTTTGCCTGCAGCCAACTCTCAGCCTGTCCAGGTCACGTTGGATGGCAGCACAGCCTGACAGGTGTCAGCCAACCCCCCCCCCCAGTTTTATATCATCAGGAACTTGCTGAGGGTACTCTCAATCCCCTCAGCCAGGTCACTGATAAAGATATTGAACAAAACTGGACCCAGCCCTGATTCCTGGGGAACACTGCTGGCCACAGGCCTCCAAGCTGACTCTGTGCCACTGATGATGACCCTCTGAACTCTGTGTGGAGCCAGTTTTCAAATCCACCTCACTGAGCAGCCATCTATGCCACATCTTCTGAGCTTTTCTATGAGGATATTGTGGGAGACAGTATCAAAAGCTTTACTGAAGTCAAGATATTTGACATCCACTGCTCTGCTCTCATTTACCCACTTGGTCATAACTCCATAGCAGACTATCAGATTAGTCAGACAGGATCTCCCCTTGGTAAATCCATGTTGGCTACTCCTGATAACCTTCTTGTCTTCCATGTGGTTAGAGATGACCTCCACGTTGAGCTGCTCCATCATCTTTCCAGGGATGGAGGTGAGGCTGACTGCTCTGTAGTTGCCTGGCTCCCTTCTTGCTTTTTTTGAAGACTGCAGTGATATTTGCTTCCTTCCAGTCCCCAGGCACCTCTCCTGTTCCCCAGGACTTTTCAAAGGTGATGGAGAGAGGTTCAGCAGCAGTATCAGCAGCTCTCTAAGCACTCCTGGATGCATCCCATCAAGGCCCATGGATTTGTGTGTCTTCAGATGGTATAGGAGATCTCTAACCCTGTCCTGACTGACCAGTGGAATGTCCACATGTCTCCGGTTCTGCTCCCTTGCTTCTAGAGACTGAGGTTCTTGAGGAGTGAGGACTGAGGCAAAGAAGGCATTCAGCAACTCTGCCATCTCTGCATCATCAGTTCCTGTATCTCCCATCTCATTCAGCAGGGCCCCACCTTTTCCTTGCTCTTCCTTGTATCATTGATATATTTGACAAAACTCTTCTTGTTCTCCTTCACCCCTCTGGCCAGATTCAGTTCCAGGAGGGCCTTGGCTTTCCTTGTTGCATCTCTGCATTCTCTGGCTACATCTCTATAATCCTCCCAACTGTCGTTTTGTCCACATATTGTAAACCTCCTTTTTGTTTTTGAGTTTTACTCAGAGTTCCTTGCTCATCCATGCAGGTCTTCTGCTTGCTTTATTTGATTTTTTTTTCAAGGGAACACATTTCTCTTGAGCTTGGAGGAGATAATGTTTGAATATTAACCAGCTCTCTTGGGCCCCCTTCCTTCCAGAGCCATAGTCCCCTGGATATTTCTAAGTAGAATCTTGAAGAGGGAAAAGCTGGCCCTCTGAAAGTCCAGGGTTGAAATTTTACTTATCACCCTGCTTCTTTGTCTATTGACATTAAACTCTAACATGTCGTGGGCACTGCAACCAAGATTTCCCCCAACCTTGACATCTTCTACAACCAGTCCTTCTTTCTTTGTTAATATCAGGTCCAGCACTCCCTGTTGGTTCTTCAACTACTTGCAGGAGAAAGTTGTCATCAATGCACTGCATGAAACTTTGTTTGTGCTTGGCTGTGTGATCTTTCCAACTAATATCAGAGTGGTTGGCCCAGGCTTAGTAGATCCACAAAGGTGGCCAATAGGCTACTGGATGGTAAAAGCTGGACACTAAACAATCAGTCAGGATGCTGGAGCATCTGTGGGCTATGAGGAAATGGCTGTGACTCCCTTTTCTGAGCTGCCACAACGCATGCACAGCTCTTCAGAGTGGGACCATTTCTGCTTTTACTTTGTCTTAAAGCTCAATCCTGTAGACTGCTGTGACTCAGGAGCTGATTCACAAGTAACTCAAAGTTTCCCTACAGCAGGATTGCCTGTACAGCTGGGGGGGAGGGGGGGCTACAGGAAATCTCTGGGGAGATTAAATTATTCCTTCATGGCAAATAGAGCCTATGTCAAGTCACAGGACATACCTGAGGTGATTTATATCATCAGGCTAGAGCTGGTGTCTTTCTAATCACTTGGGAAGGGGTCCCTTTGTCAGAGTGTGAATGCTACCTTTTCTTCTCTCCTTTGTATCCTGTCAAAGAGAGGAAACCTGGATCTGGAAATCAGACACCAAGTTCATCTTTCAAGGTGAGGATGTAGCATTCCTGCGCACGCTGTAAACGTAGGGAAATTAGTACCTGAAAAGGTAGAGTTCAGTCACACAGCAGTGTTGGCTGAACTGGTGCTGGGTCTCAGCTCCCAAGTCCCATTTCCAGATGGTTTGGCTTTCCATATGAGACACCCTCTTTCCCTGCAAAGACTCTGCTCGCTGTGCCTGACCTCAGGCGAATTCCCTTTCTGCGTGGCACAGCGATGCCGGTCCCTAGAGAGCCTGTTTGGGACACCCATCCACATTTCATGTCACACACACCCCCCCTGCAAATATTTATCTCTCTTCTAATGCTATTTTTAATTTTTGTAGGAATTCTTGTAGAAAGACAGATGACTTACACCACCAGCATGGCACAACATATTTATTTCTCCTTTTAAACTTGATGTCTGACTTTGCCAAGGGGAGCTGGCAGATCCCAGGGGCTGTGACACCTGGGCTGTGGCACCAGAGGGCATGCTGAGCTCCACAGCTCCCTGAAGCTGACTTAAAAGTTCCCACTGAAATTAGCTTTTGAGAATTTATTTGGGTTTTCTTCTGTGCTCATTTTCACAAGAAATAGTTGCTGAAAACTTTGGGAGGAAGTCTAGCTAAAGATCTCTTTGCAAAGCTAGCAGATTTTGGTCTGAGGGGAGCACAGACCTCCCTTAAAGCTACTTGGGTAATTTCTACAAAACTTGCAGTTTCTCTTGTTGTATTTTTCAGGGCAGAAAAAAAATAAAGAAACTGCATAGTAGCTCTAACTTCAAATCTGTAAGATTTGTGAGTTTGGGGACACTCTAACCAGGGGACAACAGCCTGAAAGAAACAGTGGGATAGCATGAGGCTAACAAGTAGTGAAAACTTCTTCATGGCAGTGCTCTGGCAGAGGGAGATGTCCAAGGAGAAGCTGTATTATTTGCCATTAGCTCCAAAGGAAATGTTGCAGGATGGCAAAGAAAGCAGAGCCCTCAACATAGGCTGTGCACTCAGAGGGGTTGGTGCAGAGACAGCCAGCACAGGGATCCTGGCTGTACACAGCCAGCTGCATGCAGAGGAGCACACACAGCACCAGCACCAGGGAAAACCCAGACCATGCTGCACAGAGTTTGCCACTTGGCATCTCTAGGAGTACTTTGTAAACATCAGTTAATGAAGGTTAAAAGCACACAGAGTCATCTTGCAAGGTACAAGAGGAGCATAGTTTCCTTTTTGCAGACAGAAAGCAGAGAGATTAAAGGCCCTGCTCTCAATCAACACCTCTAGCATTCGGTGTACAGTTATTAGCCACTCTGCTTTTCCAGGGCACCTCACTCCTTGCAACTCCTTCCCACTTCAGCTGGGATGAGACAAGCCAGTTTTCGTATGTTTGGCCTCTGTGCCATGCCTGGGCATGGGCAGCAGTGCTGATGGTAGCAGGAACAGCAGCCACTGCCAGGCATCTGCTCACTGTCTCCCTCACGAAGCCGTGCGTGGCAGCTTGCAGGCAGGGCAGGAACTGGGCACAGTCACACGTGTGCAAGAGAAGGGGCACCCAGGGAATGCTTTGCTCAATGCCAGCTGAATGGCCAGCTCTGCAAGGCAAAGGCTGTTTTTCTCCAGCTCGACACAACAGTGAGCATCTTGGCTGCATTCCATGAACAAAAGGAACAGTAAATCCTGTCATGGATGCTTTGGGGAAGAAGGAAATCTGAGTGCTCAGGGCCACTGCCCCCACTTCAGTCTCTGTGGAGGCTGTTGGCTACTCCAGTTCTGCTTGTTTTTTTTTTTTTTTCCTTTTAATATAGTCATCTGTTCTGCTCACTGGGAGTCCTGCTCAGAGCCAAATGGTTGTGTTGCCTTCAATTTGTATTGGATAAATCCCAGAAAATAAATCAGGAATGCTTTCCTGGTATCTCAGTCCCTCCCCATGTACAGGACTGGTCCCGATAGAGTGCATTAAGGACATTGTGTGTCCAGTGTTCTCCTCCCCTTCTACTCTGCCCTGGTGAGACCTCACCTGGAATATTGCATCCAGTTCTGGGCTCCCCAGTTCAAGATGGACAGGGATCTGCTGCAGAGAGTCCAAGGGAGGGCTGCAAGAATGCTGAAGGGACTGGAGCACTGCCTGGTGAGGAGAGGCTGAGAGCCCTGGGGCTGTTTAGTCTGGAGAGGAGAAGACTGAGAGGGGATCTGATCAATGTCTATCAATAGCTGAGGGCTGGGGGTCAGGAGGGAGGGGACAGGCTCCACTCAGTTGAACCCTGGGAGTAGGACAAGGGGCACAGGAGGTTCCAGCACAGGATTTTCCACCTCAACATGAGGAGGAACTTCTTCACTGTATGGGTCACGGTGCACTGGCACAGGCTGCCCAGAGAAGTTGTGGAGTCTCCTTCTCTGAAGCCTTTCCAGCCCTGTCTGGATGTGTTCCTGTGTGACCTGTGCTGGATTCTATGGCAGGGGGGGCTGGACTGGATAATCTCCAGAGGTCCCTTCCCACTCCTAACATCCTGTGAGCCTGTGATCTTTCTTTGAGGTGTTCCTGCACTTCTGTGACAGGTCACTGATCACTGTAACAGAGGGCTCACTGACACCAAGTGTTTGGATGAGAGCTTTCCAACCAAACAGTATCTTCCACAACCTGAGAGCCAGTGCCCCTTCAGAAGGAGAATCCTAAGTGAAGGGCAGGCATAAATCCTCTGTACTTGCTAAAAACTGTCTATGGTCTCTAGTCTCACCAAACTCCCCACTCTCCATTTGCTTTATCCACCTTCTGAGTCTCTTCCCATACCTGCAAGCCAATTTGATGAGCTCTTTTGGGACGAGGTGTCACCATGGTGCAGCACTCAGGACCTTCATACTTGAGCTAAGGAGTGCTGAGGTAAGACACTGCTGTTACTGAAGGGATGAGAGCGTGGCTGGGTGAGACTGAGAGCAGAGCCTCTCTGACTGACCCAGCTGCCAGCCTGGCCTCCTGATCTTGCTACAACCTCACAAAACGAGGCCACACAAGAGCAGGAGGCTAACAGCACAACCTAAGAGCTGGAGGTGGGTAGGGAAGCCAGGCAGGCAGTCCCCTGGTAGTGGCTAGCAGAGGTTACAGAGGGCAGAAGCAGCCCTGAGGCAGCAGACCCCCAGGAGGGCTGGGGTGCCTCTCCTTGCCCTCCAGCTGACACGGCGGTTGGTTCCAATTCTCAGACGGCTGCGGCAGGCACAGCCTGCAGAGACCTCCTTGTCACATCAAGCACGCATGCTCTGCTCTCTGCTTCTCCCTGCCCACACTTCTGCTTGGCTCTTATTCATCCTGCAGCCTCCCTCCACCCCTACCTGCATCCTCTGTGCAGCTCCTCCTCTCTCCTTCCATCCTCCTTCCATTCTCTCTTTCTCTTCTCATCCTGTGCCTTTCAACTTGTCTTTCACTCAAAATTTTTCCTGCTCTCAGAGTCCTCTCCTCCTGCCTCTCTCTGCCCCTTTGGCACTCTGTGTAGCTGCATGGCAAGTTTGCTCTCGGATGCCTTTCATGGCTTCCTGTGCTACAGGGCACCATAAATGATGTATTGCTCAACTGTCTTACCCAATCTGTATTAAACCCTCCTGCTAAGTGTATTTGTGAAACCAAATTGAAGGGATCTGGGAATCAACTGGCAGGCTGCAGGGCTGAGCTGGAACAGAAGATAGTTTTTCCTTTCCAGGTAGCTGGAATGAGGACAAGGTGGGAAGGGCAGGGACACTGGTGGGGGGAACCTCCATCCACAGCTCAGAAGCAGTCGGTCGGTTTGAGGGCTGAAGAGCTGCCTGGTACTGGCAATTACTCTGTGCTGATGCATGAGCTCTGGTTGTTGAACAGAAGCAATTGGGTGTGTTTGTATGAGGTGGGGGGGGACACAGCTCTTTGAGTGTATGGAATTGGGAGTGCACTCAAAAGGATTAGTGGGAACAATTATTTCCAAAGCCAGGATATAGAAGCTGGACCCTATTCAAGTCACTGGTGTTTAGCACCAGTTTTATCCCAGTGCTTTTTAGCAGGGAAAAAAAAAAAAAAAGAGAGAGAAGACTAAAAACAGCTTTACAAGAAAATATTGAAAGTAGGTTAGCAGAGAAAATGAGTTATAAAAAATGGAAGAGCAGCCGGGAGGCACAACAGTGACTCCTGCATTGTGCTTACAAAGCTGAACATGTTAAGATGAATAAATCCCCAAGCTGGATGGCTTATGGCCCAAAATGCTCAGAAAAGCTGGGCCTGATCGCAGGCTGCTGCCAGACCCAAATGTGTTCATGTAAATCATCTTAATACAAGACCTTCCTAAAGCAAGAGCCTCAGCTTGAACTTCTCTAACATGTTTGTGTCCTGTGTGGAGGGGTCAGGTGGATATCTAAAACTGAAGGAGTACAGTAACAGCTGTATGGCAGCAGACCAATGGTCCTGCTTCCCTCTGACTCTGGTTCATAGTAGATGTGCAGATTAAAGCAAACAAACAAACAAACAAGCAAGAAACCTTATCCTGGGCAAGCATACAGCAGTGGTCCCTTGTGCTCTGTTCACCCAGTGACCTAGAACTCTGCATGCAGAACCATTCCAGCCCTGATGCGATGATGCTTTTCAGGTGAGAAGATTAATTAGTCATTTGCTGCATGGCTTATGGCATCCTGCTTGCTCTCCCCAGACCCCTGGATCTTGTGGCATCTGTAAAATAATGAGAATGCTCACAGTGGGGCTACGTAGGGAGAGAGGTGACTGAGATCTACTGTACAGATCCCTGTGTTGTGTGGATGCACTGAATTCATCCTGAAGCTGGTGAAATTAGGTGGGTGATTTATTCTGGGAGGCTTAAGCTCTCGCAGTATTTCCTGGGTAAACCTCACTCTGAGGTACCGCAGTTCAGGTTCATCTGCAGATCATGACATCCGTGTGTCCCTCTTAGTGCTTGGGGCTCTCCACAGAAAGGAAGTGGTGTGAGTCCAGGTGGAAAGAGCTGGGAACATGACTGAGGGCTTCAACAGAGGCAGAGCTGATGAGCTCACATCCCCCAGCAGTGGAACTCAGGGGTTATATATAAGGCCTTTCATCTACAGAGGGTTTTTCCCAGTTTCATGTGTGCTACCACTCAGAAAGTCTTTGTCCTGTGGGCCGCTCTCTGGCTCCTCAGTGCTCACCAGTAGCTCCAAAAAGACCTTGCTGACGTTAGTCTCACCTGGGTGTGTAATACTCTTTCTTCAAACCTGTCAGACTCAGCTTCATTCTCTGACAGGAAATGGAGCCATTCCCTGGATCTAAAGAGGCTGAGTCTGCTGATTTTGTTCAGAACTGGCACACTCTGAGTTGTGTCAGTTTGCAGCTGAGCATCTGGCCTTGTGCCATCAGGAGAGGCTAAGGGGAAAAAAAAATGTGTTATTGCAGATCTAAACTTTTCTTAAGAATTTAATCCCAATTGTCTGCGTAGGGGGATTTGGGTTGGTTTTTGGTTTTGGGTTTGGTTTTTCCGCAAGGCTGGCTATAACAGGTAATGAACACAGAAACTAGCAAGGTAGTACCTGGGGTTACAGGGTGGATACCTGTATGTACTGGAAGGTGTCCAGAGAAGGGCCAGGAGGAAGAGCAGAGGGCTGGAGCTCCTCTCCTATGGAGACAGACTGAGAGAGTTGGGGTTGTTCAGTCTGGAGAGAAGAAGGCTCTGAGGAGACCTTCTTGTGGCCTTCCAGTATCTGAAGGGGGCTACAAGAAAGCTGGGGAGGGACTTTTTAGGGTGTCAGGGAGTGATAGGACTGGGGGGAATGGAGCAAAACTAGAAATGGGAAGATTCAGACTGGATATTAGGAAAAATTCTTTCCCATGAGGGTGATGAGACACTGAACAGGTTGCCCAGGGAGGTGGTGGAAGCCTCATCCCTGGAGGTTTTTAAGGCCAGGCTGGATGTGGCTGTGAGCAACCTGCTGTAGTGTGAGGTGTCCCTGGCCATGGGAGGGGGGTTGGAACTGGATGATCCTTGAGGTCCCTTCCAACCCTGACAATTCTCTGATTCAGCAACCTTGGGGTAGGAAAGTTAGCTTAGCAGCATCTTGTGCCTGTGCTAGGCTGCTTGGGAATGTCACCTTAGAACGAACAGCAGTTATGGCTGGAAAGACTTTTAAAACCATTAGGAGTGCTCTAACAAAGGCTGTTACATTTTGCCATGAGAAAATGCAAAGTGCTGCGTGGCCCTGGCTGTTCAGATTCAATTAGCGTTAACGCCCTTCCATTAGGCTCTGGCTTGCGGGGCTGCCCCTTGCTTGGGAGCCTGCTGTGCCAAGGCTGCTGCTGCTGCTGCCTTGCCAGGGCTGGGGTGATGGGCAGCCTGGAGAGGAGGTGAGGTGTGTGTGAAAGGAGCACGGCTGTGCTCTCAGAGCACCTGGTTGCTGCTGAGCACATCCACAACACTTCTCCAAGCCCGGCTGGAGAGCTGCCACGGTTGGTTGCTGTTCCCAGCCTGGCTGTTCTGTGATTCTGTGAATGCAGCATTGCTCTCTGTGGGCTGAACTCTGTTAGCATTTCTGCTTGGGGGCTGCTTATTGTCTGACTGAAACTTCTGCTCCTGGATTGATTATGGCAAGTCACATTTTAGAGGGTTTGATGGCTGCTCTGGCAAAAATGGACAAGAATGGGACTTTGTGGGAAAAAAGCACTTCTTGGGGTTGGAGTTGTCTGAGCTTGCCTCTAAGCTGTTGTGTAATTCCTGCCTTGGACTCTGTGTGAAAGTGGGGATACAACTATTTTAATTCTTGTATGTTAAGATCTTTGCAGCCCAAGAAAAGGCCTCCCTTATTTTTGTAATTTTCTATGTGTGTGTATAGCAACTACTACAATGGAGCTCTGGTCTCAGTCACAGCTTCTTATCCTATCTCTGTTAGAGATTAAAAAAACAGGAGGTGCCTCAAAGTTCAAGTGAATTTTTAATAGGGTGGATTGTCTACAGAGCATTAACACATAACTGTTATCCAGGCTTTAATAAATGAACCAGCTGAGGAGCCAAGATGCATCACTGCAGGTCAGGGAAGGATGACAGAGCACAGAATGAGACCAGGATCCTGCCCCCGAATCTTGCTTTCACTATCATAGGCTCGCAGGATGTTAGGGGTTGGAACAGACCTCTTGAGATCTTTTGAGTCCAACCCTGCTGCCAGAGCAGGACCATAGAATCCAGCACAGGTCACACAGGAACACATCCAGACAGGACTGGAAAGTCTCCAGAGAAGGAGACTCCACAACCTCTCTGGGCAGCCTCTTCCAGTGCTCTGGGACCCTCACAGTCAAGAAGTTCCTCCTCATGTTGAGGTGGAACCTCCTGTGCTGGAGTTTCTATCCACTGCCCTTTGTCCTATCCCAGGGTTCAACTTAGCAGAGCCTGTCCCCTGCCTCTTGACCCCCAGCCCTCAGATATTTATAAACATTACTTAAATCCCCTCTCAGGCTTCTCCTCTCCAGACTAAACAGCCCCAGGGCTCTCAGCCTCTCCTCCCCAGGCAGTGCTCCAGTCCCTTCAGCATCCTTGTAGCCTCCCTTGGACTCTCTGCAGCAGATCCCTGTCCCTCTTGAACTGGGGAGCCCAGAACTGGATGCAGTATTCCAGGTGAGGTCTCACCAGGGCAGAGTAGAGAGTGAGGAGAACCTCCCTGGATCCTAGGGCTGGAACACTTCTGCTGTGGGGACAGGCCAAGGGAGCTGGGGGTGTTCAGCCTGGAGAAGAGAAGGCTCCAGGGGGACCTTAGAACTGCCTTCCAATAGCTGAAGGGATCCTGCAGGAATGCTGCAGAGGGACTTTTCATCAGGGTGTCTGGAGACTGGACAAGGGGGAATGGTTTGAAGCTAAGGCAGAGCAGGGTTAGACGGGAGCTGAAGAGGAAGTTCTTCAGTCTGAGGCTGGTGAGACTCTGGCACAGGTTGCCCAGGAAGGCTGTAGCTGCCTCCTCCCTGGGGGTGTTCAAGGCCAGGCTGGATATGGCCTTGAGCAGCTGAGTCTAGTTGAGAGCTGTCCCTGCCTGTGGCAGGGGGTTGGAGTAGATGATCTCTGAAGTCTCTTCCAATGTGAGCCATTCTGTGATTCTGGCTTAATTTCTCCTTTGAATGGCAGTTTAAGCACCCTTCAAAAAGGGTAGGTATGAAGCAACACTGAATCAAGAAGGTACTTGAAACAAACTGCCCCTAGGGAAGGCAGCTGTTTCCAACCTGCATGCTGTGGACCTTGGGTAGCCTCAAAACACAACTAAGAAAAGTGATCTTGTGTGTGTTGGAGAGCTGTCAGGCATGTGAGTGACATCTCTGAAACAGTCTGTCACTCTGCTGGGAAACATTTCCAACTTCAGAGCTTTCAAGCAGTGGAAAACACTCAAAGAAATGCCTCAGTGAGAGCCAGAGGTATTTCCTTCTAAGCAGCTAAGGTTAGACTTGTGCACCTCTGAAGCCTGGGAGCAGGTAAGGTTTTGAATAGAATTACTCTTTGCTCCTCTTATCTCCTGGGAAAAAAAAATCATCCCTAGTTCAAGGCAGGAAGGAGATATTCCCGCTTCAGTAGCTGAGGTGTATCCCACAAGAAGGGGATGCTGTTATTGTGTGCTCCCAACACCTCCTCACACGTGGCTGTCCTGTCACCACAGGCACAAATAACCTTGCTTAGGAGCATGCAAGCAGCTTGCAGCAGACAGAACCCAGCATTTGATCTACTCTGCTGACAAATGCAGCATTGCCTCCCTCCTCCCTTCAGACTGCAGCTTGCTGAGTCCTTGCCCACTGCTGAAATCAAATAAATCTTCCCTTTGGTTCCTCCTCTCCCATTTTCCCTTTCCATTGGCACATCTATTGTCTCTCTTTGGGGCACACAGACGTTGTTTTGGGGATGATATTGCAAGGGAAATATTTAGGCTTCTGTGCAGTCCTGCTGCTGTTAGTTACATGAATCTGAATCAAGAGGAAAATCCAGGTGGGGTCAGGATGAGTTTTGTGCCAGAACCTGAGGGTTTTTTGGCCATATGTGACAGAAACCTGGAGCAGCCAGAACCTGGAGGTGCAATTGCTTTACATCAAAAGGTTAAAAACAAGCCTCTAGTCCATAAAACTGGAGCTATGAAAATGACCTATTAAGCTAAAAAAAGGTTAATTCTTTAATTAGAGAAGCTGTTGGATGGGACATTAATTTGTAAAACTCACTCATGTCTTCTCATGGTGAGTCCATTCTTTCGGTCTCCCCTGGTGTGTATAAACCTGCTGCTCTCCACAGAGTCCCTGGGAAAGCCTTCTCATAATGCTTGCTGAGTTACACACCCTCCTGCCCTGGCATAGCCCTGTGGAGTGTGCTCTGGGTTCTTTTCTCTCCTTTTCTAGAACCTTCCAATGGCTCAGGAAACAACATGTGGCAGCCTGCAAACAGGCAGCCATCCTCCCCCAGCTGAGGAAGTGTGTCCCTGCCATGCCTTTTGAACTGGAGTATACAACTTACAGTCTCTGGACAGCAAATTGGAAGCACTTGAGCTAAGCAGTTATAGCATTGGTTGCCATTAGTGCTTGTGGAACTCTATTCTGGAAGAAACTAGGCCAGTTCCAGGCCCAGTCCCCCACCCAAGCCTGTGTACCAGCATGTGTTGAGTCCCCTTGCAGAAAGGCAGCAGCACTGGGCTCTGTGGAGCAGTCTCATGTCCTGTGCAAATCCCTGGAGATGGCTGCTGCAGGAAGCTGGCCTTGACAGCAGGACAGAGTGAAGGAAGATGATTGCAAGAGAGCAATTTTATCTTTCTTTTTTTTCCTTTCTTTCTTTTTATCTTTCTTTCATTTCTTCTTTCTTTCTTTCCTTTCTTCTTTCCTTTCTTCTTTCCTGTCTTTCCTTTCTTCTTTCCTCTCCTTCTTTTCTGTTTCCTTTCCTTTCCTCTTCCCTTCCCTTCCCTTCCCTTCCCTTCCCTTCCCTTCCCTTCTCTTCCCTTCCCTTCCTTTCCTTTCCCCTGGTGCAGATTTTTTCCAAACCACACAACCCCACTGAGGTCTCAAACAATGTCACACAGAGGGTCCAAGCTCTGTAATGAAGCTCTAGGCAGGGGCTCAGCTTTTGTAGGGAACCTGGCAATCCTGGGCAGGGTGTTGACACTAGAGAGCACAAGGGCTGAGGAACACAGTTAATTGGGTCACCAAGGGAGCCCTTCCTACCTTTGGAACAAAGCTAAGATCCAACTCACCATCCTTACACAACCCTGGGTGCAGGAGGAAAATATGTAAGCAGTGTCTCAAGTGTCACATTGCTTTGTGTGAGTTTAACAGCTTGAGGCATCTGAGTTGGGAGATTTTGACTCTATTGTTCCTGCTAATAATGTAATTGAAAGCTGGGCCAAGGCCCTGCCTGAAGATGCACAGTAAAGCCCAGGGAGGAGGTTTAAGGTGATTATAGAGTGGTAATTAGAAATATGAAGTTTAGCTTTCTCTTGGCTTCCTGGAGAAATTTCAAGGGTGGGGTCATCCTGTTGCTTGGGTTTATAGCTTGCAGTGCTGACAGAAGGATTCGTTGGGATAAGGTTGGTTTACCTTTTCCTTTCCATCCTTCAGTGCAGTTGGTGCTGCTGCAGCTGTCAGCCATAGTAACTGCAGGGCAGTGCTAGAGTGTGCTGTAGAAGTGGCCTATGGAATATACACCAGATAGAGAGAGTGGTGTGCTGGTGTTCTTACACAGAAACTGTGAATTGCTGCTGGGCAGAGACTGGAAGTGAAACAGCTGGTGGCCAGCAATGTCTCCTGCTCCTGAAAAATGGTGCTGGGACTTCCCTACCCAATTTCCACTGAGCTAAGTGAAAGTTAAACAATTGAAACACTCATCTTTGGCCACCTCAACTCAAGCTCACACGTTAAATTAAGTTATACTCCAACAGAGGTGCTCCGAAAGCACCTCCATTAAGACAACTTTACAAGATCAAAGTGGCAGAACTGAAGTGCCAGGATGAGGATTTTTTTCACAATGGTAGGTAAGAGGCCTGTTGCTCTTGGCAAGCTGGATGAAGTAGTTGATGTTAAATTGAGATCATGAGGTCACTGTCACAACAGAGGAGCTAGGTGAGAAAATCAACAACTTGCATTTCAGCCAGGGAGTATTGGAGAGAGTGAGGCAAAACTGTGTTTCAGGGTAAGTTAATCAAAACAGGGAGAAGGACGCACACAGGAATTGGGCAGAAAAGGAAAGGACCTCTGCAGCTATTGCTTTTTTATGTTTGACTTGTTTGGTTTGTGTTGATTTCTGAGGCTGAGTGAGGAGTGGACACAGTGGGGAAGGCTTTGCCCCACCGCCCTTGGTGTTAGGAAGCTGCAGAGTTTTGTCTCCTGAATGGCTCCTCCAGCTGTGGTATCACATCTGCCTCCACCCTTGTGCCTTGCCAAGTTTGGGAGCTTAGCTTTGAAATCTCAGGTCCCATCAAAATTCCCAAAGTGTAGGATCTGCTGGAAAGAGGACGGCAGGAGAAGCAGCCAGTGTAGGTGAGACAGCCAGCAGGTGGTGCTCAGCCATAAATGCAAAGGGTTGCTCCAGTCTTGAGCTGGCAGCAAGGATTCTTGCCTCTGCTGTGCCTCTGCTAATGTGCTAGCAAGTCTTTTTCTCAGTGGACTAGGAATTCAGCCATAACTGTCTAGAAAGCATATAACCCTTTTTAGTCATTGAGCCCTAGGTCAGGAGGTATTGCCAAAGCACACTGTACCATTTGGAAACTCCTCTGACCAGCTGCAGAGCAGGGTTTTAAGTCTAAGGACAAGGAGTTCAGCAGGCACAATTGTTTGGTCTTCAAAGATATAACTGCTTTAAGATGGAGTGCTGCAGGAATTCACGTGGCAAAAGAAAGATGCAGCAACTGCAAAGCACTTTCTCCCTCCTCTTCACTCTTCCAATCATCTATTTTTTTGAAGTTAATTTTGTACTTTTCTGTTGAAATAATATACAAGACCCAGGACTAAGTTGTGACTGGAAGATAAGAGTAATATTTACAAGGAAGCTCAGGAGGGAAGCTCTGTAAAGCGAGCTATTGCAGAAGCTGGCCATGCAGGTAACACTGGCTCTTCTTAAATCTGATGTGCTAGCCCCAGACTCTGTTCTTTTGAATGTTGAAACCCAACCACCTGACACACATTCTTCTAATGAAATTTATCTTCAGCTGAAGCTGTCTCTCTCCTGCTTTAACACTTCATACCCTGGATGTCAACAGGAGCCTCCCAAAGTCTTCAATTTGTCTTCAGTGCACCACTTGAAAGACACTGCAGTAGGGCTTGAAGAAGTAATTATGGTTCAGTTCCTCATCCAGCTCTTGCTGTGGCTGTTTAGTTTTGTGTAAAAGAAACACTAAAGGTCAAATCAGATAAAGTTTTAGAAATGAAACCAATTTTGACCTACATCCTGTGCAACCTCACTTACTGCTGGTGCACAGAATGCAAGAGAGCACAGACTTCCTTCTCCTTCTTCAGCTTTTAAAACAATCATTTAAAGCAATTGTGCTCTGAAGGGATCTGTCAGGAGAAGAAACATACACCATCACTTCCTCTACCCCAAAACATAGACAATAAAGCTTAGGGAATAGCATCTCAGCTGAGTGTCCTAGAGAAGGGGGTTTGGTACTGCAAAAGTGTTGAGGGCTTTCCAGATTATTGAATAGAAATGAGTTAGTAACCATCCATAGGCTACTGTGGTGGGTTGAAATTCCCACTCCCCTCCCCCCCCAATTTTAACTTCACCAGACTAGCTCAGTTTGGGAGCAAATGGAGCTGTGTTTACAAACAAAACTACAATCTTCAATGGAATGCAATGAGTGTGTACAAATAGATAGGATTTACAGGGATTGACAATTAACAAAGCAGTACAAAGACCCCACTGGCCAAAGACCAGGGAAAGCTGCCTTCCTGCCTCCCCCCCTCCTCCTGTTCCAAGGGAAGAAAGAGAAAGAAGCAGAGCTATATTAATACCAGACAAACAATACAGTCAAGGTCAGCAAAAGCCTGTCAGAAATCCTCCCAGCGAAAAAGCAGAACACACGGCTGGAGATTGTTTTGGGAACTAAATCTTATGGGAGACATCCCTCCAATGGAATTGTTTAGAATAATCATTATTTTCCCTTTTACACCCAATGGTGAATTATTTACATTTTTACTACTTTCTGCTCAAAATCTGTGAAAAAATTTAAAGGCATAGCCTAAAACTACCACAGCTACCAAGAATCACAGAAACATTCAGGTTGGAAAAGCCCCTCAGGATCACCAAGTCCAACCCAGAATCCTGCTCTATAAGGGTCACCCCTAAACCATAGCCCCAAGCACCACATCCAAACCACCTTTAAACACATCCAGGCTTGGGGACTCCACCACCTCCCTGGGCAGCACATTCCAATCCCTGACCACTCTTGCTGGGAAAAAATTCTTCCTACTGTCCAGTCTAATCCTGCCCTGCTGCATCTTGAGGCTGTTCCCTCTTGTTCTATCACAAAGTCCCTGTGAGAAGAAACCAGCACCAGCCTGTCCACAACCTCCTTGCAGGTAGCTGTAGAGAGCTCTGAGGTCTCCCACTCGCCTCCTCTTTTTCACACTAACCATCCCCAGCTCCTTCAGTCACTCTCCATAAGATTTATTCTCCAAAGAAAGCTCCTGGGGCTGAGGTTGTGCTTGGGAGAAAGCTCAGCAAACAGCAGGTATGTGTGGGGAGCAAGACCAAGTTGCTGCTTCCTGCCTAGCTGGGGGAGCCAAGGTGTCCTGCATGAGTTTGTCTTCCATCACAGCAGCAGGGCACATCAGATCTTGTTGATCTTACCCATCCAGTCCAGCATTCTGTTGCAGACTTATGGAAGCAAAAATTGATTTATAAATCCTCCACTTCGAAATTAGTAGTGGTCTCTCCAAACCATTAAGTACTGTTCCTCTTAATGAGGCTGGCAGGGCTGGAACTTCTAGTACAACCAGTGGGAGCTTCTCAGCTTTGCTTAGACAGCTGTTAGATGCACCAGTGCTGCAAAACACTGCTCTCTGGAAATTACACTGTCTGAGGCCTTTCTAGTCACTTGAAAGGTGGTGGATGGAAATAAACTCTGAGCTTCATTATGCTGATATGTCTGAAGTGTCACAGGAAGTGCTTTGCATCAGGGAAGCCAAAGCAGCATTTAAGTAAATAGCTGTGGAATGGCTTTTTGTCTGCAAGTAGCTTCAGCCAGGGACCTGTTTGACATGTGCCTGACTTGAGGGCAAGCAGTGTTGCTGTCTGAAGCTGTGGGAGGAAAAAAGCTACCCTTGACCTCCTGGGGAAAGAGGAGCAGGCATTGAGTGGTCAGTGCCAGTGGGTGAGTTTCCCTGACAGGATCAGACGATGTCAGGGGTTGGAAGGGACCTCTGGAGATCTTCCAGTCCAACCCCCCTGCCAGAGCAGGACCATAGAATCCGTCACAGGTCACACAGGAGCACATCCAGACGGGGCTGGAAAGTCTGCAGAGAAGGAGACTCCACAACCTCTCTGGACAGCCTCTTCCAGTGTTCTGGGCCCCTACAAGTAAAGAAATTCTTCCTCATGTTGAGGTGGAACCTCCTGTGCTGTAGTTTCCATCCATTGCCCCTTGTACTATGCCAGGGCACAAGTGAGCAGAGGCTGTCCCTGTCCCTTCCTTCCTGACCCCCAGCCCTCAGATATTTACAGACACTGATCAGATCCTCTCTCAGTCTTCTCCTCTCCAGACTAAACATCCTCAGGGCTCTCAGCCTCTCTGTTATAAATATAATAAGTGATTTGTGTTAAAGGGTGTTATAGGGCAGTGCTCCAGTCCCTTCAGCATCCTTGTAGCCCTCCCTTGGACTCTCTCCAGCACATCCCTGTCCCTCTTGAACTGGGGAGCCCAGAACTGGATGCAATATTCCAGGTGAGGTCTCACCAGGCACAGTAGAGATGGAGGAGAACCTCCCTGGATCTGCTGGACACACTCCTCTGAATGCACCCCAGGATCCCATTGGCCTTCTTGGCCACCAGGGCACATTGCTGTCCCATGCAGAACTTGTTGTCCACCAGCACTCCCAGGTCCTTCTCCACAGGGCTGCTCTCCAGCAGATCACCTCCCAGCCTGTACTGCTGCAGTTTATTCTTCCTTCCCAGGTGTAGGACTCTGCACTTCTCCTTGTTGAACCTCATTTGGTTCCTCTCTGCCCAAGATCTCTCATTAATAGCTTCTATTTGCTTTGGTGCATTTGACACCCTGAGCACTTCTGCAAGTCAGAGTGGGTTTATGTACATTTGAGGCAATCTTCTCCAGTGTAATTAAGCAAGATGCATCTGATAAGGTTGTAGAAATAAATTAAGAAAATTGGATCCCAGTTCAGCAGAAGCTGTGCTTGCTTTGACAACAGCAACGCTTCTCAAACAGTTTCCTGTGAATTAAGCTCATCAAGGAGTTTGATCCTTGTTAGGTATCCTTGCTGATAACAGAACTGTCATCTGGGAGAAGAGTGTTTCCTCTAGACGTTGCAGAAAAGAAACCCAAAACTGAGCCAAAACCAAAATCAAACCAAACCAAAACAAACAAAAAACCCTCCCCAAAACCAAATGAAAATCAGAACAAAGTAAAAACAAACCAAACCCAAAACCAACCAAAAAAAAAAAAAACAAACAAACCCCAAACCACAAACAAACAAAAAAAGCCAAATTCAAAACCCCCAAGACCTGAGATTACACAAATCTGGAAACATAACATGGTCACTGGACACACCTGGTAGTTATGAAAACTTTAGTTAGTGATGTCTGAGATGACAGCAGCAACTCTGGATGCCCAAGTGGAATTAAGTTGCTATTGCTGACAAGCACTCAGACAGACACCCAGGCCTGTCACAGTGGTCGCTTCACTCAGGTGCATCCTTTCTTAATGTGAAAAGGGAGATACAAATTCAAACCATGGCTAGGAAGGGGTTCAGGATCGGTCTGTGACCATGCTGTCAGCTCCACCCCAGCTGCTGGTAAGGCACTTGCACTTTCAAATCTGAGTGCTGTTATCACTGAGGGGCTGGGGAGCTTGGCAGCTGCTTCATGCACACTGGTTCACAATTCAGCTTGGGAGAAGGTAGCAGCAGAAGGCATCGTCTCTGGTGTCACGTACACGGGGAGGGAGGCAAGTGGCAACGCAACCTGGGATCAGATTCTTCCCTAGCATAGATTTTCCTCACTGTCGCCTGCAAAATTTTGCCTATGAAGTTGAGATTTTGCTGTGGCACTTTACAGACCACCATCTTTCACCTATTTCCAGGTGGTTTATTTAGGCTATGGATTAAATGAGGAATCATTTAGCAAGATCCTGCTCTCTACTGTTCCCAGTCCAACTTGGTACAGCTGCATGTGAGGCTGCACAGACTTATTGACTTGGCTCATTGCTAATTTAGGAATCTCCACAGCCTGCTGTCTGCTGTATTGCTGAGATTTTCTTTTCTTTATCCTCTTGGTGCTTGCTCTTGACAGCCTTGACCCAGTAATACTGTTCTGCAGCAGAACAACACTTATGACAGTTAGCTAGAAAATTGTGGAGTGTATCAGCAAAAAACATCCTGTTTTGTTGTTTGGTTGGGGTTATTTTATTGGGGTTTTCTGTTGGTTAGTTGGCCTTGGTTTGGCAGGTTGGTTTTTTGTCTGGCTTGGTTTTGTTCTTTGGTTCAATTTTTTTTTTTGTTTTGTTTCTGGCTTTGTTTTCTTTCTGTTTTTGTTTTGTGATTGTTTTTGGTTTTGTGCTTGGTTTGTGGGGAGCTTTTCCAGAACAGAAAATCCCAGCATCTTCTCACTTTCTCAAACAGTTACTTTTGATGGAAGAACCATGGAGTGACCCCACAGGAGGAGAAAATGCTCTGCAATAAGCATTGCCTGGGAGTCCTTGGATTGACAAGACCAAATCTAACAAAGCCTCTGTGCAATTCTTAGTGTCTGCAGAGTTGGTGGTTTTGAAAGGCCAGCCAAAGCTGTACTGGGGCAATACTCTGTGCAGACGTTTTCTCCAGTCACCAGAGTGGTTGCCATGGACCTCTCTGGAAGGAGAGGAAGTCCATGTATCAAACTTCCTTTAATTCATTGTCATGGTTTGAGATGGGTGCCTTTAAGAACCATAAAGCTGAGGACCTCCAAGAGGTCCAGAGCATCCAGGGCTGGACAGGAAATTCTACTCCTTTGTTATTTCATTCCCCAAATGCCTGCATCTCCAGTATAAAGGTGGCTGCATGGCTAGATTTTTCCCTTCTCCTCTCCTGCTCCCATCCAGATGTGACTTCCTTACCTCCTGTTTGGTAATGGGGGAGGGTTTTGGCCTTGAGCAGCCTGCTAGCAGCCTAGGCAAAATTAATTTTAAGCTGTGTCATTTTGGGTCTGGTATGAGGGGAGGAGGGAAGGGGCAGAGAGGCATGGTTGGGGTGACATTTGAGGCCTGGATTTTTTTGGCCTGTTTTGGTGGAGGTTGGGGAAAGCTTTAGCTTAATGGGCTTCTGCATTAAGCCCAGACTCTGGATTTAGTGTATTTTATATGCTTTACACTGTAGCTTTTAAACTTGCAATGATATTCTGTTCTTCTATCCAATCCTGTGTGGAGTTTAACTCTTTTGAGATGAGTTAGAGAGCTCTGTCTCACTCCTAAAACCAAGACATTCACTCAAGGTGGCTGTCACAGAAGGGGCATTACTGTCCTCTTCTAAGCCTTGAGCTGCTGTGGGACTTGTACATGAAGGCTCAAGGCCCCAGACAGATTACTGGCATCCATGGAACTTGTAATTGATTTCTATGGTGAAGTAAAAAGATGCATCCTGCAACCTTGCGTGGAAAGAAAGATCTATTCACTTAATGAGGCAGGATTCAAATGCACATAGTCCTGGAGCCACTTTCCCCAAGGCAGCTTATGTCACTGCCTGGATGTTTACCTTCACAGCACAAACAAACAAAAAAAAGAGAGGTATTTATTAATGGGGTGAACAGGTACACTGCTCTCCAAAGAAACCAGTTTGGTTAGTCAGCCTGGGTGTTGACAGGAGATGGAAGGAAATCATTAAAAGTGACTGCATAGTAGGTATGATAATTAGCCGTGTGGTTGGTACCAAACAATAGAGGCTTATGTAGAGCCCAGGGAATGTGGAGAGATAATTTTGCCTTTCTAAACAGGAGGGCACCAGGCTGCACTTCCCTGCCTGGGAAGTAGGTCAAGAGGAAGTGCACTTTCAATTCATATTCATCTCATAATTATTTCACATGGTGCAGAACAGTGTTTCTGTCAAGGGCAGATGCCTCTGTGGGCAGCCTTATGGAAGAGCAATCCTCCCCTCGACGCCACAGCACACACCTTGGATGCGTTCAGCCTGGCTGCCCAGCAGCACCACCTGCCACAGCTGCTCTCACTGCGCTTCTGCTCTTCCTCCTGACCTCACCAAGTGTCACAGCCACTCTAAACATCACCACCAGTGGATCCTGAGTGCTGGACGCTAGCATGAACTTGCACTGCTTTACATTCGTCAGTGAGACTCCAATCAAGCTGAAATGTGCTGCCCCTCCTGCTATTGAGACAGCGACACTGCATTCAGAGTGCGGCCAGCAGATCCAGGGAGCTCCTCCTCCCTCTCTACTCTGCCCTCAGGAGACCACACCTGGAATATTGTGTCTACTTCTGGGCTCTCCAGTTCAGGAGGGACAGGGATCTGCTGGAGAGAGTTCAAGGGAAGGCTACAAGGATGATTGGAGCACTGCCCTATGAGGAGAGGCTGAGAGCCCTGGGGCTGTTTAGTCTGGAGAAGACTGAGAGGGGATTTAATAAATGTTTGCAAATATCTGAGGGCTGGGGGTCAAGAGGGAGGGGACAGGCTCTGCTCATTTGCACCCTATGATAGGACAAGGGGCAATGGATTGAAACTGCAGCACAGGAGGTTCCACCTCAACATGAGAAGGAACTTCTTGACAGTGTTCCTGTGTGACCTGTGCTGGATTCTGTGGCCCTGCTCTGGCAGGGGGGTTGGACTGGAAGATCTCCAGAGGTCCCTTCCAACCCCTAACATCCTGTGAGCTCAAAACCACTCTGAGCAACTTATTGTGCTGTTAATAAATAAATACAATCATAGAGGTTAATAGATGGTTAATAAAAAAAATCATAGAGGTTTTATTTTAATTTTTCTTAGAGGCTTCAAAGGTGCAATTTGAAGGTGGATGTCAAAGATTAATTAAGGATAAATCCTTATTAATTTAGGTAGAGAACAGGTGTTATATAATAATCTACAGTACCTGTTCTTTGTGGTTTTGTATATAAGAACTATGTTTCTGAAGCAGAAGGGAGCCTACATTGGAGAGAAGTTCATAAATAAAATACTTATGTTTAAAGCAAATTTTCCCAGTGGATGGGGAAAAAAATACAGAATCTCAAAATTGTCAGGATTGGAAGTGATCTCACAGATCATCCAGTTCCACCCCCCCTGCCATGGCCAGGGACACTTCACACTAGAGCAGGTTGCTCACAGCCACATCCAGCCTGGCTGCAAAAACCTCCAGGGATGAGGCTTCTACCACCTCCCTGGGCAACCTGTGCCAGTGTCTCACCACCCTCATGGGGAAGAATTTCTTCCTAACATCCAATCTGAATCTTCCCATTTCTGGTTTTGCTCCATTCCCCTCAGTCCTATCACTCCCTGATATCCTAAAAAGTCCCTCCCCAGCTTTCCTGTAGTCCCCTTCAGATACTGGAAGGACAGTATGTAAACATAAGACTAAATATGGCCACTCCAATTGAACAACAATCTATGTGGGATGTGAACTCATGTTACTGTTAAACTGCAGTGTATAATCTCTGCAGTATATAGTCTCCGCAGTGTATAATCTCACTTGTGCCCTGTGACAGGACAAGAGGCATTGGATATAAACTCCAGCACAGGAGATTCCACCTCAACATGAGGAGGAACTTCTTGACTGTGAGGGTCCCAGAGCACTGGAAGAGGCTGCCCAGAGAGGTTGTGGAGTCTCCTTCTCTGGAGCCTTTCCAGCCTTGTCTGGATGTGTTCCTGTGTGACCTGTGCTGGATTCTATGGTCCTGCTCTGGCAGGGGGGTTGGACTGGAAGATCTCCAGAGGTCCCTTCTAGCCCCTAGCATCCTGTGATCTCCACATATCCCACTTAGGTTTTTAAAACAAACAAACACCAAACAAAGAAGAACAACAAACAAAACTCAACACAGAAATGGCCCAATCCTCAAAAAAGAATTGCCAATAGCACAGAAGACCAAAATCTGTCCATTCCTGATCTTTTTCTGTGGGAAGATACTTAGCAGCAGGCTCTATTCTCTGCTCCAGTTAAACGATTTTTTTAATATCAAACTCTCTTGGTTTCACTGTAACTGTGAAATAGTTGCAGTATTATTTCATCATCATGTTTTCAAGGTAACTAAACTGAACTCCAGTGGATGTAAGATGCAGAATGACAGAATCAACACATCTGGTTGGAAGAGACCTCCAAGCTCAGCCAGTCCAACCTTCCACCCAGCACTGCAGGGTCACCACTAAACCATGTCCCTAAGCACCAGCTCCACACACTGTGCAAACACCTCCAGGGATGGGGACTCCAGCACTGCCCTGGGCAGACCATTCCAATGGCTGAGAACCCTCTGGGAAGAAATATTTCCTAGCATCCAGCCTGAACCTCCCCTGCTGCAGCTTGGAACCATTTCCTCTGCTCCTGTCTCTTGCCACCAAGGAGCAGAGGCTGTCCCCTCCTCACTCCAACCTCCCTTCAGAGAGCTGTAGAGAGCAATGAGGTCTCCCCTCAGCCTCCTCTTCTCCAGCCTGAACACCCCCAGCTCCCTCAGCCCCTCCTCATAGCCCAGGTGCTCCAGGGCTCTTCTCCAGCCTCATTGCCCTTCTCTGGACGCTCTCCAGCCCCTCAATGTCCTTCCTGGAGTGAGTGGCCCAGAACTGAACACAGCACTGGAGGTGTGGCCTCAGCAGTGCTGAGCACAGGAGGATGATCACCTCTTTATTTTAGCCTGGAAAGTTGAGACTAATTCTTTACATTGTTGTTTTTTTTTTTCCATCTAAGGAAGTCAATGAAGTCAGAGACTTCTGAACTGCTTCTTATCCAAGATGTCAAACTTTAAACTGTGATAATGAGGCTGGTTTGGTGGGGAAATTCCAGTTTTTATTCCTGTATTGGAATAACTTTTCCCATAATACTATACAGAAAACCTAAAATGCAGCCCTTGGATCATTTATATTGCCTGATGTAACTGCAGGCTTGCCTGGGATGAATAAATTACTTCTTAACCCTAACAATTGCAATTTTCATTCTGACAGACCTTTGACTTCCGCATATGACAAAATCCTGATTTTCCCTTGCTAGATAATTAATTTTCCCCTGCTGCCAGCCATTTTTAACCTGATTTCTGTTGTATTTCATTTTCCCCACAAACAGCAGCACTGAAATCAAATAAGTAATTAGAATGCTGTAGCATAATGTTCATTAGGAAGATTATTTCCCTGAAACTTCTTTCTTTTTCTTTTTAACACCTTCTCTCTAGCTATTGTAGTGGATCTCATTTCAGGGGAAAAAATAAAAAGAAAAAACAAACACACAAACCTAGCTGATCTTTCAGGTCACTTCTAGCCCCTAGCATTCTGTGATTCTGTGAAAAGCCAAAAAAACAACCAAAAAACCCAACCCAAACCAAAAAAGCTATTTCTGAGTTGTATTTATACATGACTAGATGCTCCTCTTAGTGTGTGTTATGATACCTACCTCAAACAGTCTACCAGGAATTAGCTTTGTGTTTGTTCCACATGTTTGCTAATTCAAGGCTCAGTCATAAAAAAGACTCTGACCTTATCTCCAGCCCTTTCAATTCCAGTGAACTTCTGTGTCATCACACACACAGTCACAGAATGTTAGGGGTTGGAAGGGACCTCAAAGCTCATCCAGTCCAACCCCCTGCCAGAGCAGGAGCACCTGGAGCAGATCACACAGGAACACATCCAGGTGGGTTTAGAATATCTCCAGAGAGGAAGACTCCATAACCCCCTGGGCAGCCTGTTCCAGGGCTCTGTCACCCTCACAGGGAAAAACATTTTCCTCCTGTTTCCATGGAACTTCCTATGCCTCAGCTTCCACCACTGCCCCTTGTGCTGGCATTGGGCATCACCCAGCAGAGCCTGGCTCCATCCTCTGGGCACTCACCCTGCACATCTTTATCAACAGGAATGAGGTCACCTCTCAGGCTCCTCCTCTCCAAGCTACAGAGCCCTCAGCTCCCTCAGGCTCTCCTCATAAGGAAGATGTTTCACTCCCTTCATCATCTTTGTGGCTCTGTGCTGGACTCTCTCAAGCAGTTCCCTGATGTCCTTCTTAAACTGAGGAGCCCAGAACTGGACACAATATTCCAGATGTGGCCTCAGCAGTGCAGAGTAGAGGTGGGGGAGAACCTCTTTGACCTCCTAACCACAGCCCTTCTGATCCACCCCAGGATGCCTTTGGCCTTCTTGGCCACCAGAGCACATTGCTGGCTCATGGTCAACCTTCCATCCACTAAGACCCCCAGGTCCCTTTGTCCTTCAGTGCGCTCCAGCAGATCAGTCCCCAACCTATACTGATCCATGAGGTTGTTCTTTCCCAGGTGCAAGACTCTACCCTTGCCCTTGTTGAATTTCATTCCATTTCTCCCTGCCTAACTCTCCAACCTGTCCAAGTCTCAAAGAGCACAACCTTGCTCTTTGCTTCCTTCTAATTCCCCAAAGCAGGAAGGAAAAACCTCATTGAGACAACCACTCACCTGCACTTAGGTTTTTAGCTTTGCTACACATTTTGCATCCTTCACCAAGGTCCCCCTAAAAATCTGGCAAGCTGATGCTAGGCTTTGGTGTTTTGCCTCAGGGCTCCACAGTCCAGCACAGCTCACTAACAGCACCTTTAATCCTCATTAATGCTAATAAAGCATAAGCTTCTGAAAGGTTTAATAAAAGTAAATAAGTACACAGTATTTTAGTGCTGCTTTGAACTTCTACTGTTTTTAATCTAATTTCCCCAAGTAACCTCTCCTTTCTTTGTTAGTAGCACCTGTAACAGATTTCCAATAATTTTCAAGCTGAGTGGAGTTGTGTAATCCTAGAAAGAAAAAAGGCTGTCAAGGCAAGCCTAGGAACTCCTGCTGGTGATTAAGTAATTAGATTAAATTAGAAGGGACTAAACTGACTGAATCCCAGTCCATCATATTCTGAAGCCACATTGAAAATATTTTTTGTTTTGGTTTGGTTTTGGGATGTTGTTAGTGATAGAACTAGGGGGAATGGAGCAAAAATAGAAACAGGTAGATTCAGATTGGATGTTAGGAAGAAGTTCTTCCCCATGAGGGTGGTGAGACACTGGAACAGGTTGCCCAGGGAGGTGGTGGAAGCCTCATCCCTGGAGGTTTTTGCAGCCAGGCTGGATGTGGCTGTGAGCAACCTGCTGTAGTATGAGGTGTCCCTGGCCATGGCAGGGGGGTTGGAACTGGATGATCCTTGAGGTCCCTTACAATTCTGACAATTCTATGATTCTCTGTTAAACCAAGAGCTTTCCATCCTGCTTCTAGCTTGCCAAAGCAAAGACACAAGATTTGCTTTCTATTCTACTTAACTCTCTCTCCCTGTAGTCATGTCCACAAACAGTTATTTTCCATAAGGACCAGGGAAACAATGAAAGAAAGTGGTTGGGAAGGGAAACTTGGATAGAAGTAGTGAGATTTGTCCAGGAAAATGTGAATGAAAACTGGAAGTTATTCTAGGAGAGTTTACTAGATCACTAAAAACCACAATTGTGAATAAGGACATCTTCGGTTAGCAGCACCTCCTTAATAAGCAAGGAGGTAAGGGTATCTGTTAGAAACATGCCAAATAAACAGGGAAGAGGAGAAGAAAGGCCAAGGACTCAGCAATTATGTAAATTAGAGACTGTGGAAATGTAAAGAGAGGAAAGACTTGAGAGGGAGCAAGAGAAAGCTTTACCTCACACCTTAAGAACAGTGAGGCGTTGTACAGGATAATAGCAGTAAAGTAATTCCTAACAACAACTTGCTTGCTAGCAGAAGATAGGAAATGTCTCCATGTTGAGGAAAGGCAGAAATATGCAATAGTTGCCCTGTGCTTCAAAAGAAGCAGGATGATGCAACTGGGTGCTTTGGGAATGCAGAAGTAACTTCCAACATTTCTAAGTGAGCATGAAAAATGAAAAATAGCAACCATCTAGAATTAAGAAAATATAAACCCAACATGCCTAGATAGCACCAGAGGAGCAAGAGAGAGGTCTGTGAGATGCAGAGCCTGCTCTTGCTAACCAGCAATAAATCTTTGAGCAACAGGGAAGCTTTTGAATCCAGAGGAGAGTGACCTTGGAGAAAGGCAAAGTAAGATGACCTGGCTAACCCTGCCCCACCTGCTCTGGTAGCAGTATTCACTCTGCAGGGTGAATACTGAGGGAGCTTGGTATAGGATTTGACTGGTAGAGCAGGAAAGGGAATGTACCACATTGTGAGCAGTACAAAGTGAAGAATGCATTTGTTGGTGTTTTTTATTGCAGAAAACACTCCTTGAAAATATTGTGTTATGTGAGACCTTATGTATTGGCCTGTATCAGTCCCGCTGACGTGTTCTGATGGCCAGCATTGGTGCTACAGCTGGATTTGGCACAGATGCTGAGTGCTAGAGCTGGAACCATCCAAACTAAGATCAACTTGTCAAATATTTTATTCTTATAATTTATTCAGCCCAAAGCTGGCTTCAAATAAGTGCTATAAAAGATTCTCGCAAGCCTGGAGAACAGAATATGCAAGAGGTATCCTGTGATGGAAGGCACATGGGCCAGGAGGCTACAAATACAGCTAGGGGAACATGGAAGACCTTTCTGCTAAATTTTTTTTAATGTAACAAAAATCTATATATTTTTATTTGTGGATATAGGGATGGCAAGAGGAGATTGTTTGGCTTTGTGTGTCCCAAAGTAAAACCAGCCTCAGGTGAACAAGTAATGACTATAATCAGCATAGTCATATGCCAGGTAGCTTTGTCAGGCCGGTTTGCACTGGTTTGGCATGAAATAATAGGTGTGGAATGTGTCCAGAGAAGGGCCAGGAGGATGAGCAGAGGGCTGGAGCTCCTCTCCTGTAAGAACAGAATGAGAGAGTTGGGGTTGTTCAGTTTGGAGAAGGATCCAAGGAGACCTTCATGTGGCCTTACAGTATCTGAAGGGGGCTACAGGAAAGCTGCTGATGGACTGTTTAAGATGTCAGGTAGTGATAGGAGTGGGGGGAATGGAGCAAAACTAGAAGTGAGGAGATTCAGAGTGGATGTTAGGAAGAAGTTCTTCCCCATGAGGGAGGTGAGACACTGGAACAGGTTGCCCAGGGAAGTGGTGGAAGCCTCATCCCTGGAGGTTTTTGCAGCCAGGCTGAATGTGGTTGTGGGCAACCTGATCTAGTGTGAGGTGTTCCCTAGATGATCCTTGAGGTCCCTTCCAACCCAGACAATTCTGTGATTCTGTGATAAAGGTAACTGTACCAGGTTTCATATCTGGTCATCACTGCAACACAACTGAAATGCAGCTTCTGAGCATTAAGAACCCTGCAAGTGGCAGGCAGTGATTTGGAAAAGGAAACAGAGCTGAACACGAGCTTGCTGTGTGGCAGGGCAGCTCCACAGTGATGACAGGAGCAGGGCTGTGCTCATAAGATTCATTAGTTTAATATCAGAACAACATGAGAAACACTCTCACAGCTGAGAAACCCATGAAGCCCGGAGAGTGCACAGGAAAAGTTCCCTACGGATTATGGAAATACTAAAAAATGCCTTCTGATGGGGAACCAAAAGAGCTCCAGCTCTCCTTCTGAGAAAGATTAGATTCAAACTTAGTGAGCAGCACAGAGAATAGCTGTTACTAAACCAACTTTGTGTTGTTGCTGGAGGAAGCTGAACTGAGGGAGGCTTAAATTAGAAATGAACACAGGAAGATAACATGCCAAGAGAGGGGGGCAACTCTCCATCCCTTGAAGCCTTCAAAGCAAGATGCTGTAGTGAATGGCAGTTATTGGATTCAGTACAGCAGCAGTGAAGTGATACAGCATCAGCCTTCCACAGAAGGTACCACTGAATAATTCAGTGACCTCCAAGGACTGTGAGTATCCCTTACCTCTCCTAAACCTCTAGAAAGCATTGCAGCACACTGGTAAGCCTGAGTCAGCTTTGTGCTGATACAACATTAATCCAGCAATCCACTACACTGTGGGTAAATCAACTCTTCAGTTTACTCAAATAACCTGCAGAACACCTTTGTTCAGATAGCTCTGTGGCATCAGGATACTGGTGTCAAAAAGCCTAAATTTAAGAGACTACAAAACCAAGGGTGCTCATAAGGAAGGGCCCTGACATGTGGGGATGGCAAAGTGCATTTAGTACTAGATTTCAGTTTCACTTTTTTGGTGAAGGAAGCTGAATTTGCCCTCATGTCACTGCTTTGCTTTTGCTTAGCTTTCTGCACAGGTTGCCCTGGGAGGTGGTGGAAGCCTCATCCCTGGAGGTTTTTAAGGTCAGGCTGGATGTGGCTCTGAGCAACCTGATGTAGTGTGAGGTGTCCCTGCCCATGGCAGTGGGGGTTGGAACTGGATGATCCTTGAGGTCCCTTCCAACCCTGACAATTCTGTGATTCTATGATTCTGGTATAATTTGTTAATTTGTGATAATTTGAGGTGAATTTCTCACATCCAGTGATCAACTCCAAACATACTGCGGTACAAATGAGAACAAAACACAGCTCTCAAGCACTACACTTACTCTTGCTGCCTGTACAACTTCTAATGCTTTAAGAAATGTTTCAAAATATTTATGATCCCAAAAGACTGATTTAGAATAGAATCATAGAATAGAATCATAGAATCAACCAGGTTGGAAAAAACCTCAGAGATCATCAAGTCCAACCTATCACCCAGCACCTCATGACTACTAAACCATGGCACCAAGTGCCACATCCAATCCTTTTTTGAACACCTCCAGCAATGGTGACTCCACCACCTCCCTGGGCAGCACATTCCAAAGGCAGATCACTCTTTCTGTGAAGAACTTTCTCCTCACCTCCAGCCTAAACTGCCCCTGGTGCAGCTTGAGATTGTGTCCTCTTGTTCTGGTGCTGGCTGCCTGGGAGAAGAGCCCAACCCCCTCCTGGCTACAACCTCCCTTCAGGTAGTTGTAGACAGCAATGAGGTCTCCCCTGAGCCTCCTCTTCTCCAGGCTAAACACCCCCAGCTCCCTCAGCCTCTCCTCACAGGGCTGTGCTCCAGACCTCTCCCCAGCCTTGTTGCCCTTCTCTGGACACATTCAAGTGTCCCTATGTCCTTCTTAAATTGAGGAGCCCAGAACTGGACACAGCACTCAAGGTGTGACCTAACCAGAGCTGAGCACAGGGCAGAATGACTTCCCTGCTCCTGCTGGCCACACTATTCCTGATCCAGGCCAGGATGCCATTGGCCTTTTTGGCCACCTGGGCACACTGCTGGCTCATGTTCAGCTGCTGTCAATCAGTACCCCCAGGTCCCTCTCTGCCTGGCTGCTCTCAGCCACTCTGACCCCAGCCTATAGCACTGCATGGGGTTGTTGCAGCCAAAGTGCAGCACCTGGCACTTGGACTTGTACAATGCCATCCTGTTGGACTCTGTCCATCTGTCCAGCCTGGCAAGGTTAGATAACACCTGCTCCCAACTTGGTGTTGTCTGCAGATTTACTAATGATGGACTCAATCCCCTCATCCAGATCATCAATAAAAATGTTGAACAGGATTGGGCTCAACACTGATCCCTGGGGACACCACTAGTGACAGGCTGCCAGCTGGCAGTGGCACCATTCACCACCACTCTCTGGGCTCTGCCCTCCAGCCAGTTCCTAACCCAGCACAGTGCTGCTGTCCAAGCCACAGGCTGACAGCTTGGCCAGGAGTTTGCTGTGGGGGACAGTGTCAAAGGCCTTGCTGAAGTCCAGGCAGACTACATCCACAGCCTGCCCCACATCCACCAGGTGGTCACCTGAGCATAGAAGGAGATCAGGTTGGTCAGGTAGGACCTGCCCTTCCTAAATCCATGTTGGCTGGACCTGATCCCTTGGCCATCCTGCGGGTGTGCTGTAATTGCCCCCAAGATGATCTGCTCTATAATCTTGCCTGGCACTGAGGTCAGGCTGACAGGCCTGGAGCTTCCAGGTTCCTCCATCCAGCCCTTCTTGTGGATAGGCATCACCTTGACCAGTTTCCAGTCATCTGGGACCTCTCCAGTGAGCCAGGACTGGTGGTAATCAGTGGCTTGTCCAGTTCATCTGCCAGCTCTCTCAGCACCCTAGGATGGAACCCATCTGGTCCCATGGACTTGTGAGGATCCAAGTGGCTCAGCAAGTCCCTCACTACTTCCTCCTGGATTTCAGGGGGATTATACTGCCCCCTGACCCTATCTACCAGTTCTGGAGGCCAGTTGTCCTGAAGTCTTCCTACCTTGCTGTTGAAAATGGAGACAAAAAAGGTATTTAGTACCTCAGCCTTTTCCTCATCTTTAGTTACAATATTCCCCTCCAAGTCCAATAAAGAGTGGAGGTTCTTCTTGCCCCTCTTTTTGGCATTAATATATTTATAAAAATGCTTTTTATTGTCTTTCACAGCAGTGGTCAGTTTGAGTTCTAACAGGGCTTTTGCCTCTCCTGTTTTTCTCCTACATGATCTAACAATATCCTTAAACATATCTGGAGTTGCCTCCCCCCTTTCCAGAGGTGATATCCCCTCTTTTTCTCCCTTAATTCCTTCAAGATATGCTTGCCCATCCCAGCCAGTCACCTTCCTCTCCTGCTCATCTTTCAGCACATTGGCACAGCCTGTTCCTGGGCCTTCAAGAGTTTCTGTTTGAAGTAGGTCCAAGCATCCTGGACCCCTTTGTTCTTAAGGGTTTCTACCCAGGGTACTCTCTGAATTCTTTGCTTAAATAAGGGGAAGTCTGCCCTGTGGAAGTCAAAATAAGGGTTGTTCCTCCTCCTCTGTTGTTCCTCCTCCTTGTTTCCCTGCATATTGAAAACTCCACTATCTCATGGTCGCTGCACCCTAGACAGACTTCTACCATCACATCCCCCACCAGCCCTTCTCTATTCGAGAACAGCAGATCAAGCAGGGCCCGACCCCTGGTAGGCTCACATAACAGCTGTGTCAAGAAGCTGTCTTCCATACACTCTAAGAACCTTCTGGACTGCCTCCTCCCTGCTGAATTAAGTTCCCAGCAGATGTCTGGCAGGTTAAAGCTGCCCACAAGGACAAGGTCTGATGATCTTGAGACAGCCTCCAGCTGCTTATAGAATATTTCATTGATCACTTCCTCCTGGTTGGGTGGTCTATAACAGACTCCAACCAGGATGGCAGTTTTGTTAGCCCTTCCTCTGATTTTAACCCACAGGCACTCAATCCTTTCATCCTCTACCTCAAGTTCTGTGGCATCAAGAGATTCCGTAATATACAGGGCCACCCCTTGTGCTG
This sequence comes from Indicator indicator, assembly GCF_027791375.1. Taxonomy (NCBI): domain Eukaryota; kingdom Metazoa; phylum Chordata; class Aves; order Piciformes; family Indicatoridae; genus Indicator; species Indicator indicator. Next base: position 24,681,347 of record NC_072023.1, read on the forward strand.
GTTTGAGGCCAGCCAGAACATCTCTTGCCCCGAAAGGGACAAAAGAATGACACACGCAAACGGATTGGAGAGTGATGGAAAGTTTAAGTGGAAAAGCGATTGGTGAAACTACAGAAAAACTACAAACTACAAAGCGTAGTGGAAAAGAACATCCTAAAGCATACAGAACCCCCTCACAGAATTCCCAAAAGCTTCCCAATCCTCCCTTCCTCCCACCTGAGGGTCTACCCAATCCCCCAGGGCTCCTTCTTTCCCCCCCCTCCCACTGCTAGGCAAGTCTCAGGCTGGCCAGGTCTGAGACTGCCCCCCCCCCCCCCCTCCATTCTCCTCCTGGCATTAGGCCTAGTCAGGCCTAAGAGGCCTGAGATACCCCCCCCGGCATTACCCGATAAGAGAGGACATCTCCCGTGGGAGCAGAGAGGGAAGAAAGAGGAAGAGGATGACTCTGCAGATGGCTTTATAGGGCGCAGGATTTATGAGTAGAAATACGCCGTTTCCTGTGTCCACCCCTATTGGGCGGGCACCCAGGACACCAGAGGTGTATCTCATGCAGCAGTGGCAGGGGGCACCCAGCCTAAACTGCCACACCTCTCCTCCTCTTCTCCCTCACCTGTCTCTCCTAAAGAGCTTGTAACCATCCAGTGCAGTGCTCCAATTGTGTGACTCGTCCCACCATGTTTCTGTCATTGCAACTACCTCATCGTTTTGCTGGTGAACCAAGACTTCCAGTTCCTCTTGTTTGTTACCCACGCTGCATGCATTGGTGTACCTGCACTTCAGCTGGGCTGCTGATTTCTCAACTAACTCTAGTTCATGTTCTTCTCTCTCCTCTCCAGAGAGACTGGTTTCATCACCCACCCCCTTCAAACCTAGTTTAAAGCCCTCCCAAAGAGTTCTGCCAACCCTTGTGCTAGAGTCTTCTGGCCCTTTCTAGATAGATTTAACCCATCTAGGTCCAGCAGGTCAGGTGTGGTAAAAGTTGTCTCTTGATCAAAGAACCCAAAATTCCGCTGCCAGCTGTCCTGGTACAGCCATGACACGGCCCAGTACAGATCCAGAGAGGCCTTAAGATGTCTAGACAGGGTCGCTTTCTCTCCCCTCCCTCCTGCAGGAAAACAGGGCAACGTGGGAAAAGGAACACAGGGGACAGGACTCTGCCTGTGTGGTAAACAGGATGTTTATCTGGGGTGAGAACACATAAGCTGAACACTGCTCCCCCACATACAAGCTCCTTGCTTCTGCCTTTTATGGTTACAGCCTGGCAGAACACTTTTCCATTGGGCAGCTACACATTAGCTTCAGTGCCCCACTGGATCAATTGATCTCTGGCATTTTGTATATATACAAGTGGCTAGGTAGTCACCCTTGCCTTGCCTTGCCTTGCCTTGCCTTGCCTTGCTTCAAGCCTTGAGTTGTGCTGCCCTGCCTTGAGTGCCTGGTCCAGAGCCTGGGATAAAGCCAGGAGCCATATCCAGCAAGCCGGAGCAGCCAGGAGCCTAGAAGCCAGATCTACCCAGCCTGCTTCCCCTTGCCCCCAGCTTCGTGCTGTGCCTCAGTTTCCCCAGGAACCAAGCCAGCGCCCGGCACCAAGAGCGTCGTTAACTGCCTGCCGTCTGCTGCAGCCAGACCAGCCTGGGACCAGGCAGGGAACCTTTCCTGCCAGCAATCTGCTGTGCTGTGCCCTACGAGAGCCCCCCAAAGCTAACACAGCAGCAGCAGCAGCATCCCTGTATGGGTAAAACCAGCTGTGAGTAACTAATTCACTGCCCTTCGGGTTTAACAGTTCTTATTGAGCCTCCCCCTGCTGTAACTGAGCACTACCTGCTCTTGGGGACCTGCTCTTTCCAAGTTGTTGCTTCCTAATTTGCATAGAATAGTTTGTATTTGCCCTGAGACTGAATAATCCCATTGTAAATATATCCTCTGACCGTACAACCATCCCTGTAATGAGTTTTGGCATATTTCATTAATAAAGGGTTTCTATTTTTATTAATACCTGTTTGTCATATCATTTATTAATTATTGTTGTGAGGGTATGTGATGGTTTGAAATTGTCTTTTTAATTTTCCCTTGCAAAGTTCAGAACAGAGAAAGTGAAAGAATGTAAATAAGTCACTATTGGGTGTAAGAAAGCAAAATAACGATTGTTCTAAACACTTCCATTGGATAGATAGAAATGTTTAAGAACTATTACCCAAAACAAAGTAGGCACTCTGCACATTCTGCGTTCGGCAGTGGGGGCAGTTGCTGGGCTGTCTGGCTGCTGCTTCTTCTTCTCTTCTGGCTGAAGATAACACGACTGACCTTGGCAGCTAAGTTAACAACTTTCTGCTTAACTAACTCTGCTTCTCTGTCCAGGGGGGTCTGGGGGGGAAGCTCCTGGGAGAGAGAGAGGCCCCTTTGGGAGGGTCCCCTTGGGGGGAAGCAAAGGGAGATTGGTTGTGCTTTTCTGTTGATTGTATATATTTGTAAATGTTGTGAATTTTGTATATTTGTACATATTCATTGCATTTCATCTGCTTGTAAATACAGCTTTTCATTTGCTTCCAGACTGGGCTAGCCTGGTTATTGTCGGTGGGGGGGGAATTTTCAGCTCACACCGACACAGGGTAATTAATAAATATTCCTCCCCTCGACCACAACAACGGCACCATCCCTTGAGCCATCTGTTGATGGCATGGATTCTCCTGTTCCTTTCAGTGTACACCCTTGCCACTGAAGGAACCAAGCAGAACACCACTTGAGCTCCTGCCCCATCAATCAATTGTCCGAGGGCCTTGAATTCCTTTTTGATTGTCCTGGTGCCCTTCTTATCAATCTCATCACTTCCAGCTTGGATTACCCTCAATGGTAATAGTCAGAGGGCTGGATTAGCTTTGGTAGTCTCCTGGTGATGTCCCTAACCCGGGCCCCAGGGAGGCAGCAGACTTCCCTGGAGATGGGTCAGGACGACATATAGGACCCTCTGTTCCCCTCAGGTGAGAGTCACCAACAACAATTACCCTTCTCTTTTTCTTTATGGAACTGGTCCTGATGGTTGGTGGGGACTGATTTGCTTTAGGCATCCCCTCAGGTGGTTCCTCTTCTGTCTTCTCTTCCACATTGCCCTCAACCTGCAGGGCCTCATACGAATTGTACAAGGGCAATGGGGAAGGCAAAGAGGGCTGGGCTGGATTCCCCATGCTTCTTCTAACAGGGACCTGTACCCATCCCTCCCTGTTTCCGGGGTTGCCTCCCTCAACTGGGAGGGTCTGTAAGGCCTGCTCCCACATATCTAACTCCCTTTCACATTCCCTTATATTCCTGAGCCTTAATACTTCATCCTTTAGCTCAGCCACCAGACTGAGAAGATAATTCACCTGGTCACATCTCACACAGGTGTTGTCTCCTTCACCCTCCATTCCAAGTGCCATGCTCCAGCACTCTCTGCAGCTAGCAGCCTTGGACACCTGCATGCTTGTACTCCGGCTCTACCTACAGTGCTGAAAGTTAATTTCTGGTGGGATGTGCAATGAGCTGCCTTTGGCTGAGTCATTACCGTGGCTGGATTCTTCAGGCAGGTGAAATTAAGTTGGGGGGGGGGGTTATTGTTTGTTTTTAAGTATATATATTCCACTTGACTACTATATTTTGCCCAAGCTACCACAGAAGCTTCTGTACTCAGTCAATCGGGCCGGCGCTAGCTGCAATCCAGCCAGAGGACTGGCTCTTGCCAAACGGCAGTCGCGCGGCTTTGCTATCTCTGCTTTAAACTTCCCGCGGCTGGCGTCACCTCCTGAGCAGGCACACGAGAAGATGACCCTGCCGGTCCTCGCTGTCTGCTGAGGTCCTCTCACCCCAAACCCCCCCAAAAAAAGAAACCAAAAGAGAGCACCTCTCAGCTCGAGCACGCTGGTCCCGAGCGGCTCTCTTGCCAAATGGCCAACAACTCACCCCCACAGACTGAAAGTTAATTTCTGCTGGGATGTGCGGTAGGCTGCTAATGATGCTCTTTGGTTGGTTTTTTCCATTCATCCTTTTCTCTTACCTGCAGTCTGGACTTCAGAGGCAATAGCGAATCAATGACTTCAAGATGGGAGGAAACAATTATTCCATAACCAGTGAGGATGCCTCAGTCCTTCTCAACAGATGATTTTGTGAGTAACTGGCTGTAGCCTGGCTTTAAGTAGCCAGTGCCCACGTTCAAGCACAAAACAATGCACGTGATCACACACAGCCTTGACTTCTCTGCTCACACAGCTCTTGGCTGCGTAGCTTGAAGAGCAGAGAGGTCGTTTGGTCTCATTCCTCATCCCACCAAAGCTCAGTGCTTTGATGCTTTGCTGGCCAATGGAGTGGCCAGAGTCCTGCAGATTTGAACCTGTTCTTCCTACCATATCAAAGGAATCTGGATACTGGGGCAGATTTGGATCTCCCACCAGTTTTAAGTGGTATGAACTATGTGATAAGTGGCATGAACTAACTGGGATGTAATACCTATGTTACTTACTATCTCCAAACACCTACTATGAGCACTAAGTGAGTCAGCCTGTAGTGAAAGAGCCCAGAATGCTTTGAAACTAGTAAATAATAGCCTGATTGAAATATTATAGGAGTGACTGGAAATGCAGAATTTGTACCTAGTCTGTGGCCAATTCTGTGTATTAGGCATTGGTGGTTACACAAGCTAATGCTGCACAGAATCACAGAATGCTCCAGGCTGGAAGGGACCTCCAAAGTTCACACAGTCCAACCTCCTCTGCAGTCAGCAGGGGCATCCCCAACTAGATCAGGCTTCCCAGAGTCCTGCTGAGCCTCACCTTGAATATCTCCATGGATGGGGCCTCAACCACCTCCCTGGGCAACCTGTTCCAGTGTTCCACCACCCTCATGGTGCAGAACTTGTTCCTCACATCCAATCTCAGTCTGCTCTGCTCTAGTCTGCAGCCATTGTCCCTGGTCCTGTCCCTGCAGGCCTTTGCAAGCAGTCTCTCTCCATCTCTCTTGTAGCCCCCTTCAGGTACTGGCAGGCTGCTATTAGGTCTCCCTGGAGCCTCCTAGATGTGAATAACCTAGAGCACCAGAGGGATGTCCTATGTGTGGCTCCATGAGCATCATTTCTTCATAAACCGAAGGTAGTGATGATTTATGAAGGTTTGAGTAACTGCTTAAGAGCTCATGGTGTATCAGCACATGAGACATCTGCCTTTGGAGGGCAGACTCTAGCATATAACATTCATCTAGCTGCTGAGCTGCAGCTAAACCTGCCCTGCCAAACACTTCCAGACATGCAGTGTCTGTAGATAACATAAAAAGTACAGCAGCCAGAGCCATAGCCACTATCTGAGTCAAATCTTAAACCAAAACTGCCCTCTTCTTCACTCTGACACCCAAGCCATCTGAAGCAATGCATGAATCTTAGCCTTTTAAGAACAGGTTAGAAAGGGGCTACTGGAAGGTTGCTATTAGGTCTGCCTGGAGCCTTCTCTTCTCCAGGCTGAATACCCACAGCTCCCTCAGCCTGTCCTGTAGCAGAGCTGCTCCAACCCCCTGATCATTTTTGTGGCCCTCCTCTGGACCAGCTCCAACAGGTCCATGTCCTTCCTCCAGACCTGTACACAGTACTGCAGGTGAGGTCTCACCAGAGCAAAGTGGCAGAATCACCTCTCTGGATCTGCTAGCAACCCTGCCTTTAATGCAGCCCAGGGATGTGCTTTGCCTTCTGGGTTGCAAGCTCACTGAACTCTCCCATGTTATTAACTTGCGTGTTTTAGGTACAAACTGTCCAAGATACCTTGCTACAGAGTTTGGAATTTGCTCTGTGTTTGCTTAGACCACACACTCGGTGGGCTTTACAGGAGTAGAATTACAGAACCCAGTGAGTCTAGATACTGCTGTGATAGCCAGAGCTTGACACTGCAGGCTGCACCAGAGAACCTTCAAAGCTAAGCATGTGAGTTCCTGCAGCCCGAGGTGAAGAGCCAAACTATTCAGCAGAAACCTGTAACTGATCCAGATCTTGTGTGGCACAGCTCCAGAGCAGAGTGCGTAATGCACTCCGATGACTTGGTTACAATCAGTTTATTTTGTTCTGATGGGGAAGGATGGTGCTAAGTGTTTCAAAATTGTCTGGAAAATTAAAGTCAAAGGGGGAAAAAAAATATATTCAAGAATCAAGAATCAAGAATCAAGAATCAAGAATCAAGAAGGTTGGAAGAGACCTCAAGGATCATCGAGTCCAACCTGTCACCCAGCACCTCATGACTATCTAAACCATGGCACCAAGTGCCACGTCCAATCCCCTCTTGAACACCTCCAGCAATGGTGACTCCACCACCTCCCTGGGCAGCACATCCCAATGGCCAACCACTCTCTCTGTGAAGAACTTTCTCCTCACCTCCAGCCTAAACCTCCCCTGGCGCAGCTTGAGACTGTGTCCTCTTGTTCTGCTGCTGGTTGCCTGGGAGAAGAGACCAACCCCCTCCTGCCTACAACCTCCCTTCAGGTAGTTGTAGACAGCAATGAGGTCTCCCCTGAGCCTCCTCTTCTCCAGGCTAAACACCCCCAGCTCCCTCAGCCTCTCCTCACAGGGCTTGTGCTCAAGGCCTCTCACCAGCCTCGTTGCCCTTCTCTGGACACCTTCCAGTACCTCAACAGCTCTCTTGAATTGAGGAGCCCAGAACTGGACACAGTACTCAAGGTGTGGCCTAACCAGAGCTGTGTACAGGGGTACAATGACCTCCCTGCTCCTGCTGGCCACACTATGCCTGATGCAGGCCAGGATGCCATTGGCTCTCTTGGCCACCTGGGCACACTGCTGGCTCATGTTCAGGCGGCTGTCGACCAGCATCCCCAGGTACAGAGAAAATGTTTTGTCAAAGAATGTTAGGGGTTGGAAGGGATCTCTACAGATCATCCAGTCCAACCCCCCTGCCAGAGCAGGAGCACTCAGGACAGGCCACACATCCAGGCAGATTTTGAATGTCTCCAAAGAAAGACTCCACAACGTCTCTGGGCAGCCTGCTCCAGGGCTCTGTCACCCTCAGCAGTGCTCCATCACCCTCAAATTTAAAAAAAAAAAATTAAAATTTAAAAAATATTTAACTAATCCAACAATATTGTCAGTGTCTTGTAACATAAAATACCAGGACAATCAAATCCAAAAGAAAGAGCTATTTCAAAATGAGAAGATGAAACATTTAATTCTGAAACACGTAGGTGCAAAAACCTTCACAAATTGTGGTCATTTTGGTCCATTTCTGTCATGCAGTTTTGAACTATCTCTTCCCCCCCCCCCAACAGAAAATGATGTGGGATCAAAATTCTCTTCTGACTAAAACTTCCAGCTAAGCTCTTTGATTGCCCCAAATAACAGTTAAAAATTGCTTCTTCAATATTTCATCATCAGCTCTTTCAGAACACTGAGCTGCCTGGGGATAAAAAAAAAAAACACACCACCCCAAACTTTCCTGTGAAATATGCATCTGTCACAGCTGTCAAAGTGGTGATAGCAAGACTGGCAAAACATTTGGAGAGATGGGCGAGTGGGGTTTATTCCAAAAACAGACCATAAAATCACTCTACACTAACATTTTAAACCTGGAGAGAGGAAGAACTAACTGCCCACTATAACTTGCTTTGTAATGAGCCCAAGTTGTGCATATCAGAGAATCACAAAATGTTAGAGGTTGGAAGGGACCTCCAGAGATCATCCAGTCCAACCCCCTGCCAAAAGCAAGATCACCCAGGGCAGTCTGCACAGGAATGCATCCAGGTGGGGTTGGAAAGTCTCCAGAGAAGGAGACTCCACAACCTCTCTGGGCAGCCTGCTCCAGGGCTCTGTCACCCTCACACCAAAGAAGTTTCTCCTCATGTTGAGCTGAAACCTTCTGTGTTCCAGTTTGTATCCATTGGTCCTTGGCTTATCGCTGTGCACCACCCAAAAGAGCCTGGCCCCCTCCACTTGACACCCACCCCTCAGCTATTGATAGACATTGATCAGATCCCCTCTCAGCCTTCTCCTCTCCAGACTGAACAGCCCCAGGGCTCTCAGCCTCTCTTCACAGAGGACTCTGTCTAGGGGCATAAGTCTAGCTGCATTTGATGATTAGTGTTCAGTGACCTCATCATAGAAATAGAAAATGGAGAATCACAGTTTGAACAGCAGCTACCCAGGAGCACATTCACTAATTTAGATCATGACTCACAATGTGGTGCAGAAAGTACAGTTCAGCAGCTGGAAACACATCGGAAATGGTTTTAAATTTTTCTGGGTTTTTTGTTTGGGGTTTTTTTTTCCATCTTGGCAAATATATTCTAGAAAAAAAAACCCTACCGGTCACTTGCACATTGAATAGAGTGCATGCAGAGTAGGCACCAATTCCAAAAGGAATTTTAGTCAGTGCTCAGCTATCAAATGAGACTCTGGCAAAAGCTCAAGTGGTTAGTATCTTATATTCTGTGGTCAAATGACGTCAGCCTCCGTGGGCCACTTGGGTCTCCAGAATGAAGAACTGAGGGCTTGCTATCAGAAGTACCCTGCCCCTGTGAGCAGTCAGGGCAGTGGAATGTTAGCAAAAACACTGCTGTGGGGCTGAGCTTTTCCAGCTCAGGGTAAGAGATGGTTCCTACTGCAAACAGACCATAAGTGCTTTTTAAAACTGCATTTAATCCCTTGGAGTACCTCTAGAAATGCAGAGGAAAGGAGAGAAAGAGAGAAAGCACTTCTGACACCAGCTATAGATCTGACCATGAAATGAAGAAGCAGCCCCATTCGGGCTGCCTAGTGCTTCCAGACCACTGGCAAGCCCGTGCTCTCTGGAAACAACTGACTGAGGAATCACTGCATTGTGTAAATGACAGCTCCATGTGAAAGAAATCATTGTATCTGCCTGGAAAACGCACAGAAAGGACCTTCCTGGCAATTCTTTCCCTTTGGGAATTCAGGATTCCACAGACAGCAAGGCCGTAACGAAATGTAACAGCAGCATCCAGTACAAAGGATTTTCCCTCTGCCCACTTTTCCCCTTAAGCCCTTTCTGCTGCTCCAGCATGCCTTGCAGACACATTTGAAAGTCCCCAGGTGATAAAGTAGATGCTCCTCCCCATCACCTCTACATACCACAATCATCTTGAGAAGGAGCTTTGGGTCAAGGTGCCGAGGAAGCAGAGCAGAGCTTTCCAGTGTGAGTGTGTACTGTGCATAGAAGGTGTCACAGCTGAAAGGATGGAACTCTCTACCTTCAGAATCCTTTCATCAGAGTCAATAGGAAGGGGTCACATGGTTCCTTGGGGAACCCCTCATGATGGGGGCATGGCTGCAAGTGCCTCATTTACCTAATGTCTGCCTCCAGGCCTGCCCCTTCTGCTGTTCCTCCTGTGCTCCTGCTGCTTCTGCCACTGCCTCCAGGGTTATTCATCTCCTCTTACTCACATCTCCACACCTTGTCCATGCTGCTGTGTGCTCCTGAAAGCTTTGAGCTGGTACAGCAAATCAGCTTGTGTGGTTTAAAACATTTTTTTTGCTTTTAAAAAGAAATTCTGCAGCTACAAAGGGATGACCAAGTCTGAGTAGTATAAAGGAGTGAATAAAATGAAAGTTGAAGGGAGGGGGAGAAATAAAAATCAAGGTTATTGATGAAACTGAATGAAAGTTGGCATCAAATTTCAGTGTTCAAAACTGCTATCAAATCCAGTTCAAGTTCAGAGAAACCAGGAAAATAGAATATTTCTAGCAAGTCCTGAAGTCAAAGTTAATTCAGTTGGTTTTAATCATATATGACCAGAAGAAAAATTGTCTTAAGTTAAAATGAGCTATCATCCCATGACCCCACCCATTCAGAAACACAATCAAACTCTTCTTGTAAGGAACTAGGCTAACATCCAGATGTGGTGAACCAGCCTCATAAATCATCTTCGTTCTACCATAACAGTAGATGTATTGGGACTGAGAAATAAGTAGGACTCATTAAAATCTACTTTGGAAATCAGGAGTGAAGTAATTTTTTCCTTTATTAGGTAAGCTGGACAAACCATTTTCTTTTCATCCCAGTTCACAGTAAATGGAGCATCTCAGGGTCTTTGGTAGAACCTGCATGAGCTGAAGCAGGGTACTTCTTAGCCACTCAGGTCAAAGACCAAGAAGAGATTTCAAATGAATTCAGGAAAACTTTCTAAGCTTCTTTTCATGTCTCTGGAGTACTTCTTGCTTTGTCTTATCAACAAGGCATAGGAGGGAATGGATAATTTCAACCTGAAGCCCCCTCAGTGACAACAAATAAAGTCAAAAGGTGAGTCTGCTTTGCACCCACGAGAGAGTAATCCTTTTTTCATAGAGGGGCTGCTGGTGCTGAAGAGTTCCAGCTGTCCTCTAGGTTATAGGTTGAGGTATTGGAGGTAAACCATGCCTTTCTTCCTAGGCTCTGTGGGTTTAGCTGGAGATGCAAACGTTCTTGCTGTTTCACACTTCAGATGTTTAGAAACGCTTATCACCCTGAGAGAAGTTTTACATCAGCAGTTTGAGAACCTAAAGGAAGAAAGGCTAATACCCCTGTTGTTCTTCATCAGCAAGCCACAGCTATTACGTGTAACTAAATCAGAGCCTGGAGTGTGAATTTTGGAGGAGTTCTAAAGTGATGATTAATCCCTAAATGAAGATTCCTCCCCTGCTCTTTAAAGTCAGGGACTCTTCTCCCTATTATCAGAGGGAAGAGCTTTGCTGAGTGACGTTTGCCAGATCTTACTGGCAAATGTGCTGGCTGCTAAAGACAAAAGCTGTTGTGTTGTTAATGCATCCAAATGAATGGTGCCAGTATAACTGGTTATCTTTGGCACCAGCAGAGAGCTGGAGGGACCAGATGTGGCACTGCCCTCTTCGTTACCATGGCAGAAAATTATGAAAGAAGTACAGATCTGGACTTGCTTAACACAAAAGCAGTTCTGAGCAGACGATTGTAAATTTCCAGTTCAAGAGTAAAAGAAATATTCCATTCCCAAAAGCTATTATTTAGGACCCCGAAGGAATCTGACCCACTTGCAGGGGGGAAAAAGGTAGAGTTTAAAGAGCTGTGAGCAGTGTTCAACTGACCAAAGGATTTTCACAGGCCTCTCTGGAAAACTCACTTGGTGTGCACTTACCCTGGTACAAGGTGGCAAGAGCAATCCTGACACAGCAGCAGTTTGATATTTTTGTCTTGGAGTTCTCTGGCCATATCTTTTACATGTGGGGCTGAACGTGCAGGCAACATGGGGAGCAGCTTCTGTGAGACTGCAATCATCTACTCATCCTGGGCAAGACAGAATAACTCCTTGCTGCTTCATTTGAAGTTGCATCTTGGTCAGACTTTGCAGTTAGCTTTGGAACTGTGATTGCCTGCAAGTGCTGCTCTGAAAGTGTGCAGGATTGGCAAGTAACATGGGAGACATGAAGGTAGCCTTTTCTATTTCACAAGATTAGAAGGAAGACCCTAATAGCAGCCTTCCAATACCTAAAGGAGGCCTGCAAGAAGGATGGAGAGAGGCTGTTTACAAAAGCCTGCAGTGACAGGATGAGAGGCAATGGCTTCAAACTTGAGCAGAGCAGATTTAGATTGGATGTTAGGAACAAGTTCTGCACCATGAGGGTGGTGGAACACTGGAACAGGTTGCCCAGGGAGGTGGTTGAGGCCCCATCCCTGGAGATATTCAAGGTGAGGCTGGACAGGACTCTGGGCAACCTGATCTAGTTGAGGATGTCCCTGCTGAGTGCAGAGGGGTTGGACTGGATGAGCTTTGGAGGTCCCTTCCAACTCAGACCATTCTATAATTCTACGATTCCGTGAATAAAAAGCCCCTGTGTTGATAATCCTGTGGATGCAAGGCTGGAGAAGCTTTACCAGGAGCATCTTTGACACATAAGAATATCAGCAAAACGTTCAGTAAGCTTTTGTGCCTCCAGTTACAAAGGAACTTTTTCTGAAAAATCTGCAGAGCCAAGCTCAGTGCAGTATTTGAAGCACATTTAAGGTGTGTGTGCCAAGCAGTGGGATCCTTGTGTGTGGCAGATGCAAGCAAGCTGTGATTTATGTGTGCAAATGCCTCTGAGCACACTGTGCACGTCAGCTCAGCCACAATTCAACAGCAGTGCCTTTGAGAGCCTCTGTTCTGAGTTGCACTTCACACAGTTCTAGTTTCATATCAGAACAGGCTCTGCTTCTGGAAAGATACAGAGTGGAACTTTACAAGAAGCTGAGGAGATAAAAGTTTTAGCTCAGTAACAAACAGAGGTGAGTGCTGGTGAGTTATCTGCTAAGTTTTGAGGGCAGATGGCTGGCTGAGAAATTCCAAACCATTCTTTTAACACCACCAAAAAAACCCCTCTCTCTAACCTCTGACCATAACTGTAGGGTTGTTAAACCCCAAAATCTGGAAAGATGAGAACAGGTCACTTTCTCAGAACCTAGCTTCCAAATACAGCTGCTAAGACCAACTGCAAACTTCTGACCTGCATCCAGGGTTAGCAGTTGCACATCAGTCACCTCTGTGCAAAACCAAGTGCTGAAAGGAGCAAATGCTTGTGTCTTGGTGGGGAGTCAAAGACACCCCAATGTGGATGGCAAAGAAGCTTCTGTAAGGATTCTTTAAGGGCATGAAAAACTGGACAGAGACAATGGACTTGAATACTGCAGTGACTCATGGTGCTTGGTGTGCTTCTGTATGTTTTAGCCTGGTGATAGATGCTGCCTCAAGCCGCAGGGAAGACATGTGGCTTTATCTGATAGTGAGTAAAGCCTTGTGCAGCTCTTAGTGGCTGTGCTGCTTTACCATCAGGGTATGTTCAATCCATAAAAGCTATTCCAGTTGTGTGTCATCAGTTCTAATTGCCTCTCTTCATTCTTTTGTGGTATTGCATGGTACAGCTCAAAGAGCCCAGAATTATTCTCTCTACTGCAGCTGTAGCTGAATACAGCTTCAGAATTATACCAATTATTCTGCTAATCCCCTTCCTGACTTGCCCAAATTATCTCAGAAAGTAACTAGGGTCATCTCTATGCAAAGCTGAAACTACCAGCAAGAGAGGATAGTCTGCATAACTCTGAGGGTTACACCTTGTAGCTATGGTGACCTAAAAGTCCAGAGTGAATGTTCCTGCTATGAGTCTTGTGCTCTCTTTGCACTCTTGCTTACATAAGACCCTGTTCTGAGCCAATCCAGCTCATTAAGCCAAGCTAAATAAAATAAATTAATAAGTAAAAAGAAAGCAAGCAAAACCAGAGCATTTTCTCCAGCTTTAATGAACAGAGTTGTTTGCGAGAAGGGTTTGGCAAATGCCAGCTCCAGGGCCAGGTGGGATGTGTCTCTGGGAGCAGGCGATAAGGAGGGAGCAAAGGGTCATAGGCTGAAGAGGAGCAGGACCTCCCTCTTTTGGGAGCAGCAGGTTATTAGATCATCCTGATAGCTAATCCCTCTGGGTCTGGTCGTTGCCTTAGACTGGGGGTGTCATGACAAAACCTTCATTGCTGTCATTGTCACCCTGATGACACATAGGAAACATGACTTGTTTCGCATGACTCCCTCCATGTAAACAGTGAGTAGGAAATGTGTGTCTGCATTCAGGGCACAGACAATGACTTCTCAACTGCTTCTTGCTGTCTGATCAGAGTGCTGGGCTGGGAAATGATTGTGATGTTGACTCTGGAAATAGCTACAAAGAACAAGATGCAATCCTCCTGTGAAATATGCACTGAGGCACCCAGAGGAAAAGGACTGCTTGTCTCAGTACGTGTTGCCACAGAACTGTCAGGGTTGGAAGGGACCTCAAGGATCATCCAGTTCCAACCTCCCTACCATGGCCAGGGAGACCTCACACTACATCAGGCTGCTCAGAGCCACTTCCAGCCTGGCCTTAAAAACCTCCAGGGATGAGGCTTCCACCACCTCCCTGGGCAACCTGTTCCAGTGTCTCACCACCCTCATGGGGAAGAACTTCTTCCTAACATCTAATCTAAATCTACCCTCCTCTATATTGGATCCATCCTCCCAGGCCTATCACTCCTTGACACCTCCAAAAATCCCTCACCAGCTTTCTTATAGAACCCCTTCAGATACTGGAAGGCCACAAGAAGGTCTCCTCTCAAGGTCAGTTAGTTAAGGTCAGTGCAGCAACATTTGATGATACACTTTTGCCAAAAAGGTGTAAGGTATCCAGCTATGGCATAAAAGCTGTTCATGATGCAGTAGAAGATGTATTTCCACTGGGTTTTGCTGCAGTAACACCAACCACATCTTTATAGTACAGTATATGAAGTACAGGCTGAAGTATAGACTGAGGGAGCTGGGGGTGTTCAGCCTGGAAAAGAGAAGGCTCCAGGGAGACCTAATAGTAGCCTGCCAGTACCTGAAGGAGGCTGCAAGAAGGCTGCAGAGAGACTGTTTGCAAAGGCCTGAAGGGACAGGACGAGGGAGAATGGCTTCAAACTAGAGAAGGGTAGATTTAGTTTGGATGTTGGGAACAAGTTCTTTATTATGAGGGTGGTGGAACACTGGAACAGGTTGCCCAGGGAGGTGCCTGGGGCCCTTTCCCTGGAGATATTCAAGGTGGAGGCTCTGGGCAGCCTGATCTATTTGGGGATGTCCCTGCTGAGCGCAGAGGAGGTTGGACTGGGTGAGCTTTGGAGGTCCCTTCCAACCCAGACCGTTCTGTGACTCTGTGATTCCTATCTGGCCCAGAGTGATGCAGCATCTTGGGTTTTGTGAAAGGTAGCCACAATGTGGACTTGTTCCCCCAAAGGCAAGCTACCAGGTCAAAGGGTGGTTCTAGATCCAAAACTTCTAGCAGTTTGTGAGTGATCTACATCTCTCTCTCAATTCTATTCCCTAACTTTTCATGTACTTATCTGTAGATATTTTTTTTTAAGTCCTGGACTGGTCTCTGAAGCCATACAAGAGCACGCTGAGCAGGAATAGCAAGCAGAGAATAAAGAATTTCATAGCAGAGTCAATTAGCTGTGCATGAACTCCCCTAGTCCTTTGTATATTTGCACAATATAACCTTTGGTTGCCTGATTTGTGTGCAGGTGCTCGAATTGTGTACCTGGAATGTCAGCAGCTGATTTACTAAAATGCTAAAAAATAGGTTCCTGTGTTGATGCAAATTCACTTGCCTCTACTTGTGAACTCCTCCTGTACCCTCTCCTGCTCTGCTGACAATAACCTATCTTCTGAATCAGTGGCAACATCTACAGAGCATCAGCTCCCTTTTTCCCTCCTCAAGGAGCTGACTCACCATTGCAGAAGCTTCCTGTGACCCTTAGGCGGAATTCACTTCATCTGGGTCAAATATTGTTATTGTTGTTAGTCTGATGCTTTCGGTGCCTTTTATTGGAACCTGATGTCCTGCCAAAAGTAACACCCTAGGCATCTTTCAGCAACTGTTCCTGGGTGTTCTGTAGATTGCTGCTGTTTCCTCAGGCGCTGTCCATGGGAATTACATTCCCAGATTAGAACAAAATGCCAGTCCTCTTCACCCTGTGAAAAGAACTGCTGTTCAGGCCTTCCACTAAAAGAGTAGGCTACTGCTTTCCTCTGGTGACTTGTTATCAGGTTGTGGCTCTGTTTTCTCATTAACCCCTTTTTCAAAGCAGGTTCAAAATGTTAACTAAGATTGATGGGAAGGATCTTGTAGCATTATCCAAACCCTTTGCCTAGCTGAGAATGGCCGGTTTGAGGAAGACTGGTGGAAAAATTAGATCCAGACATTCAGTCAGCAACTTTCAACCCTGCAGAGACAAAGAACCTTTAAGAGCTAACTTCGTAATGAGAAGCTATAGTGCAGCATGGCAGAAATTAAAGGGAGGCCCAAATCCCCTCAGTGACAATTGTGTTTCTCAGAGGTCTCCTGGGCAGACTTTGCTTTGCGAGGACCTTTGCGAATGGGTGTAGCAAATGAGGCCTTCCTAGGAGACTGCACTGGGGAAGCAAATGCCTCTGGGCCAGAAGAGGAATGGGAGGAGATTAAAGCAGAAAAGCTATTTCTGTGACAATGGAATGCCCAGATTCTGCAAATCCAGTCTCCTTCTAAAAGGCACTGACATTCAACCACCAAACATGCAAGTTTCTGTAGTGGGAAACGATGTTTTGCATGACCCAAAGTCACTTATGATTCCTTCACTGTATCTGGGGTTTAGCCTGTAGTTTTGCACTTCAAGGTGGCTAAGTGACAAAAGAAGTGGGAGCCACTGATGCAGAACAAATGCCTTAGATTTCAAGTGTCCTTCATTCAATGTGTTTTGTATTGGAGCTAGATTCTTATAAGGGGGTAGCCAAAACACTGTGTCCAAATGAACTTCTGAAGCTTTGGTGAGGAATGGAAGAGTTAAGGAGAAGGAGAGAAAAAAGAAAAACTTGGACCATGTAGGACAGAGTAGGTACAGGATTGTTTGTGTTTGGAGCTCCATGGTAGTTGTGATGGTCATTAATTAGCCTTTATTTTTTGGAGTTTTTTCTTATTCACAGTTTACCATATCCTGTTTAGGCAGCTTGTTTGATGTTGCTGCTGGCATGGCCAGAGAAGATGGGAGAAAGAAACTTCTTTCCACCTATTATTAATATGATTACCTTGACCACTGACTCCTAATCTTTATTTATCCCTAGCTGAGAGGAAGATAAATATTTAGTGAAATCATTAGAGGTTTTTTCCCCTCAGTTCTTGACCTCTGCACCAAGTACTCTTGCTTTCACTGGCCCTTTTGAAGACATTTTACCTTGTTACCTACCTTCTGAAAAAATACTGCCTCAAAGGATACTGTTTCCACCTTCCATCTTGAAGTCCCTCACTTAGCTTCACCTATTACATCAGAAGTATTTCCTCTACTTCCCTGCCCTTACAGCCTTAATTTCGTACATCCTTCTAACACCTCAACCTCAATCCTGCAGCATCTGAGTACAGAATGTGAATTTCCCTCTGCTTACAGGTATCAACACGTTAGTGTTGATTGTGTATGTAACACAGGTGCCTTGGGCAAAAGGCAGTCTGAATGCTGTTTGGTAACAGATAGAAGATTCCCACAGTTTTGGGCTAACAGAATATTACCTATAGCATGACCAAGAGGAGTCACAGAGCCCTGCCTGCCCTTCACAATGAGAACCTTCAAAGGACCAAAGATCTTTTCATCCATAGATTGTGATCAGTAAATCACAGCCTTTTCTTAGCCTGTAGAGTTTGCTGGTTCTAAGGCAAACTTCCCACAAGTGTTGCTCTCATTTCTGCTGAATCAACCTTATAATTACACCCACTGAGGAGATGATAAGGCATGAAGAAGTACTTTGT
Source organism: Indicator indicator (assembly GCF_027791375.1). Taxonomy (NCBI): domain Eukaryota; kingdom Metazoa; phylum Chordata; class Aves; order Piciformes; family Indicatoridae; genus Indicator; species Indicator indicator. The sequence goes on from NC_072023.1 coordinate 24,698,631, forward strand.
CATGTGGAGGGTGCAAACGTACGGGGTGTGGAAATGACTGGTAGAGCTGCAGGAGTTACTCAGCTAGAGACTGTCACTTGCTGCTCAGGGAGGTCAGGAATATTGCTAGACATAGTGTCTTCTGACTGAAGGATAGCCACGGGGAACAATACTCTTTCAGACTGCTCCAGCCAGATCTGCAATATCCATATCCAATCATCAATAGATTGATCAAGTCCATGGACACCCATGGTTCATTGCACGAGGCTCATTGTAAAGCTCACTGCTACTTGCTCTTGCATAACTCCTGTCAGGTTTAGTTGGCTGAACTTTACTTTTCATAGGTCATTTGATAATATGTACACTTAAAAAAAAATACATAGGAGGAATGTAAAAATTATGTTAGGCACAGCAACAACAGACAGACTGGGCTCCTAGCTGAGAATTTTTCATCAGATAGGAAAAAACAGGGAGGGGAACAAAGGAAGAAAAAAATGGCTTTTGGATCAGGATGAAGAGGAAGGTGTTATCATTTGCAGCCACTGATCAGGGCTTCGTTTTATTTTTCAGCTATTCTTTGCTCTTGGCAGCTACAGGGACACCTTTCCCTGCAGCTGGCCAAGTGTCTGAGTCAGTTGCTCCCACAGGAGAAATAACGTCCCTGTCTGTATTGTGACCGAGGCAACGGGAAGTGCTTGCAAACGACCCTGCCCCACCCTGGCAGTCAACACCTGAGCTCACTGCCACGCTGCCCCACATCCAAATCCTGAGTCCCTCTCCCCACCTGGGAATCTGTCACTGCCGCACTGTCCCACATCCAAATCCTGAGCCCCCTCCCCACCTGAGTGTCTGTCACAGAGCTGCCAATTTGCTACTGCCCAGAAAAGTGAACACTGTTGACTGACCTTGTTCAGTAACTCAGGGTGGTGCCTGGAGCCTTGGGGCTGAACATAGCACAAAGGGGGCTGGAAATGAATCTGAGGGCCACTGAGCTCAACATGGCTAACCAAAAGCTAACCTAATTAGTAGCCACCAAGGGCTGTTGCCATCTGCTCTTGAATTGCCTGTCTGAGCCTACCCCTGAGTTGAATCTCTGGATGAAGATGCAGGTCAGCATGCTGGCAATGCTGTCCACATCAGAGATGGTTTTAGTTATCTCTCTCTCTCTTTTTTTTTTTTTTTTTTTTCCTCATGGTCTCAGCAGAATAATTGAGCATTAGATTAGCTCAGAGATGACATACATTTCTCACTATACCAGGTCAGGCTAGGATGAAATGGGGAACATCATCTTCTCTGGTTTCTGCAGACAGAAACCTCCAGGACTATCACAGAATCATACAGTTGTCAGGGTTGGAAGGGACCCACAAGGATCATCCAGTTCCAACCCCCCTGCCATGCGCAGGGACACCTCACACTACATCAGGCTGCTCAGAGCCACATCCAGCTTGGCCTTAAAAACTTCCAGGGATGAGGCTTCCACCACCTCCCTGGGCAACCTGTGCCAGTGTCTCACCACCCTCATGGGGAAGAAATTCTTCCTAACATCTAATCTGAATCTATCCACTTCTAGTTTTGCTCCATTCCCCCTCAATCCTATCACTCCCTGACACTTTAAGAAGTCCCTCCCCAGCTTTCTTGTAGCCCCTTTCAGATACTAGAAGGCCACAAGAAGGTCTCCTGGGAGCCTTCTCTTCTCCAGACTGAACAACCCCAACTCTCTCAGTCTGTCTCCATAGGAGAGGAGCTCCAGTTGTCTGTTCCTTCTGTTTGTCTTGCTGGCATTCGGAATCTGTTATTCTGCAGAATACACCCTGCTGCAACTCTCTTCTGAGGCTGCTAGACTCTTTTTTTGTTTGGTTGTTTGGTTTTTTTTCCCCAGGATGGTGTTAGGTTTTTTCTTTTGCTGAGCCCACACCTCGTTGCCCCAGGATGTGCGTTGTCGCACCCGGATCCGCACGTTTTCTGCCTGGAGCTCAGCTGCACCCTGGCTGCTCATCTGAGGAGGAGGGCTGGGGGGCTGTCATGCTAGTGGACTTTTCCCATCCCTCTGCAGATCTGAACAGGCCAGCATTATTTCACAAATGCTAAATCTACTCACAATAGTTTTAAATGGCTGAGCTGCTGAGCCAGCTGAACAGCAAACACCAGAGGGGAAACCACATTTTGTGAGCGCTTCAGATTCCTTCAGACTGTACGTGGAGCTGCTAAGAGCAAAGCCAAAGCCCTTTGACACAGCTCCCTTTAGCAACCTTTTCACAGCCACATGCCAAACGTGGGGGGATGGCTAAGGAATGGTCTAGAATTTGCTCCCAAGAGTCTAGCAGATGTAGATGGAGTGCAAATCCCTTTCTGATAAAACAGCAGCATCTTCTATTTTCTTGTACCCTAATCCTTTTCTCATCAGTGTCGATTGCTAGTCAAGGTATCACCATGGGCAGAAGATGGAAGAAAACCCCTGGGCCCTTATGTAATGCAGGAGTATTCCTTATTGTATTTGTACCTGTGTCTCTTATGCTTTATGCTTCAGTTAAGAGGAACACGCATTGGGTATCTCATGGTCTTCTGATCATCCCAGCAGGACCAGATCTTCAGCTAACCTGACCAGTCAAGAAATATCCAAGAGTTAAAACAACTATCCCAGTGCAATACAATGGATGAGGTCTTATCTAAAGGAGCTGCTGTTGCTGTCTCTGTGCAGACTTGTGAAGTCAGGACACTTAATTCTTCCTTAGACAACAGAATTGCACATTCCCTGAACATGTTCTTTCACAATGACCTAACTTAGACACTTAGTAATGCAGGTTTCCTGGCCCAGACAGTCTTGATAAAGTGATTACTTGGAGTAGTTGCATTGAGGCAGTGATGATAATTAACAGTGGTGACGAAGATAAACCTCCTCTCTTCATCTCCAGTCAGCAAAAAATGTGTGGCCACAGCCTGAAATCACACAGGGACACATAGGAGCATTTCATCTTGAATCAGCTAGAAAGAGCTACAAACCTGAAGCAGAATAGTTGCATCAAGAACCTGTGTGGTCATTCTGAGTCAGAATTTCTGTTTGGTATTATTTAGCTCGTTCTCCTTTGGCTTCGGGGGTTGCTTCCAACTCCAGCATGGTCAAGCATGACTCTAGCTGCACCAAGAGAGAGCTGCAAACAAGCTGAGTGCCTCAGCTTCTGAAAGTGTGTTGAAATTTGCTTCCAAATGACATTGAAGTTACATTCAGCAGAGAATGAATTGTGTTTCTTCTCTTACCAACAGCTTCAACTGCTGTTCTTCTTTCCACTGTATGAAGTAACAGAGTGGTCTCTGATGACAAAACAATATAATCTTGAAGGATTTCTTTAAAAGTAATGGAGATTAAGAATTTAATCAGGGGAAGTCCAGATGAAACCACAAAACAAGTTGCTGCTGTGTGGCCATGCACCCATCCAAACACTCAGTTTTCCCTCCTGCTTTTGTCACTTTCTCTTTCTGTGTCCTTGGGTACACCAATGGTCATTTAACCTTCTCTGCCTTAGCCTAAGATCAGTAAAACAGGCACTAAAACACCTCTAGCTCCAGACATTGAATTCACTGGTATATACAAAATGCTTGGAGAACTAGGGACAGTAGACCTTGGCACAAGTCCTGTGAGAACACGAAGTATGTGTTGTCTTTCCTTCAGAAAGATTCCCTCAGTAAAACACAGCTACGGAAGAGTGGTTGGATGCCCTTTGGGTCCTGTTAGATTGGTAGGAGCAGTTATTTTTCCCACATAACTAAAGTCTGCAGTGAATTTGGGTCTTTTTTTTTTTTTAAGCCCCCAAATTTGGAGTTGCGTGAGTGCAAAGAGAAAACTCCTGCAAATATGCATCAATATGCAAAAATTTATAACCTTAAAAAAGACCAAGAACAAAGAGCTTGAATGACCCACCAACCAGCACATCATCTCATTTTCTCCTTCTCGTTTCTCTAAAGCTGCTGACAGGATTCCCCCAGAATTTCCAGCACTCTCTGAACCTTGACCCAAGCAACTTCATGAGCAATTTCTCCCACAAGGGTTTATTTTGGATAGAAAGTTCTAAGGTCCTGAGTGGAATGCTTTTCACAGCTGTAATTAGAGAGCTGCATATCTGATCTGCGTAATTTGACAAGGAATTACAACCTGCCTGGCTCGAGGGAGCATGGCTGAGGTGTATAGTAACTGACAATGTAAATCTTGCAGCCTGGGCTCTTCCATCATTCTGGTGTCCAATTCAAAAGTGTCTGTTACACTTTGCATACCTGGGGCATTCTAGATTACAATATGCTGTGTTTCCTTTCCTCAGAGACAGTTTTATAAACACCTACTCTGCCCTATTGAGACCTCACCTGGAATATTGCTTCCAGTTCTGGGCCAGGGATCTACTCAAAAGAGTCCAAGGGAGGGCTACAAGGATGCTGAAGGCACTGAAGCACTGCCTGATGAGGAAAGGCTGAGAGCCCTGGGGGTGTTTAGTCTGGAGAGGAGAGGACTGAGAGGGGATCTGATCAATGTCTGTAATATCTGAGGGCTGGGGGTCAGGAGGCAGGGGACAGGCTCTGCTCAGTTGTACTCTGTGGTAGGACCTGGGGTAATGGATATAAACTCCAGCACAGGAGGTTCCACCTCAACATGAGGAGGAATTTCTTTACTGGAAGGGTCCCAGAGCACTGGAAGAGGCTGCCCAGAGAGGTTGTGGAGTCTCCTTCTCTGGAGACTTTCCAGTCCTGTCTGGATGTGTTCCTGTATGACCTGTGCTGGATTCTATGGTTCTGCTCTGGCAGGGGGGTTGGACTGGAAGATCTCCAGAGGTCCCTTCCAACCCCTAACATCCTCTGATCCTGTGATCCTGTGATTAGATTCACAAGCCAGGGATGGTGAAATGACGGAGAAAATGTCCTTGCGCCCTTCTGAATCATAGAATGCTTTTGGTTGGAAAAGACCTCTAAGATCATTGAGTCCAAGCATTGATTTAACACCTCCATGGGCATTAAACCATGTCCCAAAGTGCCATGGCCACAGGTTTCTTGAACACCTTCAGGGATGGTGATTCCACCACCTCCCTGGGCAGCCTGTTCCATTGCCTGACCACTCTTGCAGGAAAGAAACTTTTCCTAATATCCTACAGAAACCTCCCCTGGTGCAACCTGGGGCTATTTCCTCTCATCCTATTGCTTGTTACTTGGAAGAAGAGACCAAACCCCACCTCATTCCAACCTCCTTTCAGGGAGCTGTAGAGAGCAATGGGGTCTTCCCTCAGCTTCCTCTTCTCCAGACTAAGCATTCCCAGTTATTTCAGCTGCTCCTTATAAAACCTGTCTTCCAGACCTTTCACCAGCTCTGTTACCCTTCTCTGGTCACCCTCCAGCAACTCAGTGTCTTGATGGGTTAAAAGCTACCCTTGCAGCAGAGGTTAGTTTTAACAAATGTTTATACTTTTGTACTTGGAGAAGCTCCCATTTCTATGTGTGGTTATTGTATGCAGCATTGCCCATATCTGGCTCTCGGAAGAGAAACACAACAATCAAATCCAAACTGTTCAGGAAGGCTGAGAAATGGTAACCTGGGCTGAAGGCTTCTATTTGTAGCAGCTGAAGGAGCAGAGGTGCTGTACTTGTTTGTTGGATGAAGGCAAACAGAGAAGCAAGTTGAGCTCTCAGGCACAGGCTGGAAGGCTAAGGGAGTCAACTTTCTGACAAAAGACATAAAAATTGATTTATCCTCACAGTACAGAGAACTCCCATCCAAAAAGAGGTCTCAGTGAGAGATTTTGCCACTGACCAGAAGGATTATGGTTGTTATGTTATGGTTGCCAGCTTTGTGATTACTCACCAAGTAACACTCCCTCCTTGTGCACCCAGATCTGCCAGGTGCAAGTGTGGGTGAGAGGTATCTGTATCCCAATTTGTGAAACAGGTAAGTGGTCTGTGTGATGGTGCTCCTGGAGGTTGTGGCTGAGGAGGAGGTGGTGGAGCATGAGGAAACAGGTCGCCCTGGCAGCTGACACACAGGTGTTTTGGGCTAGCCATGTAGCACAGGGGATTGGTGCTGCTGTCTGACTTGTCCTCCACACAGGGTTCACCCACACTGGCTTGCTGTTGCTCAGGGTTGGCCATGGGGTCCCCACCATACAAAGCCCTGAGCATCCCTCTGGCCCTGATGTTGTGCAGGTACCATCTTGACACCCCAGGTACTGTCCACTTCACTGCCTTCTCACCCCCTCAGAGAGATCTCACACCTTCTGGGGCTTGCTCCCTCTGCTTCCCCTGCCTCAGTCATACAACCTTTATAAAGCAGGCACAGAAATCTGTTGTTGTTAATCAACTTTAATAGCTGCCAGCCTCTGGGGTCCTCTTACCTGAGGGGAGCTGGCAGTGCTCCCTGACCCAAGTGACTTCCTCTTTCCCAGTCTCCTCTTCCTCAGATTACTTTTATATTGCCCCTCCCTTGCAGCTCTGACCATTTCTAGCTGTGACCCAAGCTCTGGCTGTGTTGTGCTTGTCAGACACGGAGGTGAGGTGCTGTGCACTCCAGTCTGCAATGGACCAACCCTACAAGGCAGCAGGGGACCATGTCCCAGAATTTGCTGATAGGGCAGGCCCATCTCTAAGTAAAGCTGCTATGGCTAGTGCCACCTCTTCAGCCTCACAGAGGCCATCCCAGGTCCCTAAGAGGCCGAAGAGATGGCACCACTTGTATGGCAGCTTCGCCCTCCACCATGGCAGTCCCAGGGTCTGAATGCTGTGCAGTGTCCTCTGGCAGCACAGCCTCCTTCCTGGAGCTCCTAGGACTGGCAGGCATCTTCTTAGGTAATCAGAGGCAATGATTCTAATGCCACATGATTGACTTTTTTCTTTCTGCTGCAAGGTTAGCTTAGTCCTACCCTACCGCTAGAACCATTAGAGGAATCCTCCCCAGCAGTGCCTTGTGCTCTCTGCAGGAGGCCTCTGCATGCCCTGTTGTTCAGTAAGAGCAGAGGTACTGACCAGTGGCTCAGGCAGGATAATTCACCATTTGATATGCTCTCTGTTAACAGCCCTTCTGCCTCCTTCTCCTTCTTTGCCTTCATGTGCAAGGTTTGACAATGGATGTGGCCTCCTCAGTGTGTGACATGGGAGCTGCCTTCCTCTCTCAGAAAGACATTAACGCTTTTTTATCCACCACCCTTTGACAAGGTGGAGTGTGAGGGGTCAGATTGCTTATTTCCATTGGGATAACTCACAGAGCACTGAAACAGGCTGCCCAGAGAGGTTGTGGAGTCTCCTCTGAAGCCTTTCCAGCCCTGTCTGGATGTGTCCCTTTGTGACCTGTGCTGGATTCTATGGTCCTGCTCTGGCAGGGGGGTTGGACTGGAAGATCTCCAGAAGTCTTTTCCAACCCCTGACATCCTGTGAGCCTGAAACCCCTAGGTTGTATTTGACTACAGGTGTGCCTCATTTTCCCCAGCTATCTTAAAACCTCCAGTTCCTCAAGATGAAGAACGTCATCGAATCATCTTTGTGTTTGGGAAGGAGCTGAAGTGGAAAGGCTGGCCCTGTCCTGGCAGAGCAGGCAGGAGGAATGTGTAGAGGAGAGGAGAAATGCCACACCTGACTATAGAACAAAAGTGTGATTAGTGCTGGCTGGATGAGGAAGCCTCCTTCTCCTCAGTATGTTGTGCTCACACTGGCTGTTGTCTAGCATGCATTACCAGGTTCTAGGACCAGCACAGATAAGGCTACGCAGATTTGCAGGTCCCTGCAGCTGAGAGAGAAGAGCATAGGATCAATTTTTCTCCTAAGGAAGATATCCTATTTCATATCTGCATTTTCTAGCCCTGTAAAGCCATCCTAAACCTTGCAATCTGAGTGACAACAATCATTGCTGCTGTTTAAGTCTTCCCTGCATCTTCCACTGGCTACACTCAGACCTGGATCTCCAGCTAAGTGAAGTGCGAGGCAGCTACCACTGAAATGAAAGATATTACTGCCTCTACACGCTCTCATGGCCACAGTCCTTGTCACAGTTGTCTGATCCTCCTGGAAACCACTGCAGGACAGCAACCTGGAACACGAGCCCTGCCAAAGCGCTGTTGGTTTTCTCTGGGTTTAGCTCTCTGACCCAGCTTTACTAGGCTCAAATGAAGTGCAGCCCTGTGAGTGGGGAGTGAGATCCTGTTTGAATCATAGAATAGATTCATAGAAGGGTCTGGGTTCAAAGGGACCTCCAAAGCTCATCCAGTCCAACCCCTCTGCACTCAGCAGGGACATCCTCAACTAGATCAGGTTGCCCAGAGCCCTGTCCAGCCTCACCTTCAATATCTCAAGGGATGGGGCCACAACCACCTCCCTGGGCAACCTGTTCCAGTGTTCCACCACCCTCACAGTAAAGAACTTGTTTCTAACATCCAATATAAATCTGTTCTGCTCTAGTTTGAAGCCATTGTACCTCGTCCTGTCCCTTCAGGCCTTTGCAAACAGTCTCTCTCTATCCTTCTTGTAGCCCCCTTCAGGTACTGGCAGGCTGCTACTAGGTCTCCCTGGAGCCTTCTCTTCTCCAGGCTGAACACCCCCAGCTCCCTCAGCCTGTCCTCATAGCAGAGGTGCTCCAAGGGGCTATAGTAATTGGTTTAGTTTAGTTTAAACCACGGTGAGATAAATTCCTCAAGCCCTGGACAGCTGCTCCTTGACAGAGTTGCACACACCATGCAGGAGTATCACCGGAATGGCTCTTTCTGAAGCACTTGAGATTTTTTCTGACAGGCTCTTCCTCTTTCTCGGTGCAGACTGTCCTTAGACAGGCCAAAACTACAGAGCCTAAAGAACACTACTGAAGCCCACCGTTGAAGTTGGTGCTATTAGGCTGCCACCAGTCTAGGAAGTCGTTGAAGGTGCTGAGGCACTAGGCAGAACCTGCTGGCTCCTGCTGGGCAGCAAGCCCATACATGCCCAAGCCAGGAACTAGTAAGCACACCACAGCCTCAAGGCACACATGAAAACCTCAAAACCCCCACAAAGCCCAAAGTGTGACCCACTTGTGAACACACTCCCTGCATGCCCCCTTGAGACCCAGAGCGAAAGCAGGACGTGGGAGGCAGGAGTTGCAGCAGTGGAGGGGACTTTCCATGTCTTTCATGCGCATTCTGGAGAGGTCCTACCCTCACACCTACAGCTGACTCTAGTTTTCTGCTTGTCTAAGATGTCTGTGCTGCAGATTTGGTCAAAACCTGAGCACTGGCAGTAAACCATCCAATTATTTACAATCTTTTTTCCCTTGCAAGTTGCTTGAAAACTTGTCTTGCTTTCTGAAGGTGTATTTTGCGTTCACAGTATTCACCAAACAGCTTCTGCCAAAAAGATTTCAGTGTAGGATCTGTTTTCCAGAATGATTACTTTATCTGTTTACTTTTTTTTTTACTTTTGATGTATGACTAATTCCCTACATGGTGAGGTCTTATTTCTGCTTCTCATCCCAGAGGATTGTAAAATTTTTTTTCAATCCAAAGAGTAAGAAACTATAAAAAGAAAGCCACAACACACACTATATAGCCTCTTTTGCAGTACAGATATGAGTGACATCCATCTGCTGCTCATCTCTTCAAAACCCATCTGTACAGAATGTAACATCCATTCATGAGCAGGAATATATAAAACCCCCACAAACTTAAAAGGCCAGAGTCACTCAGGATCAGCCCCAATCTTTGCTATGTTCTGCAATATTCATCTGGGGCTGTGGTAGTTTTAGGCTGTGCCTAAGGAAATTTTTCACAGATTGAGTAGAAAGTGGTAGAATGTAAATAAAAATAAGGTCTAAACAATCCCATTGGTCTGATAAGTAGCATAAAGTTAGTTGTATAAACTAACTCTTGCTCTTTTTGGTTTCTTCTTTCTAGCAGATACCTGCTGGTAGCTTTGGCTTGGCCATTGCTGACTTTGGCTGCATTGTTGTTGTGGCTAAGTACTAACAAGCTCTGCTCTTCTCTTTCCCTTGTCCCGTGTACAGGGGGAAGGGGAGAGGAGGGGTGAAGCTGATTTTGTCCAGGGGGTTCTTGTGTTTTTTATAAATGGTAAATACATGCAAATATTGTATATTTTGTACATATTTATTTCATTTCATTTCATGTTTTAGATTGTAGTTCTGCTTGTAAATACAGCTTCATTTGCTTTCAACTGAGCTGGTCTGGCAATTTGATGTTGGGGGGTAATTTCAACCCACCACAGGGGCTCTGACAGACTGAGCTGTGGCTATAATGTGTGAGTGTTACCGATTTCAGCTGGCCACAGACTTTGCCTGGTTCTGCTGCTGTGGTGGGACCTGTGGCAGGGCTCCCATTCCAAGCCTGTTACTTTAGCTTAACTCACCAATGAAGCAGGGCTGTGTTAAGGTGCCAGATCGTGAACCACAGCAGCTGAGGTGTGCAGCCAAACAGATTTAATGGCCTTTTTGCTGCTAAAAGGAACTGTCCTCTATGGCTCCCTCCTCCTCTCTCCCCCCTGCAAATCTCTATGGAATGGTTAGAGGCAGGAGTATAAGGGAATAACAGCATAATGAGCTGCAGCTAAATCAGCCAGAGTGTGGCTAGCAAAGCCAGACTTCCAATTTATAAACTTTTGTTTCCTGAGGTAGAAGGAAATTGGTGATGGAATCTTGTAGGATTGTTAAAAATTATTATTTATTTATATCCCAAACATATTTTTCTGATCTCAGTTATCTCAGGATGTACTTAGTTATATCTCACCAGGTTACTGGTCTGCCTGCCTGGTTTCTCAGATGCTTAAATAGAAGAAGGTCACAGTTTCACTTGGAAGCCACAGTGGTGTGTGGGAAGAAAAATGCACCATTCAAATGAATTAATGGTAAAGGTTTTCTTCCTTAAATAAGTCAATTTAATTTCCAAGATTTGAATTCAAGGTTTAAATTCTGTCTCAGCACTTGGCTGGCATGCATAGATGGCATAGATCCGGTGAGGCTGCCCTACAGCCTTGTGGCTTTTTTTCCCCCTCCATTTAGCACCATTTCCTTTTAGGATCAGTGTGCACAGTTTGAGGTTTTGTTGGTCTTCCTAGAAGTCAGAACTGGAAAACTCTTTTGAAAGAAAGGAATTTTGGTGAGGGTGCAAGTGGATTAATAGGAGAGCTTCTTGCTATTAAAAAAGCAGCCCTAGGTCTCACTGAAGGACACTTGGTGTAGAATTTCTCCAATGCAATATGCTGGTCACAGTCTGGTCACCAGTTGTGACATTGCCTGCAGGGAACTGAAAAGCATATTTATTTTTATCCTGTTATTTGCTTATGGGATTTGAAAGTACCTTTTTTAGCTTGCATAACTGTAAATATTGTTACTGGGCCTCTTGAACTCTTCTCAGTGCTTGCTCCAATATTTGACCTCCTAACCAGTTCCAGGAGACCGCAAATTCCTCATGTCGATGACATGCCGGGTGAGGGAGTCTCCTATCATGGAGCCTTTCAATTTGCTGGGTGAGCTCCTGCTCCCATGCTTTAGGATAAGCAAAGAAGCTGAGGAGTAATCAGTTCCCCTTGGAGCCTTCTCAAATCTTGTTTGCCTCTTCTAGCTCTCTCTGGTGCGAGGCCAGAGGTTCACACTGTCTTCATTCTATTGTTACCTGTCTAGCCTGGACATGTAGGTACCATGCAGCTGCTTTACACACAGGACCCTCTTCCTATAAATAAAAATTCCTATTTCTGTATTGTATCATAGTTAAGTTTCAGGACTCTTCCTGCAACTCTCTCCAGGAGCTCTTTGAGGAGGGATTCATGCTTTACCACCTCAGAGCATGCAGTTCCCACAAGCTGTTCAAAAATCTACAGCTGGAAATTTCCAAGAGGACACCTGCTCTGCTTTCAGTGCTCAGAGCAGGGACTCAAAAGAAGCTTTTAAATATACTTTCAGATGAAAGCCTTATTTTTTTTTATTTTTTCCACCACTGATCACTTCTCTTGTCCATTCATATCATTGCCAGGACCCTCAGCTTGTCTCAGCTATGTGTCATGAATCCTGATTTAAGATTCATCACAGAATCACAAAATTGTCAGGGTTGGAATGGACCTCAAGGATCACCCAGTTCCAACCTCTCTGCCACGGCCAGGGACCTTCTTAGATCCTTCTCTCCTCCAAACAGAACAACCCTAATTCTCTCAGCCTGTCCTCATAGGAGAGGAGCTCCAGCCCTTTGATCATCCTCATGACTCTCCTTTGGACATGTTCTAGCATGTCCATGTCCTTCCTGTAATAGAGGCTCCAGAACTGGACACAGTGCTCCAGGTGGGGTCTCACCAGAGTGGAGCAGAGGGGGAAAATCACCTCCCTTGACCTGCTGGCCACACTTTTCTTGATGCAGCCCAGGCTGAGGCTGGCTTTCTGGGCTGCAAGTGCAACTGTCCAACTATGCCAATTTGTTGCAAGTGATTTAGATCACTTAGAGCTTCACCACCAAAGCTTAGTGAAAGTGGTTTTAATATTATGTTGTAAAAGAGCAACCTGACCAAGTTCAGTGGCAGGGTTCATTCTGTTCCTGTACAGCACAACGATTTGAATAATGATTCAAGACTACTAAAGCACAAATCAAAGTTGCAAAGACAAAAAATCAAAGTTCCCAAGTCACAAATCAAAGTTACTGTGCTGCGAGGTTATGTGTGATATCGGTCACTTACCAAAGATCTGTCACTGGTAAAAGCTGTCTCCGTGTCAAGGAGTGCCTTGAGAGGTGTCCCAGCTCAGGGGGAGATCTCTGCCATGCAGCTATGCTCTTTAGCTGGTAGAACTCAAGAGAAGGCTCACTTAGGCTGTTGTATTTATGGGCTGAAGGGATGGAGTGGTATTGCGTGCAGTGGGAAAGGTAAGTAGGAGACTCTCTGTACCCACAGCTTGCTTTGTTTGTTGATAAATGAGTCTTGGAAAGCCATTGCCTATTCACCTGTTAATCACAACAGTGGTGTTCCAGGCTTGTATGCATCGATGCTCACTGTGTCACTCTGCTCCTTTGGGAGTTTTCAGAGGACAGATTGAAACTTGCTCCATTTATGGATTCGGTTTTTACCTCCTTTGAGTCCGAACCAAACCAGCACTGGTTTTGCTTAAGGAGTTGATTGTACCTGTCACACTGTATAGTTGTATGTAAAGCTCTTTCCCTCCCCTCCTAGCACTCTATATCTCCTGGTCACTAGTATGCAAGAATCTGTGTGCATTTACCTAGCTTTTGTACTAGCTGGCTTCATGAAGTTCCTGTAAAGTGTTGTTGCAAGGAAAATTCCAGGGATGTGATTTTGCTTCTGGCAACCTGTGTCGAGGTGGACAGAAACACTGCAACACCTTCTGCTCTACAAAAAGAGAGGTCTGTGCTTTTCAGTTTTGTGACTCAAGCAATCTTTGACCTCCTGGGCTTCTTTATTTCAGTATTGTAAAAGTTCAAGATGATCAGGATCATTACTTTTGACTCTTCACTTAGCCTTGAGACAGGTTAAACTTTTTCAGAAGTTTATGAGCATTTCTATAGGTGAAACTGATTTTTTTTTTTAAATCTATGAAACCTGGGCTTCAAAAGTCCTGAAACATTTCATTGAGTGGAAGGTTTAATAAACAAGAAGTCAATTTGACTTTTTATTTAGCATAATTTTCTTGTCCTCTGCCCTTTGCCCCCAAGTACCTGGCTTACTGATTTCTGCATTTTCCTACTTGTTATCTAGTTCTAGGAAAGCCTAACCCCTCTCTCCCTCCGTTCTAAAGAGAGTGCATTTTCACCAACTGTCACAGCTACCTGTGTATCTTCCTCTCTTATCAAACCTCTTATCTGAGCATAACTGCTCCCATGTCTTCAAAAGCTGCTGTGGACCTCCCATTTCAATTGGAAACACTTTCCACAGGGTCAGGGAGTCTTGGTCTTTCTTTCCAGTTAAAGATAATTATCCTGATTATTTCCAAGGGCACAAATCTTCCCATTTTAGTTTCTTTGCCTTGGAAATAAAAATTGAGACCCTTAGATTGCCTTCCCCACTTTTGAATCTAAGGGTGGCTAAGACCATTACAGACAGGAAAATCAGCTGCAAAACTTGGACTCTGCTGCCAGCCTACTGAGGGCTAGAAGCTGTGCTCTAGGACAATGCTTTATATTCTTCCCTTCTCCAGAGTTGGCTGAAGTACTTGATCTGGACTTGAACTTCTGAAGTCTGATGGCTGTTTGTGACCTGGGCTTTTGATTCCATTTCATCTCTAACAGTTTCTTTTTCCAAACCCTTGCGGAGTTGCCCTTTCTTAGAACACATGCTGAGCACAAGAAACACCCTTCTTAAAAAACACAAACACTCAGAAGAGGAACACAGAGAACTGAAAAAGCTTCACCATGAAGTTTTGCTTCTCTTTAAACCCTGCGTAGGAAACCCTGGCCCCTGTGCTCTCTCAGGCTTTGCTGTATTTATCTCTTTTCCTCCTCTCCAGATTGGGAGCACTTTCTGCCAAACACAGAAAGGCTTTGTAAGACGAGGAGCAGCTCAGTTTTGCAGCTTGTGAAGTATGTGTTGCCTCCTCCTGAGGGATGAAGGCTAACTTCTGCCCCCACTGCCCCTCCTTCCACCAAAAGCTAGCTCTATGGCAGTTGTAATCACCCCCACCCCAGCTCAGGAAAGACCTCCAGACGAGGCTTGTGAGGAGCTGATCTCTATCATCTTTTTGTCTGGTTTGGTATCCCTCAGTCTAGAATTCTTTTGTTTGCTTGAAGAAACCAGCCCTCCACCTAAGGGAGCAACTGACCACAGCCAGACCAACAGGGGTGTGAAGGGAGTTCTGCTGAGGACAGGAGCGCTCTCTCTTGCTCCTTCTCCACAGAAACAACCTTTGCAGCTTGGAACTTCTCCCTTGTAGAAGGAACCTAAGGAATCTCACCCTCCCCACCCTCCCCTGCCCTGCCTTGGTGAGTATAGGTACAGATATCTATATCTATATCTATATCTATATCTATATCTATATCTATATCTATATCTATATCTATATCTATATCTATCTATCTCCTGGGTAGTTGGGGGAGATTTTCACAAGTCGTGTGCACATTTTGGTTTATCTCTCAAAACAGTTTAATAGTTTAATTAGTTGTGCAACAGGATTTTCCCAACAGACATCCAAACCTGTAATTTGATTATGTTGGAAGGAGAGCAGATTTAATTGCGATAAACCAGTGGCTGCTGTTCTGTGCGTCTCCTTCACGACAAACTCTTTCTGGTAACAGCCCCCTTCTTACCCTGACTCTTCTGGAGAAAGGCTCATAACAGCTTCTGGCAGAACGAGGCAGAGATCCTGCCGCTAGCTTTTCATCAAAGCAGAGCAGAGGAAAAAAGCAGCACCGAGTTTCCCAGTGAAATTGGTTGCCAAAGCTGAGGAGCAAACAATAGGAGCAGTGGCTATTCCCCCAACCTGGGGATCTTTCCTCCCACTTCTCCCTCCCATGGGTATTTCCCCAAGGTGGACTCACTTGCAGATTGATGCTCTCCCCTTCTGAGGCCATCCTGCTGCCTGCAAGTCTCTTCCCCTGCAGCCGGAGCAGGGAGCAGGGCACTCTGCTGCCGGAGACTCCCTCTTTGCTGGAGCAGGAGAGGCAGCTGCTGGAACAGAGCTGCTATTCATCTGCCAGCGGCCGGCCGCCCGGCTTGGCATCAGCTGGGGAGCAGGAGAGGGGGTGGCACACCAATTCTTCATTGTCCAGGCAGTCCATGGAACAAGCATCCCTCTTAGACTCTCTGTGACAGTTGTGTTCATTACATGTCTGTGCTACCTCTCCAAGTCCAGCTGAGCACCATGAGCTCACTTGGGCTGGGCTATGGTGATGCAGCCAGTGTACCAAGAGGTTCCTGGCATGGGCTGTGCAGCCACAGCACCCAGCCTGGCCTCTACTCTCACCAGGGCACAGAAGAGGCTATGGGTGAAGAGGTTAGTGCAGAAAGTCATGCCAGCTAGCTGCTGCTGCTGCAAAGACATCTCACATCCAATTTGCACATCACTCTCATTATGTAATCTCATTTTTCTTTCCAGCAAAAATGTCTTTCCTTCTCCCTCCACAATACTTCTTTTTTAAGTTGAATTTAATATGTCTGGTCTTAGCTGAAATCAAATCTTGCTTTTTGCTGAGGCTAAAAACAACTACAGAGGAGACTGTAATGGAAACAGATGCAGCCAAAATCAGTTCCCACTGCAGAAAAACAGGTTGTTATTTTGTGGAGGAATCCTCAGGCAGAAAGATCAGCACAAGTCCCTAGGTTTTAGAGAAACTCTGCTACTCTGCACTACCTGCAGCTCAGGTGGGCAGGTTTGCTCTGGAAGCACAATTTCTGTCATGACAGTAGACAATTTGTGCTAGGTAATATATTCTGCTTAAACAGTTTGGCCAAATGTCTGTTCAGGTACTGCAGCCTGACTGAAAGTGCTGACAAGTCTGTCAGGAGAGGATCCTGTTGCATTGATGCTTCCCAGCAAAAGGCCTCATTTGGCACTGAAAATACCAAGGCTTAGTACTGCAACTTCGTTGCAAACTACCGATGGATTCAGCCTCTCTGCCTTCCACTTAAACAGCTTCCATTTTTCTTTTTGTTTTTTAACTTACAGATGTATGAGCTAAAGCTGTAAGATGTGTTTAGGGACCAGGCTAATGACACACAGGGCTGGGATACAGCTCAGCTAATCTCTAGGGTTTGGCCTCAGGCTGAAAGCCTGTCAGGAACCATGAGGCTGGTGCTACAATTAAAACTCATCCTCATAGCTCCTACTTTTGAACGACAATTAAGATCCCTGTGTCTTGTTATCACCAAAATTACTGAGTCCTAGGGGTAAATGTAGGTGAGGGGGGAAAAGGCTACCAGTTGCTACTCTTCATCACCTGTTGGGTTTTGGTTTTATTAATTTTTTTTTTATTTTTTTTTTTTTTAGTGTAAGGAGCATTTAACCCAAAATGCAGCCATCTGCTGCTGCTGTTGACTTGCTCTGTTGATGGAGATGTGTTACCTAAAAACTCCCCATAAGTATGCTGCTGTACAAATATTAGTACAGACAATGACCTGTTGTAACTTACTTTTCTTGGTGTGGCCTATAAAAGGCTACTACAACTGATCAGTTTATAAATAAGTATTGGTTATCAACAGGTAACTTACACGGTGTAGGTGTCCACTGTATTTGTTGAGGAACTCCTGGGAGTTAAAAGGACTTCACCTTGCACAGGACCTTCGGGAACAGTCTTCTAGCAAACAATCCATGAAGTCTGACCTAAGTTTTTTGAGTCCCTGCATGTGCCATAAGCATAAAAACCTGACCACATTAACTTCCAGTGGTCAGACAAGAGTCACAGAATCATAGAATGGTCCAGGCTTGAAGGGACCTCCAAAGCTCATCCAGTCCAACCTTCCCACAGTCAGCAGGGACATCCTCAACTAGATCAGGTTGCCCAGAGACCTGTCCAGTCTCACCTTCAATACCTCCAAGGATGGGGCCACAACCACCTCCCTGGGCAACCTGTGCCAGTGTTCCACCACCCTCATAGTAAAGAACTTCTTCCTGATATCCAATCTAAATCTGCTCTGCTCCAGTTTGAAGCCATTGCCTCTCATCCTGTCCCTGCAGGCCTTTGCAAACAGACTTTGTAAACAGACTCCTTCATGTAGCCTCCTTCAGGTACTGGCAGGCCTCCCCAGAGCCTTCTCTTTTCCAGGCTGCACACCCCCAGCTCCCTCAGCCTGTCCTCATAGCAGAGCTGCTCCAACCTCCTGTTTATTCTAGTGGCTTCCTCTGGACCCTCTCCATCAGGTCCATGTCCCTCCTGTGTTGAGGACTCCAGAGCTGGACACAGTACTCCAGGTGAGTTCTCCCCAGAGCAGAGTAATGAAGTATCTATAATTATATTTAGTAGGTAGATATCACCAAATTATCATGTTGATAAAGATGTGGGAAACATTACTCCCATTTTCAAAAAGGGTAAGAAGGAAGAACCAGGGAACTACAGGCCAGGCAGTCTCACCTCTGTGCCTGGTAAGATCATGGAGCAGATTCTCCTGGAGGCACTACTGAGACAGAAGCATAGTGAAGAGGTGATTGGGTACACTCAGCATGGCTTCACCAAGGGCAAATCCTGCCTGACAAACCTGGTGGCCTTCTATGAACAGGTGACAACATTAATAGATGAGGGGCCAGCAACTGATGTCATTGACCTGGACCTGAGCAAAGCCTTCCACACTGTCCCACACCACATCCTGGTCTCCAAACTGGTGACACATGGGTTTGATGGGTGGACCACGAGATGGATACAGAACTGGCTTGATGGCTGCACCCAAAGAGTGGCTGTCAATGGCTCCATGTCCCAGTGGAGGCCAGGGACAAGTGGAGTCCCTCAGGGCTCAGTCCTGGGACCAGTCTTGTTCAACATCTTTGTTGGTGCCATGGACAGAGGCATTGAGTGCACCCTCAGCAAGTTTGCTGATGACACCAAGCTGTGTGGTGCAGCAGACAGGCTGGAGGGAAGGGATCCATCCAGAGGCACCTGGACAGGCTGCAGAGCTGGGCCCATGGCAACCTCATGAGGTTCAACAAGACCAAGGGCAGGGTCCTGCATCTGGGTCGAGGCAATCCCAAGCACAAGTCCAGGCTGCGCAGGGACTGGCTGGAAAGCAGCCCTGAGGAGAGGGACTTGGGGGTGCTGGGGGATGAGAAGCTCAACAGGAGCCAGCAGTGAGCACTTGCAGTCGAGAAAGCCAACCAGAGCCTGGGCTGCAGCAAGAGAAGTGTGGCCAGCAGGGCCAGGGAGGTGATTCTTCCCCTCTGCTCAGCTCTGGTGAGACCCCACCTGGAGCTCTGTGTCCAGTTCTGGAGCCTCTGTTACAAGAGGGATATGGACATGCTGGAAGGTGTCCAGAGAAGGGCCATGAGGATGATCAGAGGGCTGGAGCACCTCTCCTGTGAGGACAGACTGAAAGAGTTGGGGCTGTTCAGTCTGGAGAAAAGAAGGCTCTGAGGTGACCTTCTTGTGGCCTTCCAGGATCTGAAGGGGGCTACAAGAAAGCTGGGGAGGGACTTTTTAGGATATCAGGTAGTGATAGGACTGGGGGGAATGGAATAAAGCTGGAAGTGGGGAGATTCAGGCTGGACATGAGGAAGAAGTTCTTCCCCATGAGAGTGGTGAGAGCCTGGAATGGGTTGTCCAGGGAGGTGGTGGAAGCCTCATCCCTGGAGGTGCTCTGGCCAGCCTGCTGTAGTGTGAGGTGTCCCTGCCCATGGCAGGAGAGTTGGAACTGGATGATCCTTGTGGGTCCCTTCCAACCCTGACTGATTCTATGATTCTATGTGCAGGGTGAGTGCCCAGAGGCTGGAGCCAGGCTCTGCTGGGTGATGCCCAATGCCAGCACAAGGGGCAGTGGTGGAAGCTGAGGCATAGGAAGTTCCATGGAAACAGGACGAAAAGTTTTTTCCCTGAGAGGGTGACAGAACCCTAGAACAGGCTGCCCAGAGGGGTTGTGGAGTCTCCCTCTCTGGACATATTCAAAACCCTCCTGGATGTGTTCCTGTGTGATCTGCTCTAGGTGACCCTGCTCTGGCAGGGGGGTTGGACTGGATGAGCTTTTGAGGTTCCTTCCAACCCCTAATGTTCTGTGACTCTGTGATTTATGGTAACCCTCATGTCCCTACAGACACAGCAATCAAGCCATGTTCCCAATGCCCTCTCCTAGTATACCATGACAAAGTCTTTCAGCAGAGCATGTCAGTAGTAATGTCTGTGTCAGCCTCTCTTGAAGTGTCTGGAGTCAAGCACATCAGAATGAGAAAATCTGAAATAATAAAATTTCTCTTTGAAATTATTTATGTCACTAATAGCTAAGCTCACAGCCAACACACGGGAGAGGGGAGTGGGTTTATTTTAGCTTGAGCTGTAATATCTGCCCAAGAAAGGAGTGCCCCAGTCAACATAGTTTTGTTACTAGATTCAATTACAAAGAATACATTTTTCAAACTGTCTTTCTAGTAGCTGTTAATTACAATGCAAGAATGCACCACTGCAATGGGCCAGAGATTATGGCATAGAAAAGGCATAAAAGGGATTGTTTGACATGAGTGACAGCACTGAGTGACAGCCCTCGCCAGTTTTTGACTCAACAGCCCCAAACTCCCTTCTAGTCTTTTCATAACACAAGACAAGTGGGAGACCTCCAAACCCTGGCTTGTCTGGTGGATGTTGATTGATTGAGAGCCTTTCTGGTGATGCATACTAGAGATGGATAGGGAAAGAGGAGTGTTCCTTGCAAGGAGGGTGAGGTGCATCTTGGGCATGATGTGATTTTCCCTCACAGTGAGAGTGGAAGGGAGGCTCTATGGATCAGCCACACTCACCTGGGAGGAGCACACATGGCAGAGTTGCTGATTTCCACCCCCATCCTCTTCCCTCCCTTACACCAGCCAAAGCGCTTGTGCAGCCACCCTAGAAACCAGACAGGAGAACTTCTTCCAGCTGGAAAAAAAAAAAAGAAAAAAAAAGTGCAGGCTATTTTTTTGGCTGGGATCAGCTCCCTGACCTGGTTCAGCACATAACTGCACAAATACTTACTCTCGCAGCAGGGAGGGTGCCCGCTGGGAAATGGAAAAAGCAGCTGGGAGTGGAGAAGGGTGGGGACAAGCTGGTTCAGACAGCATTGCTGCTGAGTGTGTAACCACAGCACTGCAGCGCTGGTGCCACCAATGTGGCTGGCCTCTACAAAGGGCATATGGGAAGGAGGGCTGCAGTTCTTGGACTTCAGCACTATCCAGCAGAGTCTGCTGGCAGCAGAAGGTAGGCCATGCTGCAGAGGGCTGCTGCAAGAATTGCTCTTCCCCACCGATCTCAAATCTGTTGTGATAGTCAGCACAGGATGGGAAGAGCTTCTGCAGCATGACTGCACTTCTAAGAGAACACACAACAGGGCAGCTCCACTTCTTCCCCCTTCCCAGGCCTGGATCTTGTGTTACAGAAGTGGCTGGGATTCGGTTTTAGTTTTAAGACACCTGTTCTCTACCCTGTAGTTCTTGGCTCACCTCTTCCCTGTGTAAGGAAGGCGGTGTGCTACTGGTCTATCATGGGTGCATTCACAGCATTCTCTGAGAGGATATGAGGAAACCTTGACGTGTGCAGCCTTACAGAATGGGAACCAAGAAGGATACTGATGCCAGCTACAAACCAACGGGACTGCAAAAACTCTGGGGAGACAGAAATGCAGCATTAGCACAGGAGCTAATTCATAAACCATCCAAGAAAAAATGCTAGGTTAGGAACTAAAGGAAGGTTCTTGGCTGCCTAAGTGCTGATGTTCTGGAGAAGCCAGCCAGAGTAGCAAGGACAAGAACTGAATAGGGCTGCAGATGCAGTTTGCTGAGTTTACTGGAAGGATTACCTGACTCTGCTGCCTGTGACATCCAGGTCCCTGTGCCCCTGCTAACCATCTTGTCACAGGTCCTGTTTTATATGTTTCACTGGGGGTGGTCTTTAAAGCAATGCTGTAGTGCATGGTGCTGCAAAAGTGAAGGCAAGCAACTAGGTAGCCAGCAGCTCATTATTTGTAATTCTTTTCTTTGCTGTTTTTCAGTCAATGGTAGGGTTATAGCTCCTGGGTGGCAGGAGTAGCTTCACCTTTTATAGGAGAGAAGCACAGAGGATAGATGAATGTTTGGAAGAGTAATAATCTAAAGGAAGGCTCTGAAGACAACACAAAGATGCAAGTAGTGCTTCTAAAATTCTCCCAGAGAGGGATAAATGAACATATGCTTATCCAATTAATCACTAAATGAGATGAAAGCAAGACTAGAAAGGCTTTTAAGGAGTCACCAATTCCTTCTCCTGCTCCAAGAGCACAGTGGTGCAGTGTTACCTGTCCCATTAACATGGACACTGCTTCACCCTACTGCAAAAGTGCTTCACAGGCTCACAGGATGTTAGGGGTTGGAAGGGACCTCTGGAGATCTTTGAATCCAGCCCCACCCCCCACCCCCCATGCCAGAGCAGAACCACAGAATCCAGCACAAGTTGCACAGGAACACATCCAGATGGGTCTGGAAAGTCTCCAGAGAGGGAGACTCCACAACCTGAAGTTCCTCCTCATGTTGAGGTGGAACCTCCTGTGCTGGAGTTTATGTCCTTTGCCCCTTGTTTCAGCTGGGGAGATTTCCAAGGCAGCCTACCCCAGTGCTTCAGTGACACCATCCCAACAGCTAGAAATGGTTTCACTAATATCTGCTAAAACCCCTTGCCTGCTGCAATTTTAGCCTGTTATTCTTAGCCTCTCCACGTGGGAGAGAAGAGATAATTTCCTTCCCCTTTGCTGCAGTCGTTTACATTTTTGAGGACTGTTATCATGTCTCTGTGCAGTTTTCTCTATATTTAAGAAAACAAAAATTCTTTTGTGGTTTCCTCATAGGTTATGTTTCACAGATCTCTG
Organism: Indicator indicator; assembly: GCF_027791375.1. Classification (NCBI taxonomy): domain Eukaryota; kingdom Metazoa; phylum Chordata; class Aves; order Piciformes; family Indicatoridae; genus Indicator; species Indicator indicator. The sequence continues at coordinate 24,721,035 of NC_072023.1, forward strand.
AGTGCTTTTGTGGCTCTCTGAACTCCTTCCTCTTGAATTATTGGAGAATTTTGAAATGTTGGCAGTGTGCATTAACACAGGTGAAAATGTTCATGGGGGTGTAAGTGTGAGAAATCATGATGAAATAATCTTCTGTATATTTGAATTGATAATGGGAGTCTGCAGCATAGGCTCTTCAGTTTTTTGGGGTCTGGCTAAGTGTGAGTTTTCTGCCTGTCCTTGGGAGAACATCAGCACTTCTCTCTGGAAGGCCAGGACAGATGGTAGGCAAGAAATTAGCATTCTTCAACTTTTCTAAATGCTGTGGTAAGCCACAGTCAGAGTGAGAATCAAACAGAGGTGGATTGGACTGTAGGGAGTCCAAGCTCACCTCCTTAGCACCAGCTGAAACTCATACAATCAGTTACTGAAAATTCCCAGCAATCCTCACAGCCCAGACTTGCTTTGGCTCTCAAAGGAGGGATGTAGAGTGTTGAAACCATGTGCTGTTTGGAGAATAGTTTCTGAAGCCTGAATGCTCTTTCTTGGGTATTAGGCATCTTGGATTTTGTCTTCCTTAGTCAAACATTTGCACTGGAAAGGTAGATTAAGAAGATTAATTAACTGCAGGCCTGGCAGGAGAGGATATAGCTCAAGAAATAGGGAGCTCTGACAGACTCCAGCCTGACCAGCAGATCCTGGAGCTCTTTGAGAGCTCAAGTGGACAAATAACTCCTGTGTCAATCCTTATCTTCTACACAAGAAGGTGTGAGAGGTTAGAAAAGGGTTATGTGCATTCCGGCATACACCCCCTCTCTTTAGCACCTCAGCCACAGCCTACAGAAATTACAGGTTGCTTCATGCTCTCTTTTCTTATCCTTAGCTCAAGACAGACTGATACTTGAAGCTTTTTCACGTCAGTGGGGTAGGAGGCAGGCACCTGCATGCCCCCACACACAGAGCCAGACAGGATCCCTGCTATCACTGCATGCTCTGGTACAGACTCACAACACAGTCTTTTGTTTTTTCTGACTTCTCCAGTGATTACCAAAACATCTTCTCTGATACTTCTGAACCTAAAAACTTGGCCTATCTAAATTTCCTGGTGGATATTTCTACTAATTTCATTGCTTACAGCCTTGGACTTTATCTGACTTTGGCCTCAGCAGCGCTTCCCACCCTAGCTGTGCCTGGCAGCTTTGAAAGACATTTTCCAGGGGGAATTTTGGAAAGCTCATGTAGTTAAAACTCCCTCTTATATAGCCCTTTGCTTTTCTTCTGGAAATCTCTTAACCTGGCCCTTGGGAATTGGCAAAAAAATAAGGATCTACCTTTCTTGTCTGATTCTGTATTGATATTTTTCGTGGTGCTCCTCTCTGCTTGAACTGAGTCTTTCCTGAATCTGATCCTGGCAGCATATCTTGCCATGGGCAGGTTTTGCATGCTGTGAACAAATGCTGCAGAGTTCCCTGTGTGGCATTTCACCTGTATGATGTTTTTCCAAGGACCTAGAATTTGAAGCTCAAACAGAATTGTGGATTACTCATACTGACTAATTAATAATACTCAGGTCACTCTCATTTGCTGATTTGAATCCGTTCTGCACAAAGTGAACAAATCCTCTACAAAGAACAATTACCAAATTTCCTTTCATACCCTTCCTCCTTGCAGGGTTCACCCCCATCCCCCCACCTACTGCCACAATGATCAGCTGAGGAGTGGACCTGGCGATGGTATGTTAATGGCATTCTCTTCTGCCACCTTTGTTTACTGCCATCTTAATGTCACACACTAAATGTAAAACAAACTCTTAGCCTTGCTTACTCTCTCCCTTCCCCCACCTCTGCCCTCCTGACAAAGCTTCCAAATAAACCTTGAAGCCCACTATCAGTTCTAAAACCCCTAATCAATGAAAGACACAGGAGCCAGTAATATGAAACCATTTGCCTCAAGATCCCAGTGTTTCTTGTTGAACTTGAGTTTTTAAGGTCAGCCACTCTAGCTGCTGTTTGGCTTCATGGTCACTGAATACAAAGTCAAACAAGTGGCAAGTCTGAGTAGATTATTCCTCTGTTTACCAAGCAAGCAGCACGACTTCTGGCAAAGTAGACACTGAAAGGGCATCCCCACCTAAAGGACAGTTGAGAAAATTAGGGAGAGGTTTTGTATGGCAGGACCTGGGGCACCATTCCCCTTGGGCTGCTTTTTCACAGAACTGCCAGGGTTGGAAGGGACCTCAAGGATCATGCAGTTCCAACCCCCTGCCATGGCCAGGGACACCTCACACTAGATCAGGTTGCCCAGAGCCACATCCAGCCTGGCCTTAAAAACCTCCAGGGATGAGGCTTCCACCACCTCCCTGGGCAACCTGTTCCAGTGTCTCACCACCCTCATGGGGAAGAATTTCTTTCTAACATGATGGACTGCAGACAACTCAAACAGCAATGACTGCAAGACAGTGAAAGATGTAATTTGCAAGGGAGTGCAAAGCATATGGAGGATAGCTGAAGTCAGTACCTCCTGCAAAGCTCCTTTAAATCCACAAAGTCCTCTTGTTAGCTTTACAGCAGTCCTGAAGGAAGACAGCCTGGACAGGCTGGAGAGGTGTCCAGGTGAACCTCATGAGGTTCAACAATAGCAAGCGCAGGGTCCTGCACCTGGGCCGGAACAATCCTCACTATCAATCCAGGATGGGGGAGAAAGGGATAGAAAGCAGCCCTGAGGAAAAGGACTTGAGGGTGCTGATGGATGAGAAGCTGGACATGAGCAGGCAGAAGACCAATAGCAGCTAGGCTGCATCCAAAGCAGTGTGGCCAGAGATGGAGAAAGGGGATCCTGCCCCTCTGCTCTGCTCTGGGGAGACCTCACCTGGAGTATTGCATCCAGCTCTGGAGCCCTCAATACAGGTAGGACATGGATCTGACGGAGCAGGTCCAGAGGAAGGGCACAAAAATGATCAGGGGGTTAGAGAAGCTCTGCTATGAGGACAGGCTGAGGGAGTTGGGGGTGTTCAGCCTGGAGAAGAGAAGGCTCCAGGGAGACCTAATAGCAACCTTCCAGTACCTGAAGGGGGCTACAAGAAGGATAGAAAGAGACTGTTTGCAAAGGCCTGCAGGGACAGGATAAGGGACAATGGCTTCAAGGTAGAGCAAAACAGATTTATATTGGATGTTAGGAGCAAGGTCTTTACCATGAGGGTGGTGGAACACTGGAACAGGTTGCCCAGGAAGGTGGTTGTGGCCCCATCCTTGGAGATATTGAAGGTGAGGCGGAACAGGGCTCTGGGCAACCTGATCTAGTTGAGGATGTCCCTGCTGACTGCAGGGGGGGTTGGACTGGATGAGATTTGGAGGTTCCTTGCAGCCTGGACCATTCTATGCTTCTATGACAACAGGGGAGGAGGAGATTCCACCTACATTTGAAATAGGGTGGAAGTTATTTAAGGAGGTAGAAACACAAGAACAATGGGGTGAAAATTAAACAGCATCACCTGACACTCATGCAAACTTTACTGATGTTTTGGCATCCTGTCTCCAGGAAGAGGAACACCCATGTTTTCATGATGGCCCTAACTTGGTGTGATTTAGCTCTGGGAAAGTGCACAGCAACAAGACTAAATAATTTCTTTTTATACTGGAAATTTATCGCAGTTCTGTCTTGAATGCTTTCTTGCTGCAAAGTTCCAGGGAAAACAAAATTTTCAGGCTCAATTTTTTTTCTGTATGGACATCTATGGCTACAACGTTCCTGTCTGCTAGGATCTCCTTACAACAAAAAGGGTCAATGAGGTTTTAGTGCCTGGTGTCTTCAAGATAAGTGTGGCCATCAGGTTGAGGGAGGTGATTCTCCCCCTCTACTCCACTCTGGTGAGACCCCACCTGGAGCTCTGTGTCCAGTTCTGGAGTCTCTATTACAAGAAGGATCTGGAGGTGCTGGAAGGTGTCCAGAGAAGGGCCACGAGGATGAGCAGATGGCTGGAGCTCCTCTCCTATGGAGACAGACTGAGAGAGTTGGGGTTGTGCAGTCTGGAGAGAAGAAGGCTCTGAGGAGACCTTCTTGTGGCCTTGCAGTATCTGAAGGGGGCTACAAGAAAGCTGGGGAGGGACTTTTTAGGGTGTCAGGGAATGATAGGACTGGGGGGAATGGATACAAGCTAGAAGTGGGGAGATTCAGATTGGGTGTTAGGAAGAAGTTCTTCCCCATGAGGGTGGTGAGACACTGGAACAGGTTGCCCAGGGAGGTGGTGGAAGCCTCATCCCTGGAGGTATTTAAGGCCAGGCTGGATGTGGCTCTGAGCAACCTGATGTAGTGTGAGGTGTCCCTGCCCATGGCAGGGGAGTTGGAACTGGATGACCTTTGAGTTCCCTTCCAGCCCTGACAGTTCTCTGATTCTATGATTCAAACAATTTTGTCAGGATGCAGCTGAGATCTGTTTACACTTTGAAGACACTTTGTTTAGTGAAATTGCCAAACCTTCCAAGTCTGTGGTTATGGCAATGCCTCGGGTCAAGACCAGAAACACAAAGTCAATTACTGTGTGTTATTCAGGTCATGGTACTGAGGAAAACCAACCCTACCCTTCACTCAGTGGAAAGTCTTTCTCTGCCTTTAAAGTGCTTAAAATCCAACGTTTACTAATCTAGTAGCTACCTGCAAAATACATATTTATTTGCTGTTAAACTCTATTTTTTGGGGGGAGGGTGTTTTGTGCTGCAAAATAAAGATGACAAGCTGGTGTTTAATCTAGACTGACAGGTGTTTTACATGAGTTTTTCCATCTAGTTTGACAGCTATTTTACATTATGTAGTGCAGACACAAGAGCTACTTGTGCATTTTTGCTTTAGCTTTGTCACTTCCTGTGCTATTTGTGAGAAGCTCCTTTAAAGACCTTTTGCAGTAAAATTTCCCAGTGAAATGGGAGGATTTCAGGCCTGGCAGTGAGTCTTATTTGATGAAAATCACTGGTCTCTACAGTTCTTCTGAATCAGACACAGCTATTTCACTGGTGTGGTTCCAAAGGCTTTGCTGGAATCTCTCTGATTTACACACATATGAGATCAGCATTAGGCCCGAGTGTTTTCCAGTGTTTTCATTTTTGATTTGTTATTCTTGGCCCTAGTGTCCTTTTACCACTGTTGAATACAATGTTCCTACAAACACCAGATGTGCTTGTGAGATGAAGGAATATAGGGGAAAAAAGAAAAAAAAAAAAGAAAAAAATATTGCAGGAATTCACTAAACACCACATGATCTTCTTTTGCCCTGCAGTCAGAATTCTGGGCTCTCACACCAGTGTCACTGCATTCATTTCTACAGAGCTGTTTCTGATTACCATTGGGAAATGAATTTATAAATGGTTCCTAGCATAAGTACTTTTGTTACAGTAGCCGCTTAGCAGGATCACTGATGCTGTCAATACAGACTGGGGGAGGAGGGGATAGAAAACAGCCCTGGGGAGAAGGACTTGGGGGTGCTGGACATGAGCAGGCAGTGTGAGCTTGAAGCACAGAAGACCAATGGCAGCCCGGGCTGCATCCAAAGCAGTGTGGCCAGAGATGGAGAGAGGGGATCCTGCCCCTCTGCTCTAGGGAGACCTCACCTGCAGTGCTGTGTCCAGCTCTGGACCCTTCAACACAGGAAGGACATGGACCTGATGGAGGAGGTCCAGAGGAAGGACACAAAAATTATCAGGGGTTGGAGCAGCTCTGCTATGGGTCCAGGCTGAGGAAGCTGGGGGTGTTCAGCCTGGAGAAGAGAAGGCTCCAGGCAGACCTAATAGTGACCTTCCAGTACCTGAAGGAGGCCTACAGGAAGGATGGAGAGAGACTGTTTGCAAACGAGGGGCAATGGCTTCAAACTAGAGAAGAGCAGATTTAGATTGGATGTTAGGAGCAACGTCTTTGCCATGAGGGTGGTGGAACACTGGAACAGGTTGCCCAGGGAGGTGGTTGTGGCCCCATCCCTGGAGATATTCAAGGTGAGGCTGGACAGGGCTCTGGGCAACCTGATCTAGTGGAGGATGTCACCATGAGGGTGGTGAGACACTGGAACAGGTTGCCCAGGGAGGCGGTGGAAGCCTCATCCCTGGAGGTTTTTAAGGCCAGGCTGGATGTGGCTCTGACCAACATGATGTAGTTGCAGGGGGGGTTGGAACTGGATGATCCTTGAGGTCCCTTCCAACCCTAACGATTCTATGATTCTATGATTCTATGTCCCTGCTGACTGCAGAGGGGGTTGGACTGGATGACCTTTGGAGGTCCCTTCCAACGCAGACTATTCTGTGACAGCAAAAATTTCTAAACCAGTGTTCAAGGAAGAGAATTGCTTTTGAAACAGTAAATCTCCTGTAATAAGGAGTGGGGGAAAATGTGAGTCAGGAAGAAGTTTGGTAGCTATAAACAGCGTATTTAGGAAGTCCCATTTCCGGCATCTCTAAACAAGATGGTTACCTTATCACACATAACCACTGGTAGGCTTTCACAGAATCACAGAATTTTAGGGGCTGGAAAGGACCTTGAAAGCTCCTCCAGTCCAACCTCCTGCCAGAGCAGGATCACCTAGAGCAGATCACACAGGAACACATCCAGAATATCTCCAGAGAAAGAGACATCACACTTGCATTTGTTATGAATTATATACTGAAAGGCTGTGATTCTCCTTGGCCTGTTTGGGTCACAATGACCTTGTCACTCCTCCATGACAGGCAGTCAGAGATGCCTGATATAATCAGGTATCATGGTCAGCATTTCCACCAGACTGGGGGTGTTTGTGAGAAATGCTTTTGTTATCATATTTCTTGGCTTCTACAACCCAGGCTTTTTTTTTTTAAAGAGAGGGAAAAATGACAAACCCAAACAAACCACCCTTCATATTAGTTAATGGGCATACAAAAAATAAACCCATTTTTCTTTGGGACCAATTGTTTTTCCCAGCATAATGATAGATTTCACTAGGGAAAAAAAAATCTGTTTATTCCAAAATAAAATGTTAGCATTCTAAACCACTTTTGTGGCTTTCTATCTATTACAATCTAATCAGAACTTTTTAGTTCTGATCATTTTTATTTTTAGAACACTAGTGTATAATAATATTAGAAGCACTGATCTCTGAGAAAATTTAAGACTCCTGGATGGCTTTGTGCTAGAGAATTGTACCCAGCATCACAGATTTGCCCCTTTGTTAAAGAGGCTTTCAGGCTGGTCAAGGACTTACAGGGCCTGCCATTTGGAGTTGCTTAGGTTTGAAGATGTACTGTCGAGGAGCAGTATGGAGAAGGCTTTTTTCTTGTTGCTGCAGTGTTTGTAGACGAAGGGAGAATACCTGTGCCTGGCCATCAACCTCACACTTTTCAATACATGAAATTCACTTAGAACTAAGCATGGAACGGAGGACTGAAAAATAACAGATTTATTTTTCCTGTGCTTACTCTCTTGGGGAACATCCTGGTCACTTTTTAAAGGAATACTGATACATAATTAACCTACCAGAGTGGAGGATTTACAGCATATATAGCAAACATTGGAAATTGGCCAAGCATGGTAGCTGAGTGAAAGGTTCTGGGCATTATAGTCACTGGGGATGTTTCCATTACCTTCAGTATGTTTCAGCCAAGTCCCTAAAACCTCTGCAGGTATTTGGTCACCTGTCACTAAGATCTGTGTCCATCACCCTAGTAGACTTTCTGAAAACATGAAGGTAAGTGTGTTGTTACCTCTTATTCCTCTAGCTACTTCTTCAGATCCCAAATTAAATATACTGGATAAGGTCGTGAAAAGGGGAAGTAATTTAAAGGCACATAAATTATTTTAGATTTTTAACATCTTTGACACCTGTTCCTTATGTGTCTGGGTTTAAGGAGCAAGGCAGGCTCTCTAATGCTCCTCAGAGTCGTTAAACACTCCACACGAGGACTGGATAGAAATTGGAAAGTTTAAATGGAAATGCACTTCTTGTCTACATGCTACGGTGCAAAGCATATAAAATCCATAGCCTGGGCTTAACACAGAAGCCCATTAAGACAAAGTCTCCCCAGCCTCCATCCAACCAGGCCAAAAATCCTGGCCTCGAATGCCACCCCTGCTCCCCTGCCCCACACCTCTCTACTGCCCCACAGATAAGCCCAAAATGACACAGCTGGAAATTAGCCTTGCCCAGGCTGCTAGCAGGCTGCTCAAGGCCAAAAGCCTCCCCTGTACCAAAGAGGAGATAAGGGAGCTCACATTGGAAAGGAGCAGGAAGAGGGGAAGGGGCAGAGGCAGTTTGTGTTGTCCCCTTATAAAGGCTAGATGCAGGCATTCTGGGAATTAAATAAAAAATTGCACTTTCTGGTCCACCCCAGACCTCTCTAGTTCTCCTGTAAGACTTCTCTATGGTTTCTTAAAAGCACCCAGCCTCAAACCACGACATTATGCAATAGAAAATCTCTTTTAAGTGCACTAACTTTTGTAACATGGGAAAAACTGAGTATGAAAAGAGGAGGAAGGATGAATCACTGTAAGCTTTCAGCTTATGATATTAGACTCTCAACACCCCTTGCCTTCTCACTTTACCCATCATGTCCTCTGTCCAAAGATCTCCAAGCATCCAATGAACTTCACCACCTTGTTATGTTTTGCACATGCAAAAAGCATTTTGTTCGTCATTGCAATTCAGCAATTTTAGGCAGAGAACATGTATTACCTGAGGGAGCTAGGCAGTGAGTACTGAATATCATGTTCTTAATAAAACTAAGAGGGAATTATAGACTAAAATTAATTGGTTACCCATCCAGGATATCATCTGAATTAGAGAGGCTTACAAAGAAAGCAGTACAGGGTTTTCATTGACACAATTAGTTAAGTCCCTGGGTTTGGTTCTGAGCTGAAAGCCACCACTATATAAACCACCCTGCCTGCTAAATAGTGTGGTGGAGATTGACTAAGAAGAATTCCTGCCAACACCATTTCCTAATCTTTTTTTAGGGGAAGAGGGACTAACCTTGTCTGCGTTTTAAGTATCTCATATTTTGTGCTTGGAGAAACAGACATAATAAATGATTATACTAATCTAATCCCACCGGTAGACGTCTGCCACAAGGCCTCTGCTTTCTGACAGAGGATCTGAGTTGTTATGGATCTCTGAGAAGCAAGGCTGGTGTCAAGGGTTGCGTCTTTTCATCCCCTCTTCTGTCACGGCTTCCCAGGTCAGCCAGGATGGTGATACTGTTGCTTGGAGATACCAATACTTTCACTCGTGCATGTGCAGGGAAGGATTGGTCCTGCTCCTGGTGCTTGATTTCAGTGTGATTTCGCAGGTGTAGCAGAAAGTGGATACTCACGTGTTGTGGGTTTAAGACTGGGATGTCTTAACCACAGAGATAGAAGTCCTCTAAGGGGCTAGACAGTCCAGAAGGTGGACAGAGGAAAGTGTAATCTTCCCTATATAAAGGGGGTTCACAGTTTGTTCTGCCCTTTTCTCCCTCTCCTTGCTCCCAGTGCAGACCTTTATCTCTTGTGGTGCAGGGGAGGTTTCAGCCTTGAGCAGCCTTGGCAAAGCTAAGTTTTAGCTACACAATTCAGGCCTGGAATGAGAGGGAAGCAGGGAGGCATGGGAGGGGGCATTGAGGCCTGGGGTTTGGCCAGGCTGGGGGGAAGGTTTTGGAAGGTCTTGTCCTAGAGAGGTTGTGGTAAGCCCAGGCTGGAGAACTGGGCCGAGGCAGAATATGGATTTCTGTATTTTGTATTTTGTATATATTTGTGAGTAAAATTTACATTTAACTTTCCAATTCTATGGAGCATTTTTATTTTACTCCACTGGGAAAGGGTAAAACAGCTTTCTGTCTGCTCAAACCAGGACATCACTGGACCAGATTCAGACATCAGTGGACCAGAAGGATCTGGAGGTGCTGGAAGGTGTCCAGAGAAGGGCCACGAGGATAAGCAGAGGGCTGGAGCTGCTCTGCTCTGGAGACAGACTGAGAGAGTTGGGGTTGTGCAGTCTGGAGAGGAGAAGGCTCTGAGGAGACCTTCTTGTGGCCTTGCAGTATCTGAAGGGGGCTCCAAGAAAGCTGGGGAGGGACTTTTGAGGGTGTCAGGGAGTGATAGGACTGGAAGGTAATGGAGCAAAACTAGAAGTGGGGAGATTCAGATTGGATGTTAGGAAGAAGTTCTTCCCCATGAGGCTGATGAGAGACTGGAACAGGTTGCCCAGGGAGGTGGTGGAAGCCTCATCCCTGGAGGTTTTTAAGGTCAGGCTGGATGTGGCTCTGAGCAACCTGATGTAGTGTGAGGTGTCCCTGCCCATGGCAGGAGGGTTGGAACTGGATGACCTTTGCGGTCCCTTCCAGCCCTGGCAATTTTTTGATTCTGGCATAATTTGTTAATTTGTGCTAACCTGAGGTGAATTTCTCACATCCAGTGATCAACTCCAAACACACTGCAGTACAAATGAGAACAAAACACAGCTCTCAAGCACTACACTTACTCTTGCTGTCTGTACAACTTCTAATGCTTTAAGAAGTGTTTCAAAATATTTATGATCCCAAAAGACTGATTTAGTAACAACTCACCCCCACAGACTGAAAGTTAATTTCTGCTGGGATGTGCGGTAGGCTGCTAATGATGCTCTTTGGTTGGTTTTTTCCATTCATCCTTTTCTCTTACCTGCAGCCTGGACTTCAGAGGCAATAGCGAATCAATGACTTCAAGATGGGAAGAAACAATTATTCCATAACCAGTGAGGATGCCTCAGTCCTTCTCAACAGATGATTTTGTGAGTAACTGGCTGTAGCCTGGCTTTAAGTAGCCAGTGCCCACGTTCAAGCACAAAACAATGCAGGTGATCACACACAGCCTTGACTTCCCTGCTCATTTACCTTTCCCTGCAATTTACCTTTCAATAGTGCTGAAGTAGTACTTTAAGGTACTTTTTAAAGGCAGACTTTGTACCCACAGATGCTGGGTACAAAGCACTGGGAGATGGCGGAGCATCTTCATTAGCACTGCCAGCCTATTGTGTGCTGTCTCATGTATGGAGCGTGGTGTGACAACGATTAGTTTTTATTGGGAAACGATGGAGAGAAAAAGAGAAATTGCATTCACGTTACAAGATTTTATTCCCAGGGTTTTTTGTCCCTGCATAAATGCATCTCTGTGTGTGAGGTGTTCCTGTGTTCTGGCATACGGAGAAGAAAAACAATTTAGAAAACTGAACTGCAGAAAAGGAAGGTAAGGAAAACAAAATAGAGCACACCTGAAACCTCAAATCCTGTTTTACATTTTGGAATACCCTCTCAGACTAGAAGGCTAGTCAGCAGTTCTGTCAAGGAATAGGCAGGAAGAAAAGAAATTAATTGCTATGACCCACAAGTACACAGCATGTTGTACCTTAAAGGTGAATATAGACTGGCCAACAGCACACGGACAAACTGATTGTTAAAGGTACGGTAATCAGATCTTTGGTTTTGAAAATCACAGAATCACAGAATGTTAGGGGCTGGAAGGGACCTCATCCAGTCCAACCCCCTGCCAGAGCAGGATCACCTAGAGCAGGTCACACAGGAACACATCCAGGAGGGTTTCGAGTATCTCCAGAGAGGGAGACTCCACAACTCCCCTGGGCAGCCTGTTCCAGGGCTCTGTCACCCTCACAGGGAAAAAATGTTTCCTCCTGTTTCCATGGAACTTCCTATCCCTCAACTTCCACCATTGCCCTTTGTGCTGTCATTGGGCATCACCCAGCAGAGCCTGGCTCCAGCCTCTGGGCATTAACTCTGCACATCTTTATCAACAATGAGGTCAGCCATCAGCCTCCTCCAAGCTAAAGAGCCCTCAGCTCCATCAGTCTCTCCTCATAAAGGGAGATACCTTTTGCAAGTTCTCTGCACAGTGAGCTGCATGGATTTACTTCAGAAGCCTCTTGAGCTTTGATCTGTCTAGACCAGAGTTCTGAGAACTTCTTCCAATTGTTTCAAAGATCTCTTTTGTTCAATTTTTAAAAATATACTTTAACCGTCTTCTACCTCCATAAAATTGCTACTCTCTCCTCAGCTCTTTTAGTGGATCTAGGAGCAAGTTGATAGAAGTCAGTGGTGCTTGTTGTGAACTTGCTTCACTGAAACCCTGTTGGTTTTTTTAAAAAGAAAATAAATTTGTTTTTGCAGCTGCATCGGCATTTCCTTCTCCTCCCCAAACCACCTCACATTTCCCCAGTCATCCATTCTTTTGGCTATTATTTTAAATACACCAATAGCAATATTGATTTAAGTTCAGTACAGAACCCTTGAAATAATAGCAAACTGCAGGCAAACCCTTTGGCTTCTTTTTTTACCTCGGTGTGGAACTGTTAGCAGCAATAACCAGCAACCCTGTTGTGAAGAGTACTGAAACACTAAGCTGTTTTTGCAGGCTGATCCAAAGTGTAAGGAAGGTAATAGACGGCTTCTGGCTCCAAGATGATGGGCTGGTGTCATGTTTTAAGAGGATTTATAATAGGCTGATTGTTCTGAACAGATAACAGCAATTTGCAGCTGGGTGGATATAATGGGGTATTCATTCTACAATGCTTTTGCATGTACTAAAGTAGATTTTGATGATGGTGGTGGTGGTGTTTTTTTCCCCTCTTCTCTTTATAAACCTGTTTACCAAGGAATTTTATACAGGAGAAAATCAATAATTTTGGAAGGGCTATATTCCTCAAATGGAGTATCCTACCTGCACACTTGACAGCAAATCCATCTGCTGATATACTAAAAAGGCTTGCAGGCCGTACTATGCAGCATTGAAGGCTGCCTGTGTTATCTGCAGAATTACCAAAAAGAAAAATGCAAATATCCTCAGAATGGTATGACAAGGAGAAAAAAAAAAAAAAGTAAATAAAATCCACACAATATGACAAAAAGAATGAAACTATTTCCAGTTCCATATCTGCAATCCAACTGATTTCTGCAAGGGCTGCATGGCTTTAATGTGCAAGAGTGATGTTTGCCTGAAAAGATTTAAAATAAAAGTGAAAAGGAATAGCTGATTGCTAACAGGACAGTTCAGCAGAAAGACCCCTGTTATAATAAGTATTGACAGTTGTTGTATTTTGAAAACCAAAGTAATTTGATAACTTCATGGAGAGGAGAAGCTTAGAAGTTTGAGTCATCACTGAAGCACTAGCTGCAGCCTGTGCTACCCTGCAGGCTGTCGAAAGGGGAACTCCAACTGCAAGCTCAAGAGCCCAAGATAACAGTCGGATTCGTTTGTGCCAAGAAGTGTGGCTCCATTACTGCTCTCCCACTAATGCAAAGGATAATAGAATCAGAAAGATGCAGGTCTGGAAGGGGCCTCAGTAAGTCCTTTAACTGGCTCCCTGCCTGAAGGCAGAATGAACTGTACTTATGCTATTTCTGTTAAGTGTGTTTCTAACCTGTTCTTAAAGGTCTTTGCAGGCTCAGGGGAGAAGGCAAGTGGTGAGGACACCCAAGGCGAGATGGGAGGATGGAAAGGCATACAGAGGTGGAGAACCAGTTAACCAGGAGGAGCTGGGTGCAAGAGCAGGGGAATATGTTTAAAAGAAGCTAAGGAAGTGAAAATTCTCATCCATAACATCTATAGGAAAAATTCTAAGAATCTGGGGCATAGGATACCAAAACCAGAGCAAGGCTGTTTGTCAGGAATTAGTTGAGGAAATCTGGAGTTCACACAGGGGGAAGTTAGGTAAGAGAAGGACTGGAGTAGCAGTAAGTATGGACTAGTGCTGGATTCCCTGCACAGTTTATTATTTGTTTTTTAAAAAACATTCTTCTTCTTCTTGCTTAACCAATCATCATATGACTCAGTTGTTACCTTAAAGTCTCTGCAGATACCTAGAGCATGCTTTAAGAATTGCTGTGATCTAGGTTGTTGTAACTGACAGATCCACAAGCAGGGGTCTTATGATCAGCACTTAAGTGTTTCTGTATAAAGGTGAGAGAAGATTACAGTCAAATGTGAAAGCCTAGCTAGGGACATGAAGTTCTTTCCTGGGCATCTGCCAAATTATGCTGCCGCTGAGAGGCTGCTAGACCATTAGGAGAACTTCTAAGATAATAGGTCTGATATATACATTTTACAAGCAATTTGCATCTACTGAAAACAGTAGACCAGTACCAGATCCTCATCTGGAGGAGACTGAAGGAAAAAAATGGAGGCTGAGCACTTAATGGGGTATAAATTAGCTTGCTGCCTGTACTAGCTGACTTGACAACACCCATAGGGGGTTGGAGACAAGTTGCAGAAGACCATCCTTAGAACTTTGTTTAGATACTGAACACCTCTACCATTCCAATGTGGCAGAACCCATTAGGCTTATCACACAGGAGTGAAGGAATAGGTGCTATTCTGCAGCTCAGGTTAAATAAGGTCAGGCTGTGCTCATGATCCCTTTTGGCCTTTAAATTCAAGTCCTAGGAGTGTTCACAACCAGTCAGTAACCCTGTTCTCAGCCTATACCTGAAATGGAAACGTCCCCAGGAGAACAGTTCTGTGTCAAACACTTGCATCCCACCTGATCAGTGCATGAGGCCTTTGTTAAACCAGGAGGCAGATGGAAACTGGGAAGAGATTAAAACTCCCTAAAAAGAGCTGAAATTCCAGCATACAGTACATGACTATGATCACCAGAAATATTCTCTTGACACTAATTGCACACAGGGATGAAAAATCACCTAAGACAGGGTAAATTAAACAGAGATTTACTTAATAATATGTTTTTCCAACACACATCTCAGCAGAGAGAGAAAAGAAATATTTTAGAGGCCCCCCCCTCTGTGTCACTTCAAAAGACTGCACCATTAATGTAACTGTGCAGGAGGCTGAGGCGTTAAGGTGTCCCAGGTGAGAGAGTGATGACAGAAGCTTGATCATAATGCTTATCTTACTTCTAAGTCAAGAACAGTACTGTACTACATCATCAGCTCTAGACAAAGCCCAGCTGCTTTGATGGTGAGATGATGTAATGGCTCAAGCCTGGAATGACACTGAGGAACCGTAAGTAAGAAAAGAGGCCCTGCAGTATCTCTGTGCACAGCCTTGCTGCCCCACATGCATGAGGCTTCCTTATAAAAGAGCTGAGGATAACAATGGTTGCTTTGTGGGGGGTGGGTTATGCTATAGAAAGCCACCCTCTGGCTCCTATGTCACTGAATCACAGCAGAAGACATCCGGTTGGAAGAGACCTCAAAGATCAGCCAGTCCAACCTTCACCCCAGCCAGGTGTTGAATACATTATACAGCTGCAGCAGAATTCCATGATTACTCAGGAGGACGTTTCTGAGTCAATACAAAGCCTTAAGAGTCAGGCAAAATCTCTATCAGCTCTGATAAACGTTCTTCCCTGCCTCTCTTCCATGCAGCGGTGAAATGTCAGAGCACATTGCCCAGCAGGCAGCCACAACACAACAGTTCAAGATCTTCTGGCCCTTTCTGTCCTAGAAAGGTTTAAGTTAGCCAGCTGAAGAATATACTGCCTGGACTCTCGTGAACTTAACCTAGCATGAAAGCAGACAAAAGTGGTATTCTGCCCACCACAAACAAGGGGGACATCTGTTTGCACAGCAGCCAGGGTGAACCTGTACACAGTCCCTGCTGATGAAACCCTGCCTGGATTCCACCCCTCTGACTTCACTTGTGAGACAAGTAATGGTTGCATGTATTGCTCTGAGGCCAAGTTTGAGGCAAGATATTCCCCCTCTGTCTCCAGTGTTATTTTGGTATATTTTATTTGGCCTAGAATTTGGGAAAACAAGAGGGAGGTTTTCCGTAGGGAGTGGAATGAGGAGGCAGGAAGGGCTACCATATTTCTCCAGACAGAAACTCCTACAGTGTTAGAGTCCAGCACTGCTGCAAGTGTCAACAGATCAAATACGATACAGAAGGCCCTCTGCCAACTCTGTGCTACTGCAGCAGCAACTAGGAGGAAAACAGAAACTAGCATCTAATACCACTGAGCTAGGTTCAGTCTCTGCTGCAGAGGGATGAAGCAGGAATAAATCAGTAACCATCTTTTCCTTTCCAGTCCAGTGTGACACAGGCTGGTTCAGGGTCCCCAGCAAGACAGGGCTGACTCGGAGAGGGTCAGAGCCAGGAGGTTCAGGCCGTCTGCTGAATCAGAATCGGTGGTAGCAGCCTCTGTGATGGCATCTTAATACATAAAGTCTTTGTCCCAGTCACTGCCTCTGAAGGAAGACCCTGAAAATCAAGTTACCTCCAGAGCACAGAACTCCACATTTCCCCCAGGTGTGATTCAGACCAATAGCTGCTGAGGACAACAGATTGAGCAGCAATTATCTGCTGTTAGTCATTCTCTTCCCTAGTAAAAGTGGTATAGCATTTGATTATTTCAACACAGTTGGATGTGGGAGGAAAGGTAGGCCTGGAAACGTTTTCCTGACAGCATACTTCTCAGCTCTTTTAAAACACCTCTCATGTTGACACTCAGCACAGCATTTCAAATCAAATGCTATTTCCTCTTATGGAAGGAAGGAAAAAATGCTGTCACAGGTTTTATAACAAACATTAGGTAAGCAGCAATCATTCCCATTGTGCAATCCAGGATTCAAGTAGGAAAACAATTCATAGACAACTAAGAAAGAGGTACTGGATGTCTCAATAATCTGAATAAGATGGGAACTGCTTGAGGACCACAAGGAAGGGGCAAGGTTGAATCTGTTAGTGGGTCAGCTTCATGCTGATAAGTGTGAGGAACGAAAGGACATTTTTTAAGCTGGAAGCTAAAAACTGACACTGCTGCAGGACATGCAAGTTACTTGTGCTCAGCTAAGCTCTTCTTGTTCCTTTCTCATGACATTATGAAAATATGAAGCAGTCTGCCTTCAGCAGTCTTCTGTCCCTTTGACGGAGACCTCATCCACCTCCTACTCTCAGGGGTAATGTTTATTTGTACTATGAAAACCACTTTTTCAATTCAGAAAAAATTACAAAACCTTTTGCAAGGGTTTCAATAACTTCTATTAGTTTTGTTTTACCTGCTACCTTAGTATTTCATCCTCCTCCTGAATTCACAATGCCCCAGAAAGCCGAGAGCTGCCTTTCTCCTACTTGTCTCTTCGACAGATGCATTTGAACTTCCTACCCACCCCTTGCTATAGCACCTGAAACACTGCCCTTCTCTGAAGGGTTTTGTGTTGGTGCTCTCAAAACCCTGGAGGTACAGGAGTCTGTTTGGAAGGAAGCATTCAGGGATATGGGACATCTATGGATCCTGAGCAAGTATAATGCTCTTAAAATCTACAGAGTAAATTTCTGAGTAGGAACAGCTTAATCTCCTGACATGGTGTACAGATGTCACCAGTTTTACAGGCACTAAAGAGGGTGCATGTCTTGGTTTTGGAGCAGGAGGGGTAGATTGCCAAGAAAGTGTCCATGTAACCAGGATGTAAAAATTAAGAGATGTGTTGGTTGTTTTCTCAACCAAGTATTTCCAAGTGTACCATTTACTGATGACGATGGTGAATTCATTACTCCAAGTATCAGGGTGATGGACTCTGGTTTACATCAGTTTGCACAGGTGAATAGTCTCATGTTCAACGTGTCTCTCATCTTACCTGCTTTAACTCAGTAGATTTTGAATGCTCTTTTGGGATCACCACGAAACAATGTCAAATAATGCAGCACCAGCTGTGTGGGAGGTTATTCCACATTCAAATGTATTCAAACTTTTCCATTTTTTTCATTCCACATCTCACTTTAGTAGTTCTAATGTTACTTTCCTGCATTCCATTAACCTTCTTTGGAGTTCAATGCTTTCCATATTTAGTGATTCTTACAATGCCCAAATAATCACATTTCTAATCCTTGATAGTAACCCCACGGTAATAACATGTACATTTTAACAGAACTTTGGGCCCTTTAAGGAGTTAAATAATGGCCTCATAAAGAAGAAATCATCCCAGCACTGTAAGTGTCCTCCTTTTTTGGTCTGGTGTTATGTTGCAATCGGCTGTCAATCCATGGTCTATCACATGTGATGTTATATAGCCAGTAGAGTGAGAGGATGCAAAAGGTTCAGATTTGAAGAATAGCCACAATTTTTTTGATGTGTCTGATAACATACATGACGTTGGAATTTTGGGCAAAGAAACAAAGCATCAGCTAGCTTTTCTTTTTTTTTTTTTTTTTTTTTAATACAACTAGGAAGAAATCTTGTGCAGATGTAGAGTGCAGTATTTACACAAACTGGGACATTTGTGTGATTTGTGCCTCATGGTATCTTGGGCTGCTGCCAAAAGTGTAAGGTGCTCAGAGAGTGATTGGTTCCCCTGAGATTATATATTCCCTGTAATGCAAGATGTTTTTAAAAAGTAATTTACCGACTGTGATATTCAAGTCCTAATGAGTGGATCTATATTTCCTTCTGGCTCTTTTCTGCTTGAAAATTCTGGCAAACCTTGTAATGAATGTTGTGTAACCACTGTCACTTGACTGTAGATCTAATTTTAGGTACTGATGTTTGATTTGGGGATTTTTAGTACTTTAGGAGAGACCAGAATGATTTGCATTTCCACAATCTGCCTTGTTTTGCATCTTAACTGTTGTACCTGTAATCACATAATCACTAAGAGCCTGATCCTTCAGGCACTCACTGCTGTGTGCACTGTAAGATGTCAATGGGACCCGTTCAGAGGACGAAGTGCTATCACCCAGCTGAAGTGTTTGCAGATTTGTGTCCTGACAATGCACATTTCTGCACCCTGTCTCTGGCCACTCTGGAGAGACTACTGATGGGGGTACAAGGTGCTGGGACTTATAGCTCAAGGATCAGGTTGCAGGCACCAGGAGAAGCACTGCATCCCAAAAAGGGTGGAGCAAACTACAGGAAATTAGTCTGACTCATCAGTTTTAATAATTTTTCCTTTACACTGGTGAAAAGTGTTGCTGTAGGCAATCTGTCCACTTAATCTTTGTGTAGCTGAAAGTTTTGAAGCCATGGCTGTATGTGAACATGTCTGTTTACTGAGGCTTTGTCCTATCTACCTCAGGCAGCTGAGGAGCTGTCTGAGCAGAAAGATACCACTACTACTGGTCTACATGGTTTGTATCCTCACAAGGCAACAACTTTGCTTTCCAGTCAATAGTTTTGGAGGGATGTGTAGGAATGGGAAGTTATTTTCAGAGAACGAGAGTAGGAAACAGAAATATTTTAAAAGAAGGATGTTTCAGTACTGAAACTGTGTTGGTAGAAGAGGCAGAAGAATTGTTCAAGCTGTTTCTCTGCGACAGACATTAAAATAAAGATGTTTCAGATTTGAAATACTTCTAAAAATATTTTTGTCACATCTCAAAGTTTGAACTATTAATTTCTACCCTGCTTTATTTGAGCCTGCTTCATGAGTTCTTGTGTACTCACTAGTTTGGAGAGGCTGCATTTTGCAATGAAGTTGGTCATCAGAAATTTGTGGCAGTCCTATCAGGGCTGCCCACATGTTGGTTGCATCACATGGATGCAAAGGAAACAAAGACCTTTTCTTATTTATATCAGTTTTCAAATACAGACCCCTCACTTGGAGCTTTAAGATCCTCATCAGTCTCCTGAGAGCACTGATGAACATGAAGTAGATTCCCGAGAGCATTTCACTTAAGGTCAAGCTCAGTGAAAGATCTAGTGCTATCTGCAAGGAAGCTACAGCTCCGTGACTCTGATACAACCCCGCCTTGGACACAGATTGGAGCAACATAAGAGGTGCCCTGACCCGTGACACCTGGCAGTGGTCCCCAGCAGCTTGTTTACACTGGATGTTTTCTCATCAGATTGTAATTAGACCACTGAAACCAGTAGGAGTGCAAAAACTTTGCACATATGAGGCAGAGGTTATTCAGGTAAAGAGCTTTTTTTTTTTTTTTTTTTTAAATAAAGTCCCTTTTATTCCCAGCATGCTTATATCATCAATAAACACCTTCCCTACTGACAAACCACTATGGAGGCCATGCCTCAGCTGTGGACTGCCAGAATGTGTTATGTTTCAGCTCTGCACCTTCAACCCTGGGCCCCACAGAGGGCAAGAGGAGCCAGCTGACTGAGTTCACAAGTGAACAGCTCTGTCCCGTGCACAGCACGCCAAACACCCCTCGTGCTAAGTGATCTGAGGAGGCTACTCCAAATTTATATTGCTCCCTGCAGCCAAACGATCACACAGTCTCTCTTTTCTTTAGGACTCCTGCCTTACCAAGGGTTCCATTCTGCAATGTATTGAGTTCCACTATGAGGAGCTGAGTGCTCTTGCTTTGCCTGGTGTCAGTGGCCACAGAGAGCACTGAAACGCTCAACACTTTTCAGAAACGATGAGCACCTTCCAGTACTGGGGCTGGGATAAATGGCACAGGAACAGACTAATGCTTTGCATTTGGACCGAGCTGTGCTTTTGAAGGATATGAGGAAGTTCTTTAAACTGGACTATAAGCCGCCTTCTGCTTTGACTGAAAAAAACAGTATTTTATTTTTGTACTTTGATGTAGAGAGAAGCAGGACTGGGCCTGCTGTGAGAATGATTGATTCTCGTCAGCTTGTGAGCGCTGAACAGCCAGCAGGGCAGGTTGACTGCTGCACAGCATTACTATCAGCTTCAGTTGCAAACACAGCATCGTCATCTTTTTCACACATCCCTCCACCTACCTTCATCAAAGAGCTCCTCTTCATTACAGCAGTGCCCCTGCTTCTCTGCTTTCTTTAGAAGTGCTATGACACCGCTGTGAGCCACAAAATTCCCTAAAGCCTTAGAGAGAAAAAAGGTAAATGTTGTATACTGAGCAGTGACTAAAGATCCAGAAAAAGGAAGAACACAATGCTGATTTCAGCAACAGCTGTGCTTCCACAACACTTATTCACTGTTAGACTACTTTACAAACTTTTGCAAAGAAACATCACAAGAATAGCCATGAAGATGACACAAACAATGAAGTGAGCAGTAATTTTGCCCTGGTCCCAGTAGGACTGACATTGAATTTGGCCACAACACCTGTCCTTGCAGTTTGATACTGTTTGAAATAGTGCATGAACAATAACTGAATCTTATCTCTAATAAAATTCAGTGAAAAGACTAAAATTCAGGTGAAAGAAGAGGAAGAAGGAGCTATGTTTTCTATTCTAGTAGCTAGGATGCGGGTGGACGAGTGGGTGAAAGGGAAACGTAGGTTTCAATCTGATGAAGCAGCACAATGCTGTGCTCCAGTTTTATGGTGCAGGGCTGAAGCCATTTTCTCAAGCAATAACGAACTGCCTCTATCTCTGGATACAGTTTTTCTCATACAGTCTGGCTGCCTCTTTCAGTAATCCTGCTCACTTGCCTTTGCCATAGTGCTCACCTGTCTTCCTTCAGACCCAGCAGACTGCAAGCCAGAAGAGCACAGAGAGATGCTTCATTTTGAGCTCTCTGAGATGTATTTGTTTTTCAACTTCCATGGTCCCTGCTTGTGAAGTTACTACCCATGTTCAGAGGGTTTGGCAGGACTCACCATCCAACACCATCTGATGGATCATCTACTACACAGCCAGAAGACTTGAACAACCCAGAGCTACTTGCAAGGGTAAAACATGACCAAACATTAAAAAAAAAAAATATTTTAGAACAACTTTGCAATTAAGCTTGGTTTGCTGTGGGGAAAAAACACAGCAAACCAGAATATCTGGAAAGTTAAATACTCTAATTTCTCAGGCATGAAGCACTTTCTTTCACTAGCTTCCAGCATTAGAAACAAAAGTGAACACTTTGGCAGGTGCCTAGGTTTGAGAAATATCAAGGAAAAAGAAGAAAGCGGCAGAAAAATGTGGATTGTCACTGCCATTATATGGCAGTGTAGCTGCTACCTGGTGATGTGCAATAAAACTGAGATGAACAGCTTGCTTTGAAAAGCACTTAGGTTATGGAATAAAGTCTTGTGCATCAGAATCATGGCATAGCCTCCTGCATTGCATAAGGGATTGCATAAGAGAAAATAGAGAATAGCTGGTTTGCATTAATGCTTTGTCACATGGGCAGGTCATGAATGCCAACAGTGAATGAAATTTCAAAAAAGAAAGCAAAAGAGAAAAAAAAAAAGTTTCCAATTCAGTCAACTTCAAACTCACACTTCATTCAGAGCAATCTTGTGAACTATTATTGTTCCAAGCAAGATGATTGTGACTAAAAGAGGCTTGACAGAAGAAGGATGCTTTTGCTACGTCAAGTGTCGGCCCTTTGGATTTAGCAGAAAGATTTGTAAAGTCTCTTTGCCTGTAATTTCTCAAGTGTAGTCAGGCTCCTTATTTTGGTAACTTTTTGTTATAGCAATGGGTGAAAGAAATATTTTTAACTGGCTGAGGAACTCTGGCACCGAAACCATTTTAATTACTTGTTTCTAAATGTAGCATACACATAGAATTTACTTTAATGCTTTATTAAATCTTGCTGCAACACTGAAATTTTCCCTTCAGTGTAAACACAGTTTTACAGATTAAATGAAATAATATTGAAGGGAAAGCAAGCCCACACTCTTTATTACATTAGTCTTTTTTTTTTTTTTAATGACAAAATTAAAACACCACCCACACAAAATATAACTGCCAGTATCATTCCACTACAGTTTTCAGAGCCAAAGAAGACAAAATCCATCATTCCCACCCCCAGGTCAGCTGCTCAGCCTTTTTTGTTTCTGCCCAGCTAATTGCTAAACCTATCTCTGCCCAGAAGAGGAGTCAGTGAGAAGGGCTGCATGTAAGGGACCTCACACTGAACATGTTGGGCTCAGAGGAATAACCTTCTTCAATTGCAAGGTTCCTAAGGAATGTGCTGGGTCAGACACCAGGGAGGTGCTTTTTCACATAATTACCACAATTTTTTTAGTAGAAGACTGCCTCAAGGCTGTTGTGGCTATGCATTGCTGGGCTGCAAATCTCTTTTGCAAAGCTTTTGCTTAATTAACTAAAGGAAAATATATTTAAGAACAATGGGTGAAAGGCATTTGAGTAAGAAAGGGGCTACCCAGAAGGTCTTATTGAAACCACATGTGTAGAACACAGGGCAGTGGTTTCCCAGCTGCAGCTCATCTACCTCTTGCAGTAGATCATATGTTATGTGGCTGGGTGCAGACCTGGGAGTTGGTTGCCAAAGAGTACTGATGATGCAAGTGGAATTCACTGAACAGCTCTTTAGGCTTACACCAGAAAGAATGATTTATCACTGTATTATTTTAGGTATATGCTCATGCAGTTACATCAGATATCAACCTGGAGCAAGGTTTGCTATCTACTCCTACTTAACCCATCCAAAGGATTAGTAAATATGCAGTGGGCAGTGGAGGAAAGCAGATCTCTGCTTTAATGTAGATCCAAAAGGCAACAATAGTAATAAAGATGGAGAGGCACAGAACAGGGTGGATAACGGGGCCTTGGTTGCCAGCCTCTGCCAGAATTCTGCTCCTATCATAGAATTACAGAATGGTCTGGGTTGGGAGCAACCTCCAAAGGTCACCTAGCCCAACCAGTAAGCAGGGGCATCCTCCACGAGATCAACTAGTGATCACCTAGATCAACTATGTGCTACTGTGCTACTACTCTTAGTAGTATAAAGTTAGCATGGATACATCTGATGATACTACAAATGAATGTTCACTCTGGTCTAGAAAGATGCACAAATACCTGTAGCCAAGTGTTGAGTGAAGCTGAGCCCTGCTTGGTATTAGAGATCTGGATGATCAATTGCTGGTGACATTGGTCCTGGCAGTGCAGAGGAAGATGCAGCAGGTTGAATTATGAGTTAATCACTTCTGATCCCATCAACCCTGACGGCTAATCATATGACTGTTCAGGTTATCGTTGTTCTGGAGAGTGTCAGCTCTCATACCAGTGCAGTTCAAGTGGCACTCTAAGGAGTATACTAACTAAAGTCACTTTTTCATTGAAAGCAAGCTCTAGAAAGCCTAAGCCATGCAGAAGTCTTTACTGAAGAGTTGCACAACAAAGCATGTTTCCTCCTCTTTGTGAAAACTGTGATATTATTTTGTTTGTTGTACAAAAAGGTGTACAAACCCCAATGATATTCTGCTTACTGTGTGGTATTAAAATTTGTATACGAGGAATACAAGTGTGTGAGGATCTTTTGGAATGGTGTTTTACAGCTGGGGGCTGTGGAGGTCTGAAAGGGCCATTTCTGTTATGATGTGCAGAAGGAGCTAAGGCAACAGCAACATACAACTTCCTCTAAACTGCTGGTTTAAAAGTAACTTAAACAGCACTTGAAATGCCAGTGTGTTTGCTAGGAACGTATTATTTAGATAGGGAATTTCCTAAATTTTTCTTTCCTTAGCATAATTTTTGATTTGTAGTTGCCCAAAAGGTGTTGTACCAAACAATTTGGTACTTCTTCAGTACATTCCCTTTGACTTCAAAAGGCTGCTCTCATAAGAAGGAAAGTGCTTGGTTTTGGTGTATTAATAAAAAAGAGGAACATGATATAAATAAACCAGATGACTCGTGTGTGCCGATACTTTGTTAACTTGAAAGTCCCCGATTTCTGTCGCTGTCCATATGTGCTCTCACTGGCTGCTCTACAGCCTGGATTTAACCCCAGCAGCTCCAGTCGTGGCTGAAATTGCCATAGGACAACCACCATTTCAGGGCAAAGGCTGCAAATCCCATGCCTTTTAAATAACGGAGGGCATACATTTCCATGCATTTTAGATTGTCAGGCCAATTAACACCTCTCCAGGTGACCTAAACTGAAGAAACCCCCAAACCTTCGATGGTTCATACAGTGCTCCTGTGCATACGTTGACACAGTTGTAAAAAATTTTAAAGACTGTTTGATAACACAAGGTTAAATATATAATTTATTAAATAGGTGTAACGTAGGACTTGAGGAAAAAAGCAACGGCAACCGGCTCAGCGTCTTTTGAACCTCCTGTGACCCAGCCCACCCCGGCCGACGGCTCCCGCCCAGGCCGTCCTGAGGGCCCGGCGGCTGGAATAGAAACCGACATCACGCCCCGCCGCAGCTTTGGAGAGAGCAGGAATAGGGGAGCAGCCTCGCCCCTGGCCCTAGACGCTACTGGGCACACTGGGAGTCTCCTTACTTCCTTTCTTCCTTCCTTGCCCAGAGACAGGACAGACAGGTCTCCCGGCCCAGCACAGCCCAGCACAGCCCAGCACCCTTGCCGGCGCGGGAAACTACAACTCCCGTGAGGCTTCGTGCGCAGCGCGCTGCACGCCGGGAGCTGCCACCTCTCCGAGGCCGCGGCGAGGGCAGGGCCCAAGCCACCGCCTCAGCTTAGGCGCGCGCGCGTGCGCAGAGAGGGCGCGGAAGGGGGCGTGGCCGGCGGCGCTGGCGCTCCCCGCCCCCTCTCCCGCTCCTGTGTGTCGGTTTCGGGCTCCCGTCGCCATTTAGCGCGGAGACGTCCCCGGGGTGGCCGTGGCGTCTCCCGTTACCTCCTGTCCGCCGCGGCGCGGGGTGCCACCTGGACTCGGCTCACCTGTGGCAGTGGTGGGTGGCCCCCGGGTGAGGAGAGGCTGCGAGTCGCAGGCGGGGGGCAGCAGGAGGGTTTCCGGCTCGGTGCGAGGCGGCGGTGACTGTTGGAGGGAGCGCGGGCCGGCGGCGCGCGGGCGGTGGCTGCCTGCCGGGAGGTGGAGGCCGCGGCCACCATGGGCGTCCCTGTGAGGCGAGGCTGAGTCCCCGGGACCTCTTTCCCTGCCCCCTCGCCGGGGTGAGAGCGCTCGGCCTGCCCAGGCCTCCCTCGCCCCGTGCGAGTGACTGAGCGCGGTAGCTTCTGCGGCCGGCGTGCGGGGCCTGCCCCTCTTTCCTTACCTCATCTCCTGGCACCTTCCCCTCCCCTCAGGTCCTTGCTCCGGGGGGCGTCTGGACCTGCCTCGCTTTCTTTCCATCACGGGGAATAATTGCGGCGCTGTCCCTTTGCTTTAAAGCCGCCGGGTGAGGCACCGGCTTCTCCCAATTCGAGGGCCTGCCTCGGGCGCCTCCCTCCCCGCCCGGGCCCGGTGCCTGGGTTTTTCCTCCCCTCGCTCCTCCCATCCCCGCGACCCGTCTCTGCTCCTGGTGCTCCATGTCGGCCCCGCTGCCCGGCTTCCCGCTGCAGGATGGATGCAGACACTGACCGGGAACCCCCCCCGCCGGCCCAGCCTCCCCAGCAGCCGCCTCCCAGCTCCGCCGTAAGGAGCCCTTGGGACCCTCCTCTGTTGCAGCTGCAACTGCAGCCGCGGACAGGCGCGCTCGCCGCTCAGTGACCGGCTCCTTCCCTCGCCTCCGCTTCGCCGCCGCTTCACCCTAGCAGCGCTCCCCGGGGCATGATGTCGGGGGGCGCCGCAGAGAGCGGCACTCCAGCCCCTCGCTTCTTGGCTCCCCCACCACCGCCGCCCAAGAACGGTTCCAGCTCGGACAGCTCCGTCGGGGAGAAGCTGGGAGCCGCCGCAGAGCACGGAGCCTCCGGAGCCGGCGGAACAAGCGGCGGAGCAGGGTGCGGAGGCCGTAGTGAGGAGTACCGGCGCCGTCGCCACACCATGGACAAGGACAGCCGAGGGGCGGCAGCCACTGAGCACCGCTTCTTCCGCCGTAGCGTGATCTGCGACTCCAACGCTACGGCCTTAGAGCTACCCAGTTTGCAGCCCGCTGCGTCCTCGGCTCCTGTCTCGGGAGGCAGTGCCGCGCCGTTGGCCTCTCCCCCGGAGGGTGCTAGCCGGACCTCTTGCATCGCTGTCAGCGCCACCCAGGCCCCCTCGCTGCTGCAGTCGCAGCCGCTGCCTGCCCCGCTTACCCAGGAAGGACAGTCCGCTCAGGAGCCTGCTGCCACGAAGGATGCCACCCCGCTGCTGCCCAAGGAGGAGGAGGACGAGGCAACCGCGCTACCCCCCACCAGTGCCGCTGGCAGCGCGTCAGCTGCTAGCCGGGAATTTGAGGAACGGAGAGCAGCACAGCAGGAAGACATCGAGGAGCTTGAGACCAAGGCAGTGGGCATCTCTCCGGATGGCCGCTTCCTGAAGTTTGACATCGAGATTGGAAGAGGCTCTTTTAAGACTGTGTATAAAGGTCTTGATACAGATACCACTGTGGAAGTCGCCTGGTGTGAGCTGCAGGTAAAATAAATAAAAATTGTGAATTACCAAAGCATAGTTTTTCTCCCAGGTGCTAGGCTATGTACTTGCAAGGAGGTGAAATCCATCAGCTCAAGGTCTGCTTTATTTGGACAGGGAGCCACAGGTCTTACTTGAGGTACTCCTTTGGAAAAAATGTTCAGCTGTGCCTTAGAGTCAGTTTGACTTTTAATTCTTTTAAGTACTTTGCTCTTAGCATTATCAGAAAATTTCTACACTTCTGTTTCTTAGTGTCTTGCATTTTACACCTCCAAATGGTACCTTGGAGGACTGCAAAAACACTTGTGCACAGCTTCAAGGAGGCAGAGGGAATGTTTGTAAGTGAACATCAACTTGAGCTAGCCTTAACTTTTTCAAAATCTGTTTGTGTTTTTCTTATTAAAAATACTGAAGTGTTAATTTTACAGATGTTTCATGTTTGTGGTAGTGGATTCTTGTAGGAGATAACTAAAATGTGCCCAAAGTCATGTGGTGTGTCGCATCATTTAGTTTAGCAAAGCTGGTCTTTTTCATTCTGAGTTCCAGGGTTCACACAATGCAGGCACAAGGAAAGAAATTGTCTCTTTTGTGAAGCTTGAAACAAGCAACCCGGGAGTTTAACTGTTCTGAATGAATGGTGGATTAAACTGGAGTAAGACCTTAGTCTTCTACCATGTTTCTATCCTGAACAGAGACAGATTTCTGTAGAAGCCCAGTTAACGATGGCAGGAACACTCTTAGTTCCATGCAAGCCAGTTTGTGTAACTGAGACACAGGTTGCTGTGCAACAACCCTAAAAGAAGTGGGAAGAGCTTGGAGTAGCAGGAACAAATACTTGGTGTTAAATTAAAAGGGTAGTGCTTGTTTTGAAGTTTTGGGGGTTGGTGCCATTCATGGAGGGGTTCGTGTAGTAAGGCTTTATTATTGTGTGTATTCTTATCAATTTAGAACAGACAAAAAAGCATTAGGTCAAAATCCCAGAAGTCTTTGTGGGAATTTTAAGCAGTTAGCTCCTCGCAAATGACTGCAATAACTGCACCAAAACTTTCTTCTTCTCTCTTTTCTGTTCCATTCAGTCTAAAAGAATTTGTTAAGAGATTTCTTGATGTGTATTCATGTTTGCTTTTGCATAATTGCTTAAGTAGTCTACCAATTTATAACTGCTGTTATCCTTATTGACTGTGGAGATAAACTTCCAGTTTTCTTTAAATCCAGTGATCCTTAAACATGCCACACTCCTACATACTAGTTAGGGACTTGTAGTAGTTTTATGAGCATTAATTTTAAATTAAGTGAAATGATCCTGTGTTGGGCTCTGCTTAAGATTTTCATGTGCGGTTTGAGAACAGATCAGTAATCCACCAAAATTCTATGAGTTTAATTTGGAATGATCTGTGCAGTTTTAGAGTTCCTTTGCTTTAATGTCTGAGATCTGTTTTAATCTTCACACTTACTGATCAGAGTAATGTTAGCTTGACAGCAGTCGATTTTCACTAACTGCCTCTGAAGTGTCTTGATCGTTACTGGTACCATGTGGACAAACTTGTCTAAAGAGGCACCTTCTTGGAACTAATTTAATGAACAAGCTCAATTATAAAGGGCATGTTGTTGAGCTTTCAATTGATTGAAGGACTTAATGAGTAGTGTTTAAAATGATAGATTGCAAAAAGCATGAATAAAAATATTTGTAAGGGGCAAATACCTGATGTTTTGTTTGGAGATTACAGGAGTGCTTTGTGTGTTAAGTTATTCTGAAGGCTGTTGTTTTCCTCTGGCAAGGAAGCTGCATGCAAAACCGACTGAAACATTAATAACTATTTTATAGCTGTTAAAAGTATTTGCTAAAGGAGGTAGACTTTAGAATATTTTGAGATTAAGTGCTGTTTTAATATTTGCATCTAGAAATAAAAGGAGGAGCTTGGTATTGATTAATATGAAGGGTACATCCTCCTTTTTTTTCCTCTGGGAAAATATAGTTGTAGACCGGTTACTGATATTTGTTCTGTGTGATTTGTATCAAAACATGGTCTGGATGGACTGAGACTTAGATGTCATTGGTTTTCTAGAATGCCATTGGTTTAGGATTTGTGAACCTTCAAAGCATGATTATTTTACAATGGAAATGTGAATGATTGTCTTCTATGCTGTATCACACTAACATAACTAACTGATGGGGACTTTTAATTACATTGAAATAATGTTCCCTAGCAATAGCAGAGCTTTTCTTCTCTGTATTCATTATAGCAAGTGCAGGCATTGCAGGTGTTCAGCCTCTCTAGAGTCTTCTAAACAGTGCTGCTGGAATGGGGCTGCTTGGCATGATTATGCACACTAAATTGTTCCTCTGGCAGCTTATCTGAAGCTGATAAAGGTGTAGCACAGTTCTTGATTGTAAGATGGTAACAGAATGAGGTGAGAACAGTTTGTGCTTGTGCAGAGGCTTTGGACCTATATTTTTTTAAGACTTTTCTAGCATATCTAGAATGCTTCGCTGTCTTTGAAATCTCTGCTCTTTAGAAGGAAGCAAGATGCCAGCTGCTTTTCAGCTCAAACTCCAATGTTTCAGTATTGGGGTAAAATCTGTAGTAGCAGTTTTGTGTGCAAAACTGTAGTAGCATCTTCTGTGTTGTTCTTGGTCTTTGGCTGAATTTTTTTTTTTTGAAATGCTGAATAATGCAACTATACCTACTTTTGATGTATGTGCTTTGTAGCAAGGAAGTGTAAAATCTGAGAATATCGGTATGCTTCCTTTCAAAAGGAGTTTGGATGCTCTTTATGAAATGCAGTTTGGATTCCCAAGTTGATGGTGATTCTCTGGAGAATACTGCTCCCTATGCTTGAGGGTTTTGAACTGCCTTGTAATGCCCCTTATACTTGATGTACTGATCTATGGAGGAAATAGAAGAAGATAGAGCTGAAATTCCATGGGTGACATAATTGCTCAGTCAAGGAAGGTCCTGGCCGAGTCTAGGAAGATTTGATTTGAAGGAATGGAGTATGCTTTGAAGTTACTTATAGATGTGTTAAAATCCTAACACATACGTGACTGATGGACCATCCCAGTTTTTGTGGCCTATTTGAAGCAAATTGTAACTTAAATACTGGGTGCAGGTATTTAGATGTGAGCATAGTGTAGCTGTAAAGAGCTCTGCAGCGACAGCTTAGGGCCAGTACTCAACTTCAGTTACTGCAAGGAAATTCTTAGTGTAATGTTAGTCTTTAAATACTTTTATTCCCATTGTATATGCTCAACTCTAGTTATTCTGAGTCAAGTGTGCCTCCTACTGTTGTTATTAGCACACCTCCTAAATTGACTTGAAGCTGTAGTTAGGGTTACTGCCTTAATGATCCTTAAGTAGGCAGACACTGGCAAAAGTGGTTACTGCTGCTGTTACCTGTTTTAATTTAGCTATTGTTGTACAATGGTGTTACTGGTTGGTCTTTTAAAATTACATTTCTGAGCAGTGAGTCTTCTGTCACCTCTGTACAGTTTGGATAAAGTGGCTAAAATGTGATGCCTTTTCCTGTTGCATTAAGTTTATCTAAGCAAAATAAAGCTCTTCTACCAAAGGTAGCAATAGTCACACAGCTGACTGTAAAATCCAAATTTTAGGGGGAACATGTCATCCTGTGAGTCACTGCTTAAGTTTGAGTTGGTTTGAAATTGAGACTGTCATTTTAACTTCTGGTTTACAGAACAGTACAGGGTGGTGCAGCAAAATTTTATATCTAGAATTATTGCTCTGGGTTATGTCATTCAAATTAGTAAGTTTCCAAATACAAAAGCATGTTTGATTACGTTGAGGTAGTTGTGTGGGTTGGTTTGTTGTTTTTTTTTTTTTTTCCTTTTGACTGTGCATATGAAGACTTATCTTTCATTTGGACAGTGTCTTCTCTTGAAGAATGATTTAGAAACTTACTAGAAATACATTGAAAACACATTCCTGGTAAACTGCTTGCATTGGAGAACGTAACTTGGTCAGTCAGCAGTTACTGTGCTGACATGAGTTGCTGAAGGGGAAAAGGAGATATAGAGCCTCTGGGGATAAGAAATGAATTCAAGAGGTGCAAGAAGAGTGAGTTGTATTTGTTACTACTTTGAGGGGGAAGTTCAATGTGAATTTGTTTACATTTAGTTCGGAATCATTTAAGTTATAAATTAGTGTAGGGTACATGTATGCAATTCTGTTACAGACTGTTAGAGACCAAGTGTAGTGTACCAACACTCCAATTTACAAATGGATTTTTCTTTACATAGGCAGTAGCAGTGAAAACCAGGTGAGAACAAGCATAATACCATAAGTGAATGTGAGATTCTTTGATGCATTCTGATAAAAAATGGCAGTGTAACTGTTTGTCACTATTGCAGGAAGCAGTGAGGTGCTAAATAGTATTTTGATATGTCAGGATTTTTCTGAGTATAACAATGCATAAAAGTTAAAGCCCACAATACAGGAAGTTACTTGGATAAGATATATATCTTCAGTTTTAGAGACACTTCAGATTTAACTATACCTATCTTTATCTAGTAGTCGTAAAGCTGTATTTAATAATGATTTTTAGGTCAGCAGACAGCAATGGAATGTAGTTTCTATAATCTGGAGAATAGACTCTGCTGCAGGCTTGCCATGACATATCAGTTTACTGAAGTCACAGTATAATTCTTAACAATCGCTTTGCTTTCTGGGCTGTCTGAGCTGGGAACGTTTCAGAAGCTGCATGTGCAAGTCTGACAACCAAAAAAGGTCTTGTATCACATAACTGTGGCATCCTGTAGTCTCTTTTTTTTTTTTTTTTAAAGCTGGTTGCATATTGCTCACTAAGAAGCCTGACTGCAAAGATGTTACCTCTGATGTGAAATCATATAGCTACATTAAAACAAAATGGAGAACCAGATCAAAACCTTTGTGTGGTGAGAGGAAGCTCAGGGGTGTGGACCTGAAATTCATCTCTCTCAAGTGCTGTTGGAAAACATTGTTAACTCTGGAGAAATAGACAACATCTTGAAACAAATCTATGTTCTTTGAAAGCACTCACTGTAGTTTAACTTGGAATATTTTCATATATGTTTTAGAGCTCAAGTCTAATGCAGTATGGTGATCCCCATGCCCACGCTTCACATGGGTGTCTAAAATAGTCTATTAGTCTGTGAGCATGACTGCATGTGGCTATAGCCACTGTAACAGCAGTAGACTGCCCCCTGTTCATGACTGCTTCTGGATTAGATGCTTAATTTCACAAATGTAGATTAATAAAGGAATGTGACAATTGCTCATGAATATCATTCAGTTCTTACTAGCTCTTGTTCTGTTCTCAGGCTCTCTGGATTCCACACCATTGAAAGCAAAAAAACGTAACCCTCTAAGTGTATAGTCATTTTACAGCATTTTCAGGTGACACTAATTGCCAAGTATCTTCAAGGGTGCACACATGAAGAACTTGAAATTTTGTGCAGTAAAGTCTAAATTTTTTGTTCTCCATGTGGCAGGGTTGAACAAGTTGATGTTACTTCCTGCCTTCAAATCTCTGATGTGAAAGTTTTTTTTTTTTGTCTAAAGAACAAAACCCAGCCATAATCCTGAGTGTTTGTGCTGTAATTGATACAATTGACAACTTGATAAATGACATGGGAAAGGAGCCAGACTAATTACCTGCAGAAGTATAAACAGTGGTCCAGCTCCCTCTGAGTTTACAAAGGTGACCCTGAAAGAGAGAAGGGAGTTTAAAGTACATTCTGGAGCTGCAGCTGTTATACGACCTCTACTTAGGAAAATAATCTTACCTCAAAGGGATATCACTTTTGGAGATGGCTGTGGTTCAATTTGTAACTGGCTGGTTGTGAGGCAGTAAATATAATCGGATAAGAACATTCTGAAAATGCAGCATTTCTTATGGAAATAAACAGGTTCTTATTGTCAGTTTGGGTGGATTTGAGAGCTGCTGAACTAAATCTTTTAAATCAGATTTGTTTTGGGCTGTTGTGGTTGAAAATTAATTTTGCTTCCCAATTCCACTTCTGAGGGCTGTAATATTTCTTTGAAACAGGGAAAAAAACCCTCCACCCAATAACTCCCTGGAGGCATCCTGTGTAGAGTCCTTTGAGAACTGTCTAGCAGAGTAATAAATAAAACAAACAGTAATGGATCTGTAGTAGTCTCCATGGATGCAGTGTTGATTCAGTACCTTTTGGTTAGCAACATCCCTCTGGGCCACATGTTGGTTTATTCCGCCACCCTCCCCACCCCTTGTTGTTGTTAGTTTGTTTCATACCATCAGCTTGTTTAACAGCACAGCTCCAACTGTGACCCAGGTTCTCCATACTGCATGTCACAGTTTGTGCTAAACAGTGGTAGCTTTGCTTCCTGTCATGCATTTATTCAGAAACTCATTTCCTGTAAAGACAGCAACTTTTTTTTTTTGAGATTGCTAATTGGCTCTTCCAAATAATGGTTGAGTTGAAATAGAGGTATTTTTCTGTTTCAGTCTTTAAGTTCACATTTTAACGCTTATTTTAGTCTACATAATGGCTGTAACATTTGGGCCATAAGAAAAATTATAAATATCATGCAAGCTTGTAGTGCTTCTGCAGCTGGGCATAGGACTTTCTCTTGCCAGAGCATGTGGGGTTTTTTTGAGTGGTATAAAGTTACTGGGTTTGATTCTTAAAGCTTTAGATAATGGTTCCGTGGTTTTAACTTGATCATGATGCCTGTGTACCACATCTGGAAAAATGCTCTTCCAGTATACTTGAAGCAATTCCTATTCTGAAAAGTAGAATTTGTAGCATGGATTGAAAATGGATTTCTCAGAGTCGTTGAAGGCTTTTATTGAACATAAACCATGTGAAAATGTTTTGAAATGTAGCATTAAAATTATTGTCCTAATGAACAGGCTAAAATTTTAGAGTGGCTTCATAAGTAATTTTCTGGAAGCTGCTTACACTCTCTAGAACTTTCTTCTAGCTGATTTCATAGAATCATAGATTGAGCTCTAAGATGGAGTCCATTTCTTAACACCACCATGGGTATTAAATACTGTTCCCAAGTGCTCCCTCTGCATTCTTTTTGAACACCTCCACCACCTCCCTGGGCAACTTACTCTAACCCATGACTGCATCATTTAGGGTATGTAGTGGATCTTAACCAGTGTCTCTAGTTAAGATGCTACAGGTATCCTTATTCCCACCTTATTTCCATCTTCCTCAGCATATTTAGAATTTGTCATACTCGCGCTTCTCAGTGTATGTTTTTGATTGCCCTCATTATTTCCCTTG
Organism: Indicator indicator; assembly: GCF_027791375.1. Classification (NCBI taxonomy): domain Eukaryota; kingdom Metazoa; phylum Chordata; class Aves; order Piciformes; family Indicatoridae; genus Indicator; species Indicator indicator. The sequence continues at coordinate 24,755,357 of NC_072023.1, forward strand.
GGAGTGTCAAGGGAAGTGAAGAGGTGACTAGGATTGAATCTGTGGCTTAGTTGAGGTTGTCTTTGAGGAGAGGAGGAGCTTGCTCACTTGCAGAATATTGCTTAACTCAATGCTGCAAAGAATAAATTTTTTGGTAATAATGTTCTATGCTGCATGATGCTATACTCTCAACCCAAAAGGAGATCCTTGAAACAAGGTCATTACAGATGTTTGCAATTTTTTTTCCTAATAAGCAAGAGTATAATAATAGGGATGCAGTAAAGTGGCCAGAAGAATTCAGATGCAGTTTTCAAACATACTTCTGAACTGTATCCCAGTTGTTTGCACCTGGTAATGATAGGTGCATTGCACATATCCAGCTTATTCTCAAGCACTTTCAGATTTCCCTGGGTAATTCCAAGCAGCACTGTCTGTTACTTTGTATGGATCACAAGCAGTCTGACATGCTTTCAGCTTAACAGGTTGCAGTTTTCTTTGCTGAAAGTACTGGTGTTGATATGTTTTGTTTTTGTCTTCCAGAAGATATGTAAGCATTAATGTGCATATAAGGTAGTAAACAGTTACGAGGATAATGCATTGTAAATCACTTGAGGGACAACCTTGCTGAGTATGGATATACCATTTTAGGTCTAAACAGAATCTTTGGGAGTGCTGCCCACAAGCTTACAATCTAGAAATCTCCCGCTGCCCCCTTGATGCCCATCTACCTTGTAACTAGAGTATCTATGAACTTTAACAAACATGTCAATGATACTGGGATGAATGCTTTGACCAGTGCTGTGCATAGTAATGTAGAGGATGCCATTTCTTTTTATATTCAACTGTGCTCAAAAACATGATTCTGAAACCATCTGGTGCATCTATTGGTCTGGGCAGTCTGGGTAACTGGTCTGGGTAGTGATTCTGTGGGACAGGATTACTATGATGCTGTTCAAGTCTTCTAATTTTGCAAGTGCTTAGCAGGACTCCTCCTAGCCTGCTATCAGTAAGATTAAAACACAGATGAAACTTGGGCAGCTCTGGTAACTTGTAATATGAATGCTATGTTTTGAGCCATGGTCCAGAATGGCTCTGATCCTATTGCCTCTCTTAATAAGCAGTCATTGACAGAAACTTTTGACAGCTATTCACTGAGCTGCTATGTTTCTGCTTTAAAATAGCAGATGGTGTGGAAAATAAGCTTTATTAGACCTGTCATATCAGGGAGAAGCTTTGTTTCTGTTGAGCTGTTCTGGATTGTATTTTTTTATCTGTGTGGTTTTAGCTGCTCCTAATTTCACTCTGTCAGTAGTCGAAGATGGTGGCTTATGGTAGCACCTTTGGGAATAGCAACAGAGGGCAAAAGGCTACAAATGGAAAAACTCGTTTAAGTGATTGAGAGGTTTTTTACCACCGTTTAGAAGAGCTTGAGGAGAATAAGCGTACTGGTATTTTTGTATGTCACTGTGGTAATGGAACGCTGAGCTAAACAGAAGATTCTACAAAGCTGGTACCAACAATTCGATGCATTTTATCTGGTGTTGGTTAGAGTTGTGTAAGACTACTCAGCTGATGTTACCCAGTTTTTGCTGGACCTTTTCTCTTAGAGTGACCCTGTAACTTGTTTCTGCCTTGCTTTACTTAGTTGCTGGTAAGTTTGATCCCAATCTGCATGTGTTTTGACTACTTCCATCCTGGCAATAACTAATGACATGTGAACAATAACCCACAAATATTGCTATTAAAAGCTTCAGCAACCCAGGCTGATTATCTTGAGGATCTGCAAATCTGTGTGCACTTATGTAATGTGCATCTGTTAATGGCAATTTCTGAGCTGTTAGCACGTTTTGCTTGAATGCTGCAAAATGTTACCATGTCTGTTTTCAAATCTGCCTCTTTTAAATGAGGCTTTCATTCTTACAGATATTTTCCATCATTAAACTATTTTTGCTTTGTCTCTTTCATGCTTAGGGTTTGCGTTCATTTGGGAAGTAGAAGTTGTGTATCTGTATAAAAATGCAAGATAACTAATGTGCTTTGCTTTACTGTAGTTGGTTTGGACTAGGAGCCTTTGATTCTTCCCTAAAGGATAAATATGATATGTGAGACTAAACCTGAATTGGAAAGTTCTTGAGAGGCCATTCAGACAAGCACCCTATAGTAAGAGTGATTGTCTGAGAAGTAATTGAATTTTTTTTTTGTTGTCCTTTTTGGATGTAGACAAGTAGAGACTGACAGTAAGTGGAATGACCTTTGAGGGCAAAGGTTTTAGTTGCACGTACCGTTTTTTTGGGCTTAGTCAGTTAGGCTTGCCAGGAACAGGGTGCTGAAACTGATGAAGCTGTAGAAATGCCTGGTAGGGAAGTAAGACTTGAAGTTTAGTTTTAGATTTTTTTTTTCCTGTGGTTTTCTCTCTTTCCTTTACATGTGGCTTGAGCTTTTTTCCTGCAGACAAGCAGTTCACTGCTTTTGAATGATTCTGTAATGCTTTTCTGTACCTGGCAGGAGGAAATTACATGGGGCACTTGAATTTATTTTTTTTTTTACCTCTTGATGGCAAGTGTGACCCAGTTCAGGTGATGGTATGATTTCTTTTGTTGATGTCAAACCTGAGAAATCAAATGTCAAATTCGATGTCAAATCTGAGAAATTCAATATTCACTCTCGGGAACAAATTCATGAAGAGACTCTGTGTTGCTTCTGAAGAATTAAACACTATAGCACATTAATAGATTGTGCCATGGTCTATACCTGAAGACCTGTCATAAAAAGCTGTCTTTAATACTCAAGCTTCCTCTAGGAAAACATGGTTGTGTTGCCTAGGGATTCCCTTTGCTTTCATAGATTACCTGCTCAAATGTGCAGTGCTTTTCAGTGATTGTGGCAAAGTAATTGAGAGAAATCTGAGGACGAAGAACAAAGAATTCCGTACTTGCAAGTTGTAGTCATCCTGTATTTGCAGAAAGTGAAAATACCCTAGAGAATTCTGCTTTCAAGTTGCATTCATGCTTAAAGTTTCATGTACAGAATAGATGCAAGTAGTTAACATCCTTTTGTTTAGGGACTGTGTTTTTTCTGTCTGTGTAGGAGAACAGATCTTTACAGCTGATTTAGATTGTAATGCAGCTATTTCAGAATGTTCCTATAGTTCATAATTTGTCCCTTCTATCTGGATGTTAGTAAGTAAAACAGTGTTGTCCAAATGAGTTTCCTGATTTATTCAGGTAGTATGCCGATCAAGCAAAACTTACTACTGTCAGGTTAGACAAATACAGCTGCTTATAGTATACCCTTCACTTAATTTTTTTGCCTTTTTTAACAGACATGATTTTTCTTCTATAGTTGGTGTCCCTGGAGTTTCGAAGGTGTTTGCATGGGTGCATCAGATAGGATATAGGGCTTGTTGTGGAACTTTGTGTATGGAGGCTAAAAACCCCTAAAAATTCCATAACAGGAACATGCACAAATTAGTGTATCAGGGCATCAGAACTGTGTGTGATAACACTACAGATAGGAAAAATAGCCATTTGTCTTTTCTATACCTTGAGACTAAAGTCCAAAAAGTGTTTTTCTTCCACCTGTCCAGTGTGAAATATTAACTCTCAAATTTGGGCAAATCTCTGGAAGCTATGAAAAATTCAAGTTTGATTTATTGGTGTTGGAGACTCTTAAATCTGTCATTACTGTGACTTAAGTGGTTTCTTCTAAGGAACTTCGAGTTGAAAAGATATTTATAGGACATGTGAGGAGTGGGAAAAACCTTGGTTCTTAAGGCGTACACAGGACCAAGCAAGCTTAAAACAGTTGATTCTGAAAGCTTCCATTGCTATGAGGGCTAGGTCATGAAAATACTTCTAATATAATACATATACTATAATCTGTGCAAAATACCTCCTTTTATATTCTTAGCTTTGTAATATTGAATAAGCTGCCTACTCTTGACACATCTCAGTTTCTCAGTATTGTACAGGGTTGTGGATTAAATATATTTGTGTAACTTATATGAAGATGTAATTTTATGCATGTGTTTAGACTTTGACCTGTGTAAGAGCAGCAGTGAGTAATAATGAACATTTTGTTGCTGTTTATTTTGGATTTTTAAGTGTTTTGTAATAGGTTGTAAACCTGCCCATTTAATCTCTTTGATAAAACTTTGTGGCTGTAACTTAGATGCTCTAGTTAATGGTAGAAGACTAGCTGTTCAGTAGGTTTTCTGATCTCCTGTTTTTGAAAATACATAGATGAAGGGCTCTAAAGTGTTAAGTGGAACAAGAGTGAGAGAAGCTTTGCAGAGCACTGCAAGCCTAAATGCAGAGGTGTTGGAACAACTGTTGTACTGCTGTGGATGGTTTCTGCCTTTAAACCCATACTGTAAGATCCCGTTATTCCTTGGCATGTGGGAAAAAGCATCCTTAGATTCCAATCCAAGTAAGTGATAGGGTATTTGTATTGGAGTCTGCTAATAATGTGGTTCAGAAGAATCACCAAGAACCCTGATTCCTCTTTTTCACATACAAAAGCTAACAGTAGTGCAAACAGTAATTGTCTCAAATGGTGAAGCAATGAAATGGTTCAGTTTTGTGAAGAAAGCTTAAGTAGCTTTAGATTAGGTCAGGCTATCCAAAGGAAGCCAGGATCAGCTGTACTAAAGCGGCTAGCTGTGCTTTCAACATCAGCAAAAATAATTCCCAAAATTCTTTGTGGTAGCCTCTGATATTTACCATCGTTGCAAATTGCTGTTTGGGGTTCTGAATGGTTTAACTGAAGGCTTGTTTCACTGCTGTTCTTCAGTGATTTGATCTCTGTCAGAACACAGTTAGGGCCTCTAATGTGGCTGTTTATGAGAATATACTGAATTTCCAAAGTATGCTAGTGCTGTGCCATTTTAGTGTTGTATCTCATCCAAGGCTATGTGTTGTTCAACTTCTGATCCTATCCTGATTTTTTTTTTTTTTTTTTTTTTTTTTTTTTACAACAAAGTACGTGGTTTGGGTAAACTTGTACAATTAGAAGGAGAACAACTTCTCCTAAAATCACTGATAAATACCAGGTAATGATGCAATCTATAGTCACAGCAGCTAAGCTGATGTGGATGAATGCAATTAAAAAGCAGCAGGCTGTAAGCATAGTGATGTTTTGTTGTCACTTCAGAGGAGTATGAAATCTGAGGAAGTTGGCATTGGAATTTAGAATGGAAAGAATGAGTTAGTTGACTATGTAGAAAACTATTTTCCACTTTCCCTTTGACTTCTGTCCTTATCTTCCCTGGCAATAATATGCAGGGAAATGGTATCTTTGTTTTCCTTGTTCCTGTGTGGTAATAGTAATTGTTCTGGATTCTTACCTGTTCAGGAAGTATTCTCATTCCTCCCACCCAACAAAACACTGTCTCAGTCATTGCCAATGTAATTCTTTTGCTTAATTTTCTAACTTGGGCCTTCCTGAATTCTCCAGTGGGCCCTGTATAAGTCATCTGGCAGAACAAGGATTTTTATTTTTCTCACCCCACTTTGCACCCTGGAATCAAGCAGATTTTGTTTGTGTCAGTGTTTGGCTATCTGATGAATAATGAGCAAGGTTAAACCCTGTGTCTAAATTTTATTCCTGGAGCTGCCTTCTTCCAAACTCACGTTTTCCAGCTGGTAAATCAATCTTATACATGGAAATATGCTTATGGTCCTCTTGGGAATTTGCATTATATTCTTGCCTTCTCCCTTCCCCCTTCTCAAGCCAAATCTCTTTCCAGGAAGGGAAAAAAATCCATGGACTAGATTGAGCTTCAGCTGAATAGGGTATCTCATTTCAGATATACTTACTGCTGCTTCTCAGATGACCAAAACATAAGTGACAGCTGAGTTGCCTGTTTGTCGTGGGTCAAGGGCAGTCCAACTCAGCAGTTTCCCTTTCCTCTTCCCCAAGTTTTGCTTGGAAGCAGTAGTGCTTTGCCATTCTATATAGTCATCCTCTTGTCATGAAGACCAGATGGAAATACATCAGTTGTTTCATGTATAAATACTCATTCCAACAGCTGTGAGTTCAGCAGAAGTCACTGGGATCACGAGATGGTTACCAAATTGTTAGTAGTGGGCTGTATGCGTACTCTGAAACTATGAGAAACAGCCTAAGACTCACTAAAAGGAGGAGGAATGTGATTGTGCCACTTAAATGCAAGTTGCTTTTACAGGTGAAGTTACAATTCTTTTTCTAGAGTGTTACAGAAGTCTTCCTGTATTGCTGATAATGGTTCAGCCACTGATCCTGGGTTTTACTGGTGCTGTTCCTGGAGTAGCTAAAAGGATTGGTCTGAAATCTCCTAATTGTCTCCTTTCCTTTTGTAGTTTTATTAGGTAAGAACACTTATCCAGACCCAGTAGTCTTTTGGCTTGTTGATAACCCTCAGATTTTTTTCCATGTTGAATTCTAGCAAAAAATCTGAGATACCTAATGTGATCCTAGTTAACAATGAGTCAAGCATAATGAGATTCATAATAAATCTATTCGACAACGATAGTTAAGGGGCTTAACTTGACTTTGCAGGTTGTGGAGGGTTTTTGCAGCCATCCATGTGAAAATAATAAGCCTTGATTTATTCCAATAATACTGAGAAAAGGGAGGTCGAAGTCTGCCAATGGCCATTGGCTATTTGGTTGCAAAATGCAATGTGTTGCATGGGCTGCTAAGCATAATGTGAAACAAAGTGCCATAAAAAGCCCTTGAGTACGAAGTACATGACTGAAAAAACACTTTATTGGGAGAATGGGTATAGTCATTAACTTCTTAAAATAGCTTTTCTGCAGAAAACTAAAGTTAATGGAGATTGTAGTTCTTGATTAGTGAAGATTGCAGCGTATAGGGCTTAAAATGAATTAGAACTAAAATAAATTTCCAGTGACTACAGACTAAAAAACCCTCACCAGACAAAACCAACACATACAAATCAAACAACCACAAAAACCCCCAAAGCAAAAACCAAGACACCAAATCTGTACAGGGATGTTTGCCATGATTGCCATGATGAACCACCTTTTTCTCAAACCTGAGAGGAATTGTGCCTGTTGGTCTGAAAAGCTTTTCTAGTTTGAAGGATTGAGATATTTTTAATGTCTATGGTTAACACTCTTAGACAATGGAAAGATAAATTGATCACACCATGAGCTTCTACTCACAACAGGCATCAAAAAACTGCTCACAAACCCTCCCACCAACAAAACCCTAAATAAACCCACAAAACATTGTCTGGTTGAGTGTCTTTGCCTGTATAGGTCTCACTTTTGTTGTGTCTCAGAAATGCTTTTCTCCTGGCTCATAGAAGTCACTGATGTGGTGCTGGTGTGATAGAAGCCCTTGCAGCCAGTACGGAAAAAGCAATTTGCAGCTGTATGGGTTTGGGGAATATAGCAGGAGTTAGGTTGAACCTGTTCTGCAGTCCTTTAATGAGCATTTTGTGGCCTTTGAATTGCTGTTGTTGCTCTTGAATCCATGTGATTGGTCTAGAGGATGGGAACTGAGAGCATGCTTTACATAGGCACATTGGTGGTGCTTATGGATATATGTTTAAAAAGTCTGCAGCTTTTTTGTGCAGAGTCGTAATGGACTTCAGCTCACCCTGATCTCTGACTTTATGTAGAATAAGTTGTCAGAGAGAGGTCATATTCTGGTGTTTGTGTGTTTTTTTTTTTTTCAGCCATATATTGTTGTGGGGTATCTTGCTTTGGTGTCAGAGAATTAGTAAGTGGAACCTCATGGCCATTTTCTAGTTGAGTGTCAGGTTTACAGTTTGAGGGTCTGGGAGTCATCAGTGTGTGCTAGTGGAGATAGCAGATACAGCTGTTAGCTTAGCTGTCTTTTGTGGGGTTTGATATCCTACATGGTAGGATAACAAAATATCTTGAACCATGACTGATAACTTCTGTCAAGCAGAGATCAAGGGTCAGGGTGCTATGCACTTCATTCTATCTTTGGAAATATTCATCAAAGATAAAAGGGGTTGACTATCTTATTGGGGAAACAGATGAATTAATTTACCTGTTCATCAGTTTAGTTTCATGTTTCTGGAAGTATCTGTGACTACTGCATTTGAATTTTAATTTTTCTTGAATGGTGGAAGTACAGAAGCTATTTGTATCTAGCCACATGCTGATGTTATCCCAGAGTATCTCATGGGACTGTGACTGGTGATGGTATGACATGGAGACACTGAATCGTAGCACAGGGTTTCATTTGTTAGGGGATTTTGTGTGTTTGGATTTTTTTGGTAACTGTTTCTATTTAAATACTTCCCACGATTCATTTTGGATGGTGTTCCTACATGATTTCTGCACTAGAGTCTATGGAAAAGAAGTTTGATTGGGTGAGGAGTCTTGGTTTCACCTGTCTTATAGCTAGGCTTCTAATTCAGTGTTTGGCTAGCACTGGTGATATTGTATAAGCTAACGATAGGGATGTAACAGATTATTCCGTGACAAGTGTGTCACTTTCCCTGAAAGAGGTGCTGCAGAGAAAATTGAAGGACAGAAGAGAGCTTACCAGTAGACTCGAGTGGCACTGTAGCTACTTTCCATAGTTTTTGATGTGGAGCAGTATTAGGTTATTGTGCCTTCTAGGCTGTGGCATTCAGATGTGGTTCTGTGAATCTGAGGGCCAAGGAGATCATGTGTAATGGCTAATCTGCTATCTTGCTGTTTCTTCTTCTCCTAAAATGGAACTTGTAGAACATTAATAGTTTTCTGATTTTCTGCTAATGGAGCAGCAGTTAGTGTTGCATATTTTCAGTAACTGTATTTTAAAAGCATTAGAGGAGTACACTCAAAATCCAAGCATTATAGTAGCAGTGAGATGAGTTGCAGCATAGAAATTGTTTTGAATTGTGTGAAGCAATGTGAAGAAATACTTTGCTTACTTTTGCAGCTCCTCTGGCCATTGCTGGCAGAAAACCTACCACAATTTAGTACTTGAATGTTTGGTGCAAGACTTGGTGACAGTGCCTGAAATAATGGTTAAAATTATTATTAAGCTGTATCTAACAGTTTCATCAGCTGGCATAATTGGCAGGTTGGTACCTATTTTGCTGCTTCTGCAAGTATGGAAATTAGCATGTGTATCTTTCATGTTCATGTTGGGCTGAGTTCCTTCTGTAGAACTGCTGACCTTAATCTAAGGGAAAACATGTATCTTTTTCAGATGAGCTTGAACATTGTCATGAGGTCCTCCTGAAATAAATTTTAGTGTCTTGTAACCTTCACTACATCATGGACTGTAGTGAAATGAGAGAGTCTGTCTCAGCCCAGAACTGAGAAATTGGTTGTATATATTATAACATACAGAATGATAGAATGCGTTAGGTTGGAAGGGAGCCTTGAAGGTCATCTTGTACAACCCCCTGCAGTGAGCAGAGACATCTTTAACTAGGTAGGTTGCTCAGGGCCCCGTCAAGTTTGGCCTTGAATGTCTCCAGGGTTGGGGCTTCCGCCAGTCTCTGGGCAACCTGTTCCAGTATTTCACTACCTTCGTTGTAAAGAATTTCCTCCTAATGTCCAACCTAAAGCTACCCTTCTCTAGTTTAAACCCATTAGTCCTTGTCCTCTTGCTCTATGCCCTTGTAAGAAGTTCCTCCCCAGCTTTCTTGTGGGTCCCCTTCAGATACTGAAGTGCTTCTGTGAGGCTCCCCAGAGCCTTCTCTTTTCTGGGCTGAACAACCCCAACTCTCTCAGCCTGTCCTCATAGCAGACGTGCTCCAACCATCTGATCATCTTTGTGGTTCTCCTCTGGACCTGCTCCAGGAGGTCCATGTCCTTTCTGTGTTGAGGACTCTGCTGCTGGACAGGTGAAGTCTTGCCAGAGCAGAGATCAGAATCTTGATCTCTTGATCTACTGGCCACTCTTGATGGAGCCCAGGATGTGGCAGGCCTTCTAGGCTGCAAGTATGCATTACTGTATGTCCAGCTTTACCACCACTGCCCCCAAATCCTTTTCTGCAAGGCTGATCTCAGTCTCATAATTGCCTCAACCCAGGTGCAGGACCTTGTGGTAGGCCTTAATGAATCTCATGAGGTTCACCTGAGTACATTTCTGTAGTCTGTCTAGGTCCTTCTGGATGGCATCCCATCCTTCAGTCACATCAACTGTCAGCTTGGCATCATCAGCGAAGTTGCTGGGGGTGCCTCAATCTTGCTGTCTGTGTCATTGATGAAGATACTGAACAGCACTGGTCCCAACAGGGGCCTCTGAGGGACACAGCTTGCTCCTGTCTCCATCTGGACATTGAGCTATTGACCACTACCCTTTGTATGCAGTCATCCAAACAATTCCTTACCAGCCATTAAATCCACCTCTCTTCAGTTCAGAGAGAAGGATGTGTGGGGGACTGTGCCCAAGGTTTTACAGAAGTCCAGATAGATGATATCCATTGGTCTCCCCTTGTTCACTGATGCAGTCACCTCGTTATAGAAAGCCACAAGGTTGTTGAGGCAGGACTTGCCCTTGGTGAAGCTGTCTCCAGTCACTTCCCTGTCCTCTGTATGTTGCAGTATTACTTCTGGGAGGATCTCTTCCATCATCTTCCCAGGCACAGAGGTGAGGCTGACAAGCTGGTCATTTCCAGGGTCCTTTATTCCACCCTTTTTAAAAATGGGACTTCACCTGACTGTTGTGAATTTTCAAATGTCGTAGAGAGTGGCTTGGTAACTGCATCAGCCACTTCCCTCAGGACTCTGGGGTTCATCTTATCAGGTCCCTGTAACTGTGAGTGCAGTGCGAATGATCTTTGGGCTTGACGTGAGTGTCAGTCCATTGTTTTCTTGACAGTGTGAACGCAATTCACTCAGCCAATGGTATCTGCTTTCTGAACTCAGTTACTTTTTGAACTGCAGAATCATATCAGTTAAGCAGATTTGAGAGGTCAGCTCTATAGCATAGGTAGGTAACTTTCCTAAGTTTGGATCTCTAATGTTATTTGGCAAAGTGTCTTTGGAAGAGGTATGTTGGTAATGCTCTGTATTTACATAGTCATTGTCTGATTTTTTAAATTCTTTGCCAGGAGGATCGATGCAGTAGGTAGTGCCAATTAAACTGGACTCCTGTCATAAGATCCCACTTTCAGTTTCCCAACTGGTGTGTACCTTAGTCACCCAGGCTGTAAGTTTTCAAGCCAAGTGTCTGTCTTGAGCGTAGAGCTTAATTGTTTAAGAAGCTTCAGCCAAGATGGTACAGATGCTTCAGAGAAAAGCACTTGCTTTGTTGCATCTGTTGGTGCCTTAAACCTTTGTACTTCAGCATTGTGAAGCAGGGACCTAAAAGCAGTGTTGAGACATCTTCACAGTGATGAGGAAGCATTTCCAGGTTTTAGATAATAAAGTTTTAAAATAAGTGTCACTTTCTAGATTAGACTTACTTGGAAACTATGTCTTTTCTAAACTCCAAATACTTGATCCATAATCTAGGCTGTCAGTAGGCTGTTTTGTCATCTATATGATGCTGCATGAAGCAATTTGTTCAGCTTGCAATGCCTGTTGGCTTTATGGCTTAACAAATGTGTAATACATGTATAGCCTGTGCAAGCCTAACCTTCAGGATGGGAAATGCAAGATAGAAGCTGTACAATAGAATTTCCCTTGTTTGTGTTGTAGCTGATTAAGCTGGTTAAGTTTAATATCCTCAGAATTGCTCCATTAGTATTTAAGCATCTCTGGAAGAAGAGGAATTGAAATTTTTGAGTAGAAAATCTTCTTTGAAACAGCAGCCTCTATTTTTGCAGAAGCAGCAGGCTTGCAGCTGTTCACCTCAGTGTTCAGATAACAGAAAGCTAGATCTGGTACAGGTATATTGTAGTGAGTGGGATGCAAACACCTCTGGAAGTGCACTGCTCAGATGGCTTTAGTTACTGCTTTGCAGGGTTCAAATGTACTTCTTTTTTCTAAAGCAAATGCCTGTGTCAAAATCTCTCTGCTTTCCCATAGGAGTTGAGGGAATACTGATATTGATAGAATGAGCTATATTTATTTTTACTGGATTTGCAATTATCTTTATCCTTTTCTGTCTAACAAAATCCTGTATTTTAAAATATGTATGTTTAGTTTGGATTTTTCACATCAAACTGGACTGTTGATGTTTAGTGTTTAAGTGAAATAGGGCCACCAGCAAACACTGTTGCTATACACACTACAGAGTTAGAGAAATGTTTGTGGGTTGTTGTGGGTTTTTTTTTTGATAGCAGTCATGTGGGAGGGGATTGTGTACAGAGGGAGGGGAAAAATAAAAGTCCAAAAAAGTGTAAATAAAACAAGTGCAAAAGAAGTCTGAACAGTCTAAACATAGCTATAATCAGAGTGGTACTTGACTGCTTTTAATTTTATACTAGTGTTTGTTACATTGTATGGAAATTCCTTTTTAATTAGCTCAGAGCCAGGTCTGTGCTATGTCTAATGTTGTTTGCTGCTCTGGGGAAGTGGAAACTTTAAAGTGCTTTGGAAGGAAAGGTTGGCCGAAGCTTATATTAGGAAAAAGCAGTTATTGGATTACCTGGAAATCGTTCCCTCCATTTAAAAAAATGCAGTTCTGAATACTTGTTGCTATAGTCTCTTTTGTGGTCTTAAGATTTCACCATCCTATTCCATTGTCTTTGTAGAAATAGGACACTTCTCTGAAAAACTCATATTCTTTACAAAGCTGATCACTGCCAGTAGATCTCTTGTGAAGTCCTTATTTAGTTGCAAGCAAGCTGAAGTCAGTTAAGAGTTCATGGAGGCACAAATTTCAGTTAGCCTTGGTGTGACTAATTCTGAAATGGAGTTGTTTGGACTGAGTCAGCAATTTAGTATGTTGAATGTGCTCACACTATCTCTGATCTGTATTAAGCATTAATTTGCTCTGCAGATGTAGAGCCAAATGGATTGGTTATGTTAACCTTACTCACCTGAAGGTGACTAAGTATGGGCTGGACCTCTCCTGAGAAAGGATACTCTGTAACTGGAAGTTACAAGAAAGTTTCTATGCGGTTCAGGATGTGTTGGAAGCATAGGGGAGACTAAAATAGCCAAAGTGCTTAGGGCAAGAGCAAGCAGGGTGGGGGAGAACTGCAGTTCTGTGTTTGCAATGCAGTCTGGATTTTATTACTTGTAAAGTGAAATTGTGAGAGAAATGTCTGTTTCTGATGGACAGATGCTGCAACTCACTCTGAAGAAGTCTGTTAATTTGTTTTCAGCACACTGATAGCTTTGACGATACTACTGCAACTCTGAGATCGATCTCTCCAGCTCCTGCTTATTAGACAGCCTGTTTGACTCATCCCTCTTTCATAATTGTAGGTTGTTAGGCATTGGTGCTGGCACAGTTAATCATAAATGCTGAATTCCAAAACTGGCTGCTCTGTATTCTAATAATACTGCTGGCTATTGAAACATTTTTTCCCCCTCAATATTTCTGAGGCCCTGCAGCAGCACTTTTAATGGAAAAAATTGAAAACAAGAAGTGCATAAATTACTTCTCTTCCCTCTCTGCCTCTTTTTGTACTACTTCAATTTTGTGGCCCAAACTAAGAAACTTTAAGTTCTAAGCACAAAATCTGTGGTGGAAATGGGAAAAATGTTCTAAGAATTTTCTTTTCTTTTGAAGATTTAGAACTTTCTAATGACACTTCCACATTCTGATCCCTTAGCATCCCTTAGGTCTTAGAATGGGACTCCCAAGAGACTGTCTCACACAGCCGTCCATTAAAAGTCTCTATTTGCATTTCAGCCATCCTGTGGAGAAATCATTCTTATTGTAAAGGAGGAAAAACTACAAAGCTACCTGAAACTCTTCAGGTTGAATTGGTGAGGTTCACACCAACATCTCTAGATACCAAGCACTGAACATTAGAATTGTGACTGGAAAGTTCACTGTGGCACTTGGATTGTTTCTGAGTGAACTGAAGAAAATGTGGGGGTGGAAAAAGGATGGGCAAACGAACTGGTTGATAGGTGCTTCCAGACTACTGTTTTTATGGACTTCTATCCTGCATCCTGTTGCCTGGTAGTTGGACAGAAGGCTCATTCTGAAAAATGAATATGGCTGCTCTGTTAGATATCTCTCCAGAGATCTGTCTGGATCTTGTCTGCCTGTGAAAAAAGTCTCAAGAGTGAAGAAAGATGAGTGACTTTTCTAGCATAGAGCATGTGTATGTGTTTTACTAGCAAAGCTTATCTTTATGATATTGTCTTTAGCTTAATTAAAATTGTTTTACTGGGATGTTTTTTGGGGTTTTGTGGTAGGGCAAGAAGGAATTTAATTTAAACAGAACATAGGGAATGTCTCAAATCAACTTAATGATTTAACCCACAGCTAGGTAGTATTGCCACTGAAGTGAGGGATGCAGAACTTCTGATAAACCTGTCTCTTCAATTCCAACTTCCATGGCTTTTTGTGTATGTAGACTTGCTGACCACATAAGAGTTCAGATAGAGCTATGTTTCTAGGGAAACATTTTCAGTGTTGAATGGGATTAATAACAGCCATCAGCTGTTTCCCTGCATGGACAGCAAATTTAATCTTTAATTTACCTTTTGGGATGATGCCATTTAGTTCCTAATTAAATGTAAGTTTGAACTGCAGGTAGAAGTCTTTATTGTGACAAAGTAGGAGATAAATTGAAAACACGGAATCCAGTTTACAGGTTGTGATGATCCTTTTAAGGCAGGCCCTTTGGACCATGACATCCTCAGGCATTACTGCTTGTCTTCAAGAAATTCCTTCAGTACTCTTGTTCAAACAATTGAAGTAGTGGCACAAGCCCAAGGACAGACAGTATGTGAGTCAAGTACAATGTAATGAGAAACAGACCTTTTGGATAAGCTGTACCAGTTCAAATAGCTGATTCATAGATAGGTTATGGTGAGTCTCTGAGGTCTTCTAGGTCTGGCAGTGCAAGATATTCCCAACAGTAGTCTTCAGGAAAAACCCTTGGTTGAATACAGAGTAACCTTGCCAATGGCAGTAATACCCTATGCAGTCCCCAAATTCCAGGAAAAACATCATGAACGCTCATCTTAAACTTCTAGCACTTTCCCCTAGCTGATTATTGTTGATAATACTTCAGCTATTTTGCAGCACTAAATTATGGTTCTCAAAGGCTTTTCTTGGAGATCAGTCCAACACTTATATTTCCCCTGCCCCCAACTTCTAAGGGGCTTTGGTGTGGTGTTTGGTTTTTGTGTGTGGTTTTGTTTTGTTTTGTTTGGGGGAGATGTTATTTTATTTGGTTTGTTTGTTTTTTCCCTCTACCCAGTTTCTATAAAGCTAGTACTGTAGTAAAATTTTCTGGGGTTGACCTGTAAAACAAATTATTTTTCTGGATACAAAATATGCTTCACTATGCCAGTATTAATTGTTCATCCTGATACTTTCCTAAGGGTAAATATGTGTTTTCTCCTGACTCAGCAATGCTCAATTTCCTCACACTGTGAAAGTTAATGTGCATATTTTTAATTTTACGTAGTAGTGATATGTTTGGGTAGTCTGAAATATTTCTAACTTTGAGTAGTGTTTTTAGATGTACCTCTTGCATTGGATTTGCCTAGAAAGATGGACGCAGTGCATTGTTAAACAAAACTGTCTCATGTATGGTATCAATACGAAAGCCTGCAGTAAACCTGCAAATAATGCCCAAACATAATTTCATAAATCAACCTGTCAAGTAAGCATGGTAAAATTATTATGCCTGAGAGGATTGGGATTGTTCAGTCTGGAGAAGAGAAGGCTCCGAGGAGACCTTATTGTGGCCTTCCAGTATCTGAAGGGGGCTACAAGAAAGCTGGGGAGAGGGACTTTTTAAGGTGTCAGGGAGTGACAGGACTGGGGGAATGGATCCAAGCTAGAGGAGGGGAGATTTAGATTAGACATTAGGAAGATGTTCTTTCCCATGAGGGTGGTGCGACACTGGAACAGGTTGCCCAGGGAGGTGGTGGAAATCCCAGCCCTAGAAGCTTTTAAGGCCGGATGGGGAATTGCATCATCCTTCAAGTCCCTTCCAACCCTGACAGTTCTGTGATTCTGTGGTTTATGGTAAGCCTGAGGTGAGGATGGGCATTCTGACAGATCACAGAGAGACTGAATCATTGATGTAGTGAGGATGAAAAAAATCAAGCAGTCCTCCAATGTGTTTTAGAATCTTTGTTTGTGAAATACCAGTACTAATAGTATATTTGTGCAAGGTATTTCTGAGACCTCACCTACACTGCAAACTTAGGTTGCCCTATAAAACCTAGAGTTTCTTGAACCCTTCAGGCTTTCCTTACATGAGATCTCTTTTGTCTGCCTTGGAATAAAAGAACATGCAGAACACCTGACAGTGATTTGAAAGAGTTCTGATGAATCCCTGAAGGATCAGTGAATGAGAAGTTTCTTTCTGAGAGAGAGATGTCTGGAATGGAGCTCCCTAGTGAGTATTGTAAGGATTTTCCATTGTTGGCCAGTACTTGGCCTAACACTGCATAAGCCATCCTGTCGTAACTGGTAGTAATCCACAGTTTTGTGGAGTACTCTTTTTGGAAGTGTTTGCAGAAAAAGAAGCCAAGCTGGGCAGAGTAGCTCTTGTGGTGTCGTCAGGCTGCACATGCAATGTGTGCACCGATGTCCTATGTGAACTTGAAGCTAACGTGTACCACAGGCTGATGTGAGTTCATTTTACAACTAGAGGAGTGCAGGGGGCAGATGTAACAGGGGCTGCTGCTTAAATCCTTGTGTAGACAATTTAAGTTTATTGCCTCTAGGCTTTGTGCTGACATTTTTGGAAGACAACGAGTCAGAGGTGCAGAAACATTGCTAGTTCCTGTGTACTTCCTAATTTGATTGTTCTTCGTAAATATTTGGAGTCATCTTGATCCTTGTGTGTGGTTTCCAGTGAGCATATTAATGCAAACATTCAGCATACTGAAAAGTGGCTATAGGTAACTCTTCCCCTTCATCAGTAACTTTGTGAAATACATGAGATGCAGAATTGTCATATATTTTCAATTCCTTAAATTGATTTGTCTTTATCAGAACCATTTAAGGGTTCATTCTAAAGTTTTAGACGTGTACTTACTCATAAAAGGACTCTTACAGTCATAGAAATACGTGGAATGGTTGTTCTTTAGATGTAATGGGTTGTTAAGGCTCCAAGGTAACCTGGATAGCTCATGGAGGAGGTGTGGGTTTTGTTTTTTTTTTTAATTTGCAGTATTGTCACCTCTTGAATGGAGAATTGGATTTTGATGGTAAAAAACTGAGATGATTGGATGTAGCTTCTCTTTCCCTGATGAAAGAACCAGTTTGGTGCAAAATGGGAATTGATGTGAGCATCAAAACTTTTAATGAGGCACTTGAGCCAAGTGACAAGATAGTCCAGCTGGGTCATAGCTCATCAACAATTCAGTTCTGCTAACACTTCAACTCTGTAATAAGCTGTGTGTAATAAACATAAGCCTTATTGTGAGACCGTATCAAACTGCAAACTTACCCATTTATCTTCCATGGATCAGGTAGCAGTTTAGAAGTAAAAATAAATGGATGAGCTCTCTGTTCTAGTACTGTGTGTTGTGGTGTTTTTTTTTTTTTTTTAATATAGACTGGCATTTTGATTACTGTCTCCTAATTACTGTTTAGCCTCTCAGGATGAATAAATTGAATAAAAGTTTTAGCCATCTTTTTTTGTTTGTTTGTTTTTTTGAGTCTTCTGTGTAAGGAAACACAATTGCTGCCTAGAACAACCCTAGAATAGAAGTGGCTGAAGCTTGAACAGTTGCTTTCCATTCTTTGACCAGATTCCTGAGGACCTGAGAGATTTCAGAGGAGGTCATGCCTAAGTCATAGGTTTTTATATCTACTGTTTTCAATGATGAGTAAAGGAAAAAGAAGCTTCATTTGCTCTGAAGCTGCTTATGTTTGCTTTTTTTCTTTGGAAAAGCAAGGTGCTCTATTGCCAGGTGTGCCATATTTGTGCTTCTTGAAATTTAAGTGGAGACCTAAAAATCTGCACTGATGGAATTCTGTGGAAGTGTGTGAGCCAGACAAACTATTCTAGTCCTCTTGGAGTTGTACAGGTTCCTGTTCCCTGTCATTGTACTTTCAAGAGGGACTTGAGGTGTATCTGTCTGCCTCAGTCTCTAAGCAGCATGCTTGTATCTGTCTCTGGTGAGCACTGGGCATGAGCTAATACTGCCGAGGGAATTGGAGTGCTCTAGCATGGCAATGTAGACATCTTTGGTATTGCTGAAAATAAAAATTCTCACAGTGCCCCACTGTCACAGAAGATAAACTTACTGGGAGTCATGCTTCTAAGATTTCTTGTGACCTTGCATAAAGAGGGAACATTCTGACCTACTGTTGTCCTGTAGAGAAGCAAAAGTGTTTCTCTGCTGCTGTGTTTACAATGCATTTTGGTATTTGCACACTCCTTGCACTTCAGATCCCACTTCTGATGCTTGTTCAGTGTGAGAAGATGAGGCATCATGTCTTTATATCTTACCAAGTTAGTGAGCTCATCTCTGTCTGATGTACTGTTCCTAACTTTTATTTTAAGCATCTTTGGTTTTTAGCTAGTTCTAGTTATTCCTTACTGCCTGCTTCCTGTAGCAGCAGTAACAGCAATAGCAGTTGAATTGTTCTGAATATTCCTAGGAGTTATGGGATCCTGGAAACTCAAGGATTTCGCCAGCTTTCTTTTTTCTACCTGAAGACCTGGAAGGACCATATAATTGTGACTAGTTATAGCCCACTTCTGTTTAATGGTGCTATAAATTGTGGCAAGCAAGCATAAACTTCAGTTCTGATGCCTTGTCTGTCACTGTAAGACTCACTGAAGATGTCTCCTCAAGCATAGGTGAAGTCTGTGCCATTGCTGCCACCCGGTGTCATAGGTGCTGCTGCTACTGCTGCTGGCACAGGTGCTACTGCATATGTAAAAGTGGAAAGTGACCACATCAGAATAATGTCATTATTGTCCCCCCCTTTCCCCATGGTGATGAGTCATAACTTGGTCAAAACTGACAAACAATTGCAGGAACAAATGGAAGGGGTTGCTGGTATCTATCACACACACAGGCTTTAGCTGCATGTGCCTCTCCTTCCATGTTAAGACAAAGCTGTATTTCTTATTTGCTGAAGCTTACTCAAGTGTTGATTCTTTCAGGATATATATTACTGACTTCTAAAGACTAATTCCTGACTGAAAGGCTTTCCGTTTTGTTTCCCCCAACTTCTTCCTGCCCTCAGTTTATCCAAGTATCATCTGTCAAGATATATTTTTTTTTCGCTTCAATTCTATCCTTCAAGAAGCAGCAGCAACAAACTTGCATACATTTGCTGTATCACTTGCCTGTATCAGTGGTAAGAGAAGGGCTGAGGACTAGTTTTAAGTTTTGGTGTGTTTTTATCAGAGCAGCTTTATGTTCTAATGAATTTTGTGCTGTGCTGCTGTTGGGCAGTAAAATGCCAGAAATGACCATATAGAAGAGCAGGTACAGGTAGATGCTTTTCAACAGAAAACTAGACAACTGATAGTGCCTCAGTGTTTCACTTAGGATACCTACTTGTGTACTTTCTTGAAACTTAAAGCATTTTGAGTATCTTGTGTAAGATTCTCAAAAGTGTTTACCCTCAATCAGGAACTTTAAAACTTTAACAGACTTAAGCCTAATCTTTTCCATTGTGTTGCTCTTACACTTTAGAGTTATCTTTCTCAAGATGATTTGCATGTTCCATCAAGGTTGTCTGTAGTTTATATAAAATTGATTATTCCTGTGGAGACTTGCCAAGCAGCAATGTGAAATTGTTAGTATTAAATGAACATTGTCCATCATTTCTCTGCCCATCTTCAGGATCTTTGTCTTCAAACTAAGATGAGGAGGAAAGGCACAAAGTTTTGCTTTGCTACAAGAAAGATACTGAGGTTCTGGAGTACATCTGAAGAGGAGTGAGGAAGCTGGTGAAGGGTCTAGAGAAAAGTCTTATGAGAAGCAACTGAAAGAACTAGAGTTGTTTAGTTGGGATACATGCCTTCATAACAGCAGCTCTTCAGCTCTGTTTAAGCAGACTCTTGTGTTCAGTGGCTTCTAGATAGGTGTATTGGTGGAAGTATCTGTGCTGACATGGAAACTGAACAAGAAGCAGTGGCTGCACAGCGATGCATTTTAAGCAGTCTCTTCTTTCTGCCTTTTTTCTCTCTGCCTAGTCTTTTATCATTGAGAAGTCTGAAGTGGTTTATGTGTGGACATAAAAGTAGATGCAATTGTTACGCACTGAGATTTCCATTTCTGGGTACCAACTGAGTAGTGCAGGATGATTTTAAAATCAGTGAATTGTTTGTTGATATTTTGTTAATCTGGCTCAGTGGTCACTGTGCCCTTTTCTTTTTAACTGCTAGATGTTTTCAGGATGAGAACACTGCAGCCCACAAAGCCTCTGTTCCATTAACAGTGCTGAATATCAGAAAACAGTCTTGCTAGCTTCTCCTCTGATGACCCCTCATTAACCTTGCCTCAAAGGCTTGCAAAGCCTTTCTCATATGCCACAGAAATGCACACAGAAGAACATTTGTCTCTTCTGTATACTACTTCATCTGAATAATAGGCTGGTAGCAGCAGCGTCTTCCCCTCAAATTTTCTGGCATTGGGAAAGCCTGATAAAATGCTGCTTGCTGTAACCTCAGCACAGATAATTTACCTTGGTTTTGATCCAGACTGACTATAATTGAACAGCACTTTGAAGTCTGTCGTGGCTGTGCATTTTCAGATCATACCACTTGACAGTTTATTGCTGCTTATTTTTCAAGTGTGATTTCTAGTGCATCTCTGTGGATATAAGCTACATAGTGTTGATCCAGTGTAGTTGGAGGAAATGAAAAAAAAGAGGAAAAAACCTTCCAAACACCACCAACTCCCCTCCCCCCTCCAAAAAAGCCACAAAAAACAACAAACCAACCTAAACTTGACAACTCTCCCTGCAGTCTAACTATGCAGATTTTCTGGATCCAATGGTAGGATATGCAGACAGCTAGTAAAACCTATGTAGTATATAAAGCATCCACTCTTTCTCTGTTCTTCTTTACTGATTTTTTTTTCCCTTATATTGGGGAAGGCAGAACAGTTCTCTAAGCTGCGTAGCAGCTCCCATGCTGAGGGGTTGGCACTTTTGGTTGATGGTTGGGTTTTGTTTCAGTTTTGTTTTTGTTTTTTAAATAACCCACTTTGAAGTTGATGTCTTCTCAGCTGCGAGTCTACTTATTTGTAGAGGTTGGAAACCATGGGAAGTTTTGAGTCAGGTTTGTTCTGTTGTGCATAGATTACCTGGCACTTCGCTGATGTTAATTATACTTGATATTAAGAAACAGAAAATCACCTTTGGGGGTGTATAGTATGAGTTAGATCTAGTTCTGTCTACATAGAGTATTTCTCTTGTTATCCACTTGCCTGGTATCCTGTAGCATGTGTTTGAGAGTGAAGCGTAGTGTGCCTCTTCTGCATAACTGTCTATTTAATGCCAGCTGAATTGTTCTACAACTTAGTACAGGCCGGTTGGTGTCAGCTAGTAAAAAGTGGAGGCAAAACCCTTAGTTGAGCTTGGTCTGAATGAAGAGGATGTGATGGAGAATGTGATACCTTGCTCAGGTGTCTTGCCTGCTGCTTCAGGTCTGAGCCATGTTTTGCAACCAGTGTGATGTGCTTTGCAGGTGTGTGACTTCTAAAGTATTGTGGAAAGTTAGGAAAACGTATGAGAAGTGACTCTGTAGACTCAATGGCTATGTAAACAACCCAGTTAAAATGTAAGGTTAATTTAGGTGCTAGAAATATAGTTTCTTTCCTTGTTAAGGATGCTGAATAGGCATTAAACTTTGGCTGGAAAAAAATTGCCAAGGGAATGTAGAGCTTTTTTCCTGATGAGCTTTGTTGTGGCTTGGTACAATAATTGATCTTGGGACTGAGGGGTTGTTTTGGGGTCGGATTGGTTTGTGTTTATGTGAGGCATCTCAGTGCAGGGATAGAACAGGGTAGTAACATTTCTGAATGTAGTTCATGCTCCTGTGAATTAAGTACATTAGTGACAGACTAAGCCTGTATCAGGCTTACCATGAATGACCAAGATCTGGTTTACATGGAATAATGTAAACACCTCTGGTAGATTTTTCCTGACCAAAAGCAATCTGAGAGGAAGTACATGGATAAATGGGAACAGCCAAGAAAAGCTTATTGAATTGTTCTGAGCTGAACCATTGTTTCACTTGCTGCTTGTCTCCGTTCAGGCTCCTGGCACTGCAGAACCATGGATCACATGCTGGCAAGCCTTGCTGTTTGTCCTGGCTTGTCAAAACAATTTAATGTAGGTGGAAAGGAATGAATGAAATGAATGGAGTGGGCTTGATGCATCTGTTTCAGTTTGTTCGAGGGGCAGCCCAGTGATTGGGTTGTGACACTTAAGTCTTTTGGGGAAGCTGTCAGGTTGGGAAGAACAGTGCTGGCCATTCTGTAGGAAAGCTAAATCCATTTGAAGGAGCAAGCCCTCCTGCAATTTGACAGCTTGCTGTATTTTGAAATCTGTGGGCTGTGTCTGCTTGCCCTGTGCCGACCAATGTACAAGAAGGCTGACTTCGGACTTAGAACTTTGTCTGCCTGTGCTTCCTTCGTTATGGTAAAAGGCTGAGGAAAGAGAAAGGATGTCCATTTCTTAATTCGATTAGTAGGAACTCTGAAACAAATGGGTCTTAGAAAGATAGGAAATCAAGCCATAGGTAATTAACTATTCTTAGAGTGGTGGTTTCTTTGTAAGATTTCTTCCAAGTTTCCCAGGCTAATGGAAAAGTGTTTCCTATGCCTTTCCATTTGGTTTAGTTACTGTCTGTCTGATTTAAACACAAAACAAAAATATCAAAGCAATCATTAAATGTGTTTAACTCTTACTCTTAAATCTTACACTTTATGATACTGGAATGTAAAGTTGTAAAACTTCTGGTTTTGCTTCCAGATGAAACCAGCAAATACATACTGAAATGATCCTTCTATGTCCCCATTTAGACCATGAGTTACAGGAGAAAGGCTGCAGGGGATAGATCTGCTTATTTGATTCAGCCTCGAGGTAGTGTAGTCAAATGATGTGCTTATTTTGAATGATATACCACAAACTTTTGGCTGCTTTGTTGAGATAGAACCGAGGGTCTTGCCTTCGTGCAGACTCCTGCTCAAAGGCCTTATTGGAAAGACATCTGGGCCTTTGAGTCTCTTGGAGTATATACTTACAGCTGGGGATTGGGAAAGATGTCCCATTCCCAAATTCTTGAGAAATGCTCTTTTAAATTCTCATCAAGTGATGATGGCTTTTCTCCCTGCTGCAGCTGTGCTGTACAGCAGGCTTTGTGTGTGGATTTCATGTGGTGCAGAATTGCAGAATGCTACGGGTTGGAGGGGACCTTTGGATATCATAAGATGTTTTTATTCTGCAGCCTTTCCACAGGTATTCATACCTAACATGGCAGGTAGCACCACTTCTCAGTCTCCCAAAATACATTTGGTGCTCTCATTTTTTTTTCTTGTGTATCTCAATATTTCAGTAGCTGTAGTTGCCTGAATTGCTCCTTTGTACCAGAAAGCATAAAATTGCCACATTTGCCCATACCAACAGCTTCAAAAGATGCCAAAATGCAATGTTTAGCATGAGCTTTGTTCTAGTCCATCTCTGTGTGCTTGGGAGATGTTGCTGTCTAATATGTTTTAAGGTTCTGTGTATACAGATTAGTTTTGTTGGTATAATTGTACATGAGATCTCATATTTTCCTGAATGGTAGGTGGTGGCATTTCTTTTAAAGTATATTCACCATTTTGTGTTTCCTTAGGGAAAGATACAAAAAGCTCTTATGGCTGAGCGCATGGGCTGTGTATCCAAGGAAATGAGGGCAGTATGCATTGCTAGCCTTATGAAACCAAGCAGCCTCTCTCTCTTTTTCTTAGAGCTCTGTTTAATGTTCACTTTTGTTGCTGCAGTGTGCTGCTGATGGGTGTGATGTTTCCTTGGTTGCAAAAACATAGCTGTCTTCCCTGGGTGAAATCTGTTGGCTGTGTTTCTATCCAAAGTTGTTCCAGATCATTAGGGTGCTATGATTTGCAAAGAAGTATTGAATTACTTAGTATATTGTCACTGTCCTGCTGGGTTTTTGTAGTTTTTGTCTGGGGGAGGGGGCGGGGGGGTGTTTCGTGGTGTTGGTTTGGGTTCACAGACTCACAGAATGTTAGGGGTTGGAAGGTGACCTCTGGAGATGGAGTCCAACCACCCTGCCAGAGCAGGACCACATGATCACATAATCCAGTGCAGGTCACACAGGAAACATCCAGATGGCTCTTGAAAGTCTCCAGAGAAGGAGACTCCACAACCTCTCTGGGCAGCCTGCTCCAGTGCTCTGTGATCCTTCCAGTGAGGAAGTTCCTCATGTTGAGGTGGGAACCTCCTGTGCTGTAGTTTATATCCATTGCCCCATGTCCTATCACAGGGTGCAACTGACAAGAACCTGTACCCTCCTTCCTGACCCCCAGCCCTCAGGTATTTATAAACATTTATCAAATCCCTTTGCAGTCTTTTCCTCTCCAGACCAAACAGTCCCAGGGTGTTCAGCCTCTCCTTACCAGGCAGTGCTCCAGTCCCTTCATCATCCTTGTAGCCCTCCCTTGGACTCTCTCCAGCAGATCCCTGTCCCTCTGGAGCTGGGGAACCCAGAACTGGATGCAGTATTCCAAATGAGGTCTCACTAGGGCAGAGTAAAAGGAGAGGAGACCCTTCCTGGATATGCTGGACACTCTTAATACACCCCAGGATCCCATTGGCCTTGGCCACCAGGGCACATTGCTGTCCCATGCAGAACTTGTCCACCAGCACTCCCAGGTCCTTCTCCACTGGTGTTTTTATGGTGTATGTTGTTTTTTGTGTGTTGGTTGTTTGTTTTGTTTGTAGTGCCAGCACTGAGTGTTTGTTTTAAACATCACATACATTTACAGGCTCATGACACCACTATTTGTGACCTGAAAGAGAAATAAGTCAAAATCTGCATGCCTGTTAAGAGTCTGTTCATTGATAAGAGTGATTAATTAGCAGTTGTTAGTTTCTATTTGGGGCTAGGAGTACAGTGGTAGGGAAAACTCAATAAGGCCCTTAAAGGAGATTAGATTTACACAGATTAAGATGAGAATTTAATGCCAAGTGCAGTCTAAAACTGGTTAGTAGTGTTTGTGGTCGATGTCTTCTTAGAACGCACAAAATAAAGGCAATTAACTTCAAATAGATATCTAAAATCTAGGGTTTGACAAAAATGAGTGTAGTTGTTAATAGTACAGATGTAAATAGGAAGATGATACAAAAGCAAGTCTGCAACAGTTATCTTTATAACTACAAGTATGTAATGATTTGATTTATAGCTATACACTAGTTGGAAAATACTGATTATATGGATGAAGTGCAGAGGCTGAGAAGACTACTTAATTTTATTGTAAGAATGATTGTTGCTGGCACTTGGTATTGCTTAACACATAGTGCAGCTCACTGCTTTTCTGTATCACAACTATTTGTAGCAGTCAGCATTTACTGGTTTTGAACAGAACTTACGCTGCCTTGTTTGTTATAATGAAGGGAAAGCTGGTAGATGGTTAAGACGGCTCAAATGGAACACTTACACAGGAATACTTAAGTGCTTGTGGAGTGTTCCTGCAAACACGTCACAGAAAAATCTGTGCAGGTGTGCTTAGGAAAGAGTAAGAATGGACAGTTAGTGCTAATCTCTGCAGACGGAAAGTTTCAGGGTTGAATGCTTTTGATGTTTGTTGACGAAACGTGCCAGGCTCCAACTTTGCATTTTACTAAGAACTGTAACAGGATGTATGTGATTTGCCTTCATAAGCACTGCTAAGATGCTGATCCCTGAGGTGATTTCAAAGCTGTTTTCAAGTTTTTACTTCTATCACTCCTACACTTCTGAAAATGGAAGCATCATCTAGAAATGAAGTTTGTTCATGCACAGAGGTACTCTGTGAACCTCTGAAAAGCTCGCAATTGAAGTGAATATAGGAGTGGGTAGATATTAGCGTGGCTGAATGATAGTAAGAAAACACATTACCTGTAAACAAAAGAGGAATTGCTGCCTGGAGGGACAGTAGAGATTGTGAGCCGTGCAAGTAAACCATGCCTGTTTTCACTTTGTCCTAACTGAAAAAGAAACATGAAATGACTTAAAATTATTACTCAGATTAGACAGAGCAGTCACTGTCCTAAATAACTGCTAGAAACGATGCTAAAATTCTGGGCTTTGAGTATATTCTGATTTATGTATTTTAATACAAACTGCATATGGATCCAGTTTATGTCAGTCAATCAATCTGACTGCTGTGAGCAGTGTATTGATAAGCTCAGAATGCTGGATGGTGTGAGGAGACTTTTCTCTTGAGAGATGCAGCTTATCAGGAGGTCAGTGCTCTTAATGAAAATCCAACTGTGATCCACTCATTCTTCTACAGTTATAAGTACAGACTGTATGTCAGAGAGCTTTGATGCTCTGCTCCCTTTATGGAGGGTTAATCCCATCAGTTACCAGTGGTCTGGATATTATAAACAGAGGAATAACTAAATATTATATACAACACGAAAGATACTTTGATCCTATTTTGCCTACTCGTTAACACTTGAATATTTGAGGATGTTGTGTCCCCCCTTCCACCTCAAGGCAGGCAAATCTCTTAAAGTAGAGGAGGGGGAAACAGGAAGAGGAGATGATCTGTTACAGGAAGGATATGGATGTGCTGGAATGTGTCCGGAGAAGGGCCATGAGAATGATCCAGCCATGAGGCTGGAGCTCCTCTCCTATGGAGACAGACTGAGAGAGTTAAGGTTATGCGGTCTGGAGAAGAGAAGGCTCTGAGGAGACCTTCGTGTGGCCTTCCAGTATCTGAAGAGGTCATACAGGAAAGCTGGGGAGAGGGACTTTTTACGGTGTAAGGTAATGATAGGACTAGGGTGAATGGGACAGAACTGGAAGTAGGGACATCAGGGGCCCATAGTGGGACCTGTGCTGTTTAATATTTTTATCAATGACGTAGTGGGATCAAATGCACCATCAGCAAGTTTACAGAATACACCAAGCTATGTGGTATTATTGATGCACTAGAGGGACAGGATGGCATTTGGAGGGACGGGAGGACATCCAGAAGGACCTGGACAAGCTGGAGAGGTGGCCCAGGTGAACTTCATGAGGTTCAATAAGAGCAAGTGCAGGGTTCTGCATCTGGGCTGGAACAATCCTCACTATCAATACAGACTGGGGGAGGAGGTGATAGAAAGCAGCCCTGAGGAAAAGGACTTGGGGGTGCTGATGGATGAGCAGGCAACGTGAGCTTACAGCACAGAAGGCCAATGACAGCCTGGGCTGCATCCAAAGCAGCGTTGCCAGCAGATCCAGAGAGGTCATTCTACCAGTTTGCTCTAGACAGGCCTTAGTGGCAGTACTGTGTCCAGGTCTGGAGCCCTCAATATAGGAAGGACATGGAGAAGTTTCAGAGGAGGGCCATGAGAATGATCAAGGGGGTTGGAGCAGCTCTGCTACAGGACAGGCTGAGGGAGCTGGGGGTGTTCAGCCTGGAGATAAGAAGGCTCCAGGGAGACCTAATAGCAACTTTCCAGTAACTGAAGGGGACTACAAGAAGGATGAAGAGAGATTGTTTGCAAAGGCCTGCAGGGACAGGATGATGGACAATGGCTTTAAGCTGGAGAAGAGCAGATTTAGATTGGATGTTAGGAACAAGTTCTTTCCTGTGAGGGTGGTGGAACACTGGAACAGCTTGCTTAGGGAGGTGGGTGAGGCCCTTTTCCTGGAGATATTCAAGGTGAGGCTCCACAGGGCTATGGGCAACCTGATCTAGTTTGGGATGTCCCTGCTGACTGCAGAGGGGGTTGGAAATCCCTTCTAACCCAGACCATTCGATCATTCAGATTGGATGTTAGGAAGAAGTTCTTTACCATGTGGGTGGTGAGACATGGGAACAGGTTGCCCAGGGAGGTGGTACAAGCTCCATCCCTGGAAGTGATGTGGCTCTGGGCAACCTGATCTAGTGTGAGGTGTCCCTGCCCATGGCAGGGAGTTCAGAACTGGATGATCCTTGGGGTCCCTTTGAACTCTGACAGTTCTGTGATTCTGTGATCTACAGGCTCACAGTTCATACCTCTGAGAACAATCAGTTTGTCAGTAAACACTATATATGATAAAAAACCCTGTAGTAAAATGTTTTCTAAATAGAGTATTTATCCTATGGCATTTGAGACTACTGATTCTTACTTGTTCATGCACTGTACCCAACTGCTTTCCAAGTTGCTGTTTCTCTGGGTAAAAGCTAAAGCAAAGCTTTCAGTTCTACCTTTTCTTTTTCCTTAGGATCGGAAGTTGTCCAAGTCAGAGCGACAAAGATTTAAAGAAGAAGCTGGGATGCTGAAAGGGCTTCAACATCCCAATATTGTCAGGTTCTATGATTCCTGGGAGTCCACAGTCAAAGGAAAAAAGTGTATTGTTCTTGTGACAGAACTCATGACATCTGGAACATTGAAAACGTAAGTAAATTAAGGCACATCAAAGCATGTAAGAACCCCTGACACAAAATCAGAGCACTAGAAATACATTTCAGAATGGGTAAAGACAGAGCCCTTTTGCTGAGGGCTAAGCTTCTGTAGGGAAATTCTTCTTTAAAAGGAGTCTTACTAGCAGTGCAGGGTATGGCAGAACATCCTGCAAGTTAGCAAGCTCATCAGATTTTCCCTTTTGATGGCCTAATTAAGTACATGCAGAAAACTTTCAGGTTTTGAGAGCTCAGGAAGACAATGCTCTATTTTAATTTGTCAGAATTTTTTTCCTCTCCAGCTGCTTTCTATTTAGCATGATCTGATTTGTAAAGTTAGAAACATGAATTAATTCACCTCCTTTGGGAGGTTTTGAGTGTTGCTACACAGAAAATAATATGTAAAATTAACACAAAGCATCCCAAAACAAAACACAGAAAAACCCCCACCAAGAACAAACAAACAAAAACCCCCAAACCACCCACAAAAGCTACACAAAACCCACCAAAACCCTGACTACCTATTTGTTTAGCTGAAACTCCATGAAGTAGCAGCTAACAGAAATGTCAGTCTGCAGATGCGTGCAGTTGCAGCCTGGGGAGTAGTGGAGTTGAAGCTAGGTCTATCTCGAATCCCAAGTTACAAGTCGATGCCAGCAAATCAAGCTGCTGCGAGGGCCCTCTAGTGGTGTGCGGAGCCTGTGGGGAGCTGCGCTGAAATCTCACTTTTGTCTTACGCTGCAGAAACTTGCAGAGTGGTGAGGTGGTTCAGGGGCATCCAGTCAACATGAAAAGAAAATTGCCAGCACTTGAAATTCAAGGAGTGTGGGTCGATGTCTTAATTCAGTGCCTGTTGGAGAGAGGCGGTCAAGTCAGAAATGTGAAAGCAAGCTGTAGGAACTGGAACCAATTTGCAATCTATTTGGTTAAAATAGCTGGTGAATGTCTTGTGTGTTTTATGATGTGTATTGAAAGCCACAGATGGACATACTTAAAGATAAAAATGGCTCTTGGGGAGCCTGCAGTTACAGGGAAGTGTTTCTCTTGAAATAGTACTGGAGGGCTAAAGATATTGCAGCTTTCTGTTTGGCTGTCTGTTCAGGGGAGACTTTCCTGAGGTTAAGGTATTTCATCTAGAATAATAGATCTATTGCTTCCTGTGCTGTTTTCAGAGCAGGAATAAAATAAGTTTTACAATCCTGTACAGATGCCCTTTGAAATTTATTTAACTTTGTTAGAATATGAAGTATTGGGTGTAACTTCTTCTCCCTTTCATTCCTTTCTCCTCTTCTCACATTTTAATATTTGGATAGACTTGTTATTTGGTTGCATAATCTGGATGATAAGGTAATAATAGACAGTTATGAAGTAGGGTGTTGGTAGGAAGAAATACCTCAGATTTGCTGGCTATAGGATTATTTTGTACTCTAAGCTACAAAAGGCCTTTATTTTATGAAAAAAAAAAACCTAATAAGCTCTTTAATTGAACATATTTTCAAGTGTGGACTTCTGGATGACTTTTTTTTTCTGGATGAGGTATTTTTGCCCTGTTACAATTGTGATTTAGTTTGTACTTCAGACTTGACAGGTAAACTATGTGGAAAAATGTCTGATGTACCAAAGTTAATGGCAAGTATTTCATGTACCTCTGCTGTATTCCTAGGTTTATGCTGCATGCTTGCTTATGATATTTGGCTGACTGAGGATTACTTCCATACTTTTTTTATTGGCTGTATTTGATACAAGTGTATTCCTTGTTTTGAGACTTAGAACATAGACATTGTTGTCACTTGATGTGAAAAAAGTGAACCCAAGGAAAGACTCATTCTTTTCAAGTACTGTCTAGGCAGGTTTTTGCATGAAAAGTCCCTGAAGCTCTGCATCCGAGTGGAAAACTTTTACCACTCAATTCTTGTAAAGAATTAAATTGTTTTCTGGCATTTTATGCTGTGATGAAATTAAAATATCGGAAAACTGAGTTATATGAGTCTTAATTATACTATTAATGAAGACAGCAATTCTTCATCTGGCCTAGGTCTCAGCCACTAATTCTGTCTGAGGCCATTGTAGTCTGTTATTGCTCCACTTTAGGTGAATGTTATCTGATAGGATTTGCCTTCGTAACTACTTTTGCTAACTTAGCTCACAGAACTATTGGAAACCCTACTGTGATGCTGTAGGTCAGCAGCCTTCCTGCTTAAAAAAACAAACAAAACAAAACAAAACAAAAAAAAACAAACCCACCCAAAAACAGGAAAACAGCCAACTTTGAGCCAGAAAGCCAAACTCTTGCTGTTTCTCTCTATTCCTTGAAACTGACTTGTAAGAAAGTCTTAATCTCATCTCTGCTTGCATTCTGTGCAGAGATCAAATGTCTCTTTTTAAAAATTCAGTGCTACCCTGTAAAATAGAGAAGAAAATGTAAATTAAGCAGGAACAAATGCAGTGGAGGGCCAGCAAGATGGTAAGCATCTGCTCTGTGAGGATGGGCTGAGGGAAGGGGGCTTGGTGATCCTGAAGAAGGAGGGAGTCAGGCTCTTCATGGTGGTGGCTAATAGGAGAAATTGAGACAACAGGTATACATTGAAACACAAGAGAATCAGACTGGGGTAAGAAGAAATTGTATCAATGGTGACAGGGAGTAGATCAGGCTGTCCCAAGATACTGTGCAGGCTCTCTCCTTGGAGATACTAGAAATTGTCTGGATACAACACAGAGTAACCAGGTCTGATTTAATGACAGAAATTTAAAGTAGGAACCTTCTGATGGTACTTCAAGCCTGAATTATCCTATGATACTAGAAAAATAAACAAACAAACAAAAAAACCCAACAGCAACAGAAAAACAGCAAACCCAAGAAACCATACTGGCTAGCAGGGTTATCTTTGTATTTTTTGAGACTGTGTTTTTATGTACTTCTATTTTAAAATGGTTGCTGTCTTAAGTGACATGTGGCTTAGCTCGTGGCGATGGTATGGAAAAATGATGGCAAGACTGCAGGATGCTTGGGTGATGGCTGGACCAAGATCCTTAGAGAGATGCTGGCAGTGGACTAGCATATTTGAAATGAAGAATGTAATTAGGGATACCAGGTGCTGCACTGAAGTGCCACTACCATGTGATCTTTGGAACAGGCTCAAGAGAGATGAATGAGGGTTGCGTCAATAGCAAGAATTCAAGTGGTAGCTGATATGATTCAGAACCTCCTTCAGTTCATCTCCTTCCTTGGCTTTCCCTTTTCCCTGCCTGTTGTTACTTAATTATCTTCTGGATCTGGGTCCAGATTGCTTTTACTGCTCTGTTTTCACAGCAGAATCACTGCTAGCAAATTGAATTTTGAGATCTTCTTTTCAACTGGGGAAGTTAAAGTAAAAAGGTTTAATATCCTGCTTTTTTATCTTGGTGTTGATTCAAGAGATTTCACAATGACTTTTTCTCCTGGTTAAGTGGATATGCAGAAGAGATTTAGGACTACTACAGAATAATTCAACATCTCTTGGTTTTATTTGAAGACTGTAGTTGTGACTCCCGGCTGGTCCCAGAATTTATTACCAGTCTTGCAAAAGTGTGAAACTGATATTTATGTGATATTCTGCCTGAATAACATTGGCTGAGTAAGAATAAACTCCTTGTTCTATGCAGCAGGCTACATTTCTCTAACTGTATTTCAGCCCAGATTTTTTTCAGAAGGAACAAAACAACTCTTCTTCTCTTCAGATTGTTTTACCCAAAGAAAGATTGTGAGAACATGCTGCTGGAAAACACCTTACACTGTCACAGGTTATTCACCTTGTGACATCTCCAGTCTGTACAAGTTTAAGGTGTCGAATAAGGTCTGAGGTCACAAGCATTGGAAAATACTTTTGGTATGAATACTGATGTGGGATTTAAAAAGCAGCAATTGAAGTTGGTTCATATTCTATCTGTAAGGGGGATACTGACTTTACATATGAACTTTCACATCAATTATTTGACAGAATTTTATTTTTAAAGATTTCCTGCCCCATCCATATCTGTTCGTAGTTTGAAGGACTGAGTAGTGCCAGTCGGATTAAGATGATCAAACCCTGTCCTGCACCAGGGAAATGATCTCTAAGAATTTGTACTTTGCTTGACTACTGGACAAACAAATTTTTAGCAGATTTAAAGTGTAACCTGGAAACCTTGACCAGAGTGCTTAGACTAATACTATAAGCAATGCAGAGTTCTCTGTTTGCAATACTCCTATGCTTACTTGGCTGTTACTAGCATGTTGCCTCTGGTGCCCCACCTTCTTACACAGCTATATTGAATCAAGGAAAAGTTTGTAATTATTTAAGCTGTTTCAGGATAAAATGGCAACACCCTCCCCTTTAACTGACTAGATAAAGAGTTGCGGTAATTACGCATGAGGCTTTTGCTTTTTGTCAGGGAAACTTGGCAGGTCAACTGCCAGTTTACCATAGGGTGATTTTGTCTGCAAATAAATGATTAGCTATAGATCAATGTTACGGCATCATCTACTCCCTGTTAGCAGAACCTGTTTAACCTACTGTTACTTTCTCATTAGCTACCTGAAAAGATTTAAAGTGATGAAGATTAAAGTGCTCCGGAGCTGGTGCCGGCAGATCCTGAAAGGCTTGCAGTTTCTACACACCCGCACTCCTCCCATCATTCACAGAGACTTAAAATGTGACAACATCTTCATTACTGGCCCCACTGGATCTGTCAAGATTGGAGACCTTGGTCTGGCAACCCTGAAACGAGCTTCTTTTGCCAAAAGTGTGATAGGTAAGCCTCTGCTGTTTTGGAGGCTGATGAGCCTTTTCCTGTTTGGAAACTTGAGACTTCTAAGAGCTTTCCTTTAAAAAAAATATGGTTTCAAAGTTACATGGTCAAAGCCTGAAAACACACAGGCCTTGTTTCTTGGCTGTTGAGGTTATTCTGTATTCTTGAGAAGATCACATGTTGAATATTGGTTATACTTTCATATATTAACATCAAGTATTTTGGAATAGAGATTCATTGCCCTGCCCAACAGTTCAGTGCAACATTGTTGATAAAACCACTCTTGAGTACAAATAAATCTCAGCTTTAATATGATGCTGCTTCAAGAAGTGTGCAAATGCATTTTGACCAAACGTTTTGATATTTTAGTATAGCACTAATTTATACAGCCATTTTTTTGTGTTGTCACCAGGGTTAATATTAAATCTTACACCTGTAAAGTAAGCAGAACTGTAGGTATATCAAAGAAAGTCAATCTCTGTTATATCACAGCCAGTCTGTGGTATAATGGCTTGCTTCAGGAGTCCATAGAATGTGAATTTCTGTGAGCTAGGAGGATGTATTGGGGAAGTATTGCCTTATATTGGCTCTGCTTTTGTGCATACACTAAAAATATTTTTCAGAAATTGGTTGGATGGAACTTGGTGTAGTCTGTCCTGGAAATTCTTGAAAAAATTGGTTTTATCAGCTCTGTTTTTATAGTTGGGAATGAAGTTGCTTTCACTCTCAGTATTTAGAGCTTGCTAAAATGCAGTATTACTCAACAGTCCTATACTAGATTCTTAGATGGGATCAAAGATGTATACCTGTAAATTGTCTTGCAAGCTATCACTGAAATATTTCCTGCTTCTTAACCAGATCAAAGTATTAATAGGCCAAAAAAAGCATACAGGGTCAAAAAAAAAAAGTAATTTTCTGAAGTATCCTCATCTTATTCAAATTTACCATTGGGAAATTACCACTTCCTATTTAGCTATCTGTTAATGATTAGCCTTTGGATAAATGCCTGCATTTGTGTTCTCTTAGTTGAGTATGGTGAAAAGCAGCATGGCTCTGGAATGATCTATAAACTGGATCGAATCTGGTGTCTGCAGGAAATAATTCTTTGCTTAAATTTACAAAAAGCAAACTTGCATCTCTGGCTTAAATGAAACCTGATCATACAGTGCTTACAGGTGGGCTACTGTGATGCTTCACTGGGCAATAATTCTCTGCACACTTTTGAAATGGGACTTGTTGAATCTCACGCTCTATGCCTGTAACTCAATCTCTCTGTATTTCTGAGTATTTTTGACTGTAGGATGTCCCTCACTAATGCCTGTATCTGCAGTAGGCCTATAAATATACTGCAGGTGGGAAGGTAAGTATATGAAGAAAAGGGCTCTGGTGAGTGGCCTTTTCAGAAAATTACTTTCTGTCCTTTTTTTCATGAAGGCTTGTATTTGCAACAAGAGTTTTTCATTGCAAGGCCTTTCCTGAACTATTCTACTTCAAAAAATAGATGGAGAGCAGCAGGTCAGAGACTAGCTGTGGGCTCTTTACCAATACTACTTCTTTTGCAGCAGAGGGTAGTCGGGTAAATTTTGCAACAAGGTTTAATGTACCTCCTTTCTTGCAGGGAGAAAAGGTAAGTCTCTTAACTTTCCTTAGTATTCGGTGTGGAGCCTACCGCTAGTCTGCAGTTTTCCCCTCTTCTGATTTCCCCTCCATTTGACTTCAGTCTGTTTTGAGAGCTCTGTTGCATCAGTCGTTTCATGCCATTCTTATTCCATAAAGGCCTTGCAACGGAAGACTCTCAAAGTATGTTGGTACAACAGAGTGACTAAGGATTTCCTCCCTCTTCTTTTTGCCTCCACTTTCTCTTGTCTCACAGGTCTGCCCATCCGCTTCCTCCTGCGGTGAGTAACGCCAGCAGCCTCTGCTCGCTTTGAGACATTTAGAGTCTGAATCGTTCTTTTAATTTAAGGTACCCCAGAGTTCATGGCCCCCGAGATGTATGAGGAGAAATATGATGAATCCGTTGATGTATATGCTTTTGGGATGTGTATGCTAGAGATGGCCACGTCTGAGTATCCTTATTCCGAGTGCCAAAATGCTGCGCAGATCTACCGCCGAGTGACCAGTGTAAGTCTCTCCCCACTATCGATTCTAAAGCTATTTCTGCTAGCAGCAAAGGAGTGCAGTGTGGTACTGTGCAGGTGTGTATGGGGGGGAAAAAAGAGACACTGACAAGAGGCTTTTGCTGGATGGGTGGAAACCATGTGTTTTCATTTACCAAACAGTCAGGAGCCTGTATAATACTTAATACCCGAGCACTGTGCAGGTGTGTATGGAGAAAGGCACTGGCAAGATTTTTGGTGGATGGGTGGAAACCCAGTTTACCAAACAGTCAGAAAGCTGTATAATATGTGGGGGGGGGGGGGGAGGGAGGAGGAAGAGCCCAAACCACATGAGAATAACAATGGAGTATTTTCTAATCCACTGGCAGGGAAGTATTTCAGTCTTGGAGATTAGCTGGTAACAGTTTTCTGAAATGAAGCTGGGTCACAAATTCAGACTCCTTTGGCTTAGTTGGCTGGCAAGGTGAATCATAAATTGTTACCTGAAGTGATTTTAAGTTAATAGTTTGCTGAAAATCAAATGGCCCTTAGCTAGTGTGTGTCAGGTGCAGTTCTAAATATGTAGTGGCAATACTTGATAAATAGCAGGCAGGTATTCTACTCTGAGAGGTGCTGGGAAGTGTAGTGATGGCAGAAACATTGTGAGTGAATCCAAGTAAGGCTGAGAGAGAGACAGTATCAGATCTCTTGCTTGTTATCTGCCTAGACTTACAGACTTTAAATGTAGGAAGCAGAAGTGTAGTGTTAGACATTTTCAGAATGGTTGTGGTAATACTTACTTTGTGATCTCTAGAACAGTGTCATCTTTTTGTGTGTATTATGGAGAAGTTGAGGCTTTATTAAACTACTTGCTTTGCTTTAGGAAAATTGCTGTCTTCTTCATGATGCCTTATACTATAAGAGGCAGGTAGAACTACTGATTTAGAGGTATGGAAGGAGAAGTCTTCATAGCAGATGTGTTCTGAAGGAAGGTTTGGTGAAATAAGAGAGTAACCCTTATTTGAAGGGGAATATTGGAGAGGCACAGAAGGAGGAAGAAAGAAGAGATGAATAGCAGTTTTCTTTTTTGTTTAAGATGTTAAATATTGCATAGGTTTACACACTTGTTTTCATGTTGGACTTACCTATAATTTTCTAAATAGAAAAAACAAGGATAAAGTCTAGCTTTTACTTTGCTAACAGCTTAATCTAATTGCAGGCTATGTGGATCAGTGAAAGAAAACTTAATATCTTACCAAAACAGTCTAATAATACCTTTTCCTGTGCTTATGTATGTTCTTTGGCCAGAGCCAAAGAAGCATAATTAGAATAGGCACTTTTATCAGAACTGATAACTAATGTAAATGTAACTGCCCTGCCCATTCCTTAAAATGTGCTATGAACTGGACTGTGGTGAGAATCATCTTTTGAGACAGGCTTGGAAGTCCCTAGGTCTTAAACATCTGTCTCCTTCCTGGTCTGTGATGTACTTGGCAATTGGAAAGCTTTGTAAGGGCTTGTAGCAGACAAATTTATCTAGAAACTTACCAGGGTTCCATGTACCACTTTCTTATGCTTGATGCTTCTTTCTCCCCATTGTTTTTGGTTGACTGTTGAACTTGTCAGTAGATGAGAAACGTTGGTAATTGTTTTTTGTCCAACATCACCTTCTACTCTACTGCAGGTTCACATATTAAATTTAGTTGGTAAAAATTTCCCCCCCCTACTGATTCATCTACTGATTAAGAGCTCTAAAACGTATGTTGATGTGAAATAAACGAAATCTTGTTGCTTTTCAGAAGGAGCAAAGGACAGAAAGGTAAATGAAATGCACATTTCTCTGCTTTAGGCAGGGAATTAATGTGTTTTGGTATATTTGGGTCGTTCTGTTTCACTGTAGTATAAAGCAGTTTGCTTTAGAAAACCCCAAACAGAAGTGACCACAAACAAAACTGGAAATAAAATACAACCTGTCTGAACTGATAATGGAGAATTCAATGTTGTCTATAATGTGGAAAGCAGAACTTTATTGTGAAAGTTAAGATATTAAGTTGTATTTTTTATTGCTCTGTGAAAGCTTTGTGAACCAACCTGAAAAAGAACCGTGTAATTTTCTGACATTGTCCTTTGCTCCCTAGTAAAGAAAACAAGATTTTTTTTTCTTTCATTTCAAAGGAGGCTTCAGAAGTTGTCTGCAGTTATGAGCGACGAACCAGTTGAGAAATTCAGTACTTAAAAGGACAGTGTGCAAGCCATCAATGACAGAGTAGAGTTAGAAAACCTCCTGTGTAGCTGATTCTAATAGTACTTACCAACCCATTTCCTTCTAACATATGTTGGAAGGTCAGTGTGGCTTGTAGAAGATGCTTACCCTATCTATATCAGCCTCTTAGTTTGCTGCTTTCCTAGACATGTTAAAGGAATATTTTGAGGTAGCAGCTGTAATCCTGCTGTACCTTAAGTGAAAGGATTATTTTATCTAGGTGCATCCACAGAGACCAGAGGGAAGGACAATAATAATGGTCTGGTATTGATAGCCATGAAAGATCATGCCGTGTGGGAGCTTAAAAACTACCAGAACCCCAAAGGTACTAAGATGAGAATGTGCAAGTGAGACACACTTAAATGAATTGATTTCCCCCACCCTCTTTGCAGTAGCTATTAGGCTTAGTGAAAAAGCAGAGTTGCTTCATTAGCTTCAGTCCCTGCTGTTGCTCAAGATGGAAACCTGTAAAAGGTTTCTGAATGCCCAGGATGGTCCTGTCAGGACTGGACTTGTTGCTACAAGCTGACATTTCTTTTCTTCCATTTTGGTTGTGTGTTGGTGTTTTTTAAGATGGCCTTCAGCTGCACTGCGTTCTGACCATCTGCCCCTTGTGATAAAGATTGCTCTAGCAGGTGGCCAGGTGCTGCAGTGTTGAACTGGAGAGTTAGCTAGCATCACTCAGAGTATTCCATTGTGTTACACCTCTTCTTCTCAGGGTCTTCCCTCATGGTTAGAAGCAGTTTCTTAATTCAATAGTTAGCTAAGCAAAGTTTTAGCTATCAGATGTAAAGGCTGAAGCTCCTCCTAGAGATCAGATATTTTTTGGCCCAGGGAGTTGTTACTGCTTCACGTATTACTTAGTAGCACTGCCGCATCAGTGCTGTTGGCAAGATGCTTGTCTACATTGCCTATAGTGTCTCACTGGGAAGTCCCTCTTTTTCCCTAAAGCAGTGCTGAGGTAAAGTTCCTGACTTTCCTGGCCCATGATACCAAAGTACAACTAAACTGCTTTTCAGGCTCACTTCAACTAGAAGAAGAATTCTTTCAGTGGAAGAGTCTGGCTAAATGTCTGTCTGCAGTCTGTGGGACTCAAGGTGTTATGCTGAATACTTTTATAGTTCTAGTAAGGAAGTGCAGAAGTTTGACACAGAGTATTGACCTCTGTACTTGCATCCTCTAGCATGCCCAGTCCAGACCCTTTCATTAGGAATTTCTTTAGAAAAATAAAATGTCTACATTGTCTCATGTCACTCAGGCACTACAGGAGCCTAGGCATTCTTTGCAAT
The DNA here is from genome assembly GCF_027791375.1 of Indicator indicator. Lineage (NCBI taxonomy): Eukaryota > Metazoa > Chordata > Aves > Piciformes > Indicatoridae > Indicator > Indicator indicator. The sequence continues at coordinate 24,794,334 of NC_072023.1, forward strand.
GTCATGATGTAATGAGAACAATTTTTTTTTTTCTCAACCTTCTTCTCACCCCCCAATGTTTTTTCATTGAAGCTGTCTTTTGCTGTTCTTTGGAAATTGATCCAAATAAATTAGTACTTGAAGAAATTGCAGCTCCTAGGATTTTACCCATGGGTTGGAGGAAAATCTCCTCTGAGGTTTAAACAGTGTGTATCTTCAGCTGGGACTGAGTGCATCCAGTGGGTATTTCTTGCTGCCTACCTGACCTCAGTAAAAACCAAACGTCTAAGCCTGTAATTAATTGAAAATAAGCCACATTATTAAGATAGTTTGGACTGCTCCTGTGATGTTCTCTTGTGCAGACACAACTATGTCTGTGCCACACTACTTAGAGGGTCTCTTTTTTTTCTTTTCCTTTTCCTGATTCTACACCATATCAGCGTAATACAGACAGGCATACAAAATGTAGTCAACATACTTAATACTGTGACATACTTGCTTGAACAGAACAGGTGTGAAAAATCTTGGTAAAATGCAGAAAGGCTTCCCTGTCTTAGTTCCTCTCTGGAGACTGATATTTAGTCTTTGACCTGTCCATGCATATTTCAGTTAAATAATTTCAGATATTTACAGAACAGCCTTCTTAAGTATGCTTTCTTAATTCAATCTGTTTGGGATGCAGTGCAGTGAAGGCATAACTGTCTTCAGTAGCTTCAGTTGCTTTGTCTCAGCCTCTGCTGAGATCAGAGTCACCTCAAAAACTAGCTTGATTTTTACTCAGTTCTGTTTCACTTCCTACTCACAGATGTGCAGATGTACGTTACTTATACACAATATTTCCTTCAAGCTTTCGTTTTTGCAGAAGAGGGAGAATATTTTAAGTATGTAAGTGCTGATTGCTCAATATCTAACATTTGAGTATCCCAAATTTTGTAGGTGGTTGACTAGTCCTGGGACTAATAAAAAGACAGACAATGGGTTTATTAATATTTTGTCTTACATATCTACCACTAACAAAAATCCTGATGTGTTCATTGCAAAAAGGTTAATAAGGTAATCCTCAGTTTCAAATGTACTAATCAGCTGAATATAAGCAGAAAACTCCTCTTTCTTTCACCCCCTCCCATTATATGAACTTACCTTTTAAGCTCTCCTGATGGACTTATGCTCTATTCTTAATTTTCTCCTTGCTTCCTTGCACAAGGTGAGGTTTTGCACTCGTCTTTGCTTTCACCAAAAGTCCAGTCTCTTCTCTGTAAAAAAATGCCTGTCTTCTGAGCTGCCCTTAAGATGAGAAGGAAAAAAAAAAAAAAGGCATTTAAAGGTTTTTACCTAAAAAAAAAAAAAGTTACTCTATACTGAAATGTTCCACCTAGTGGGCACAACATTTTTCTTCTGCTCTACAGAGCTTAAAAAAAAGGCCCAAGGGAACAAGGTACATAATGAGTAACCTGACCAGGCAGTGCCTAACTGGTTTAAAAGTCCTTGATTTCCCTAACTTGTGCTTACTAGTTAGAGTGAAGGTCATTCTCTTGGCTGGAAACCAGGCAGCTACAAAGTGCTGCATTTTGCTCAGTTTAGATGAAATTCATCTTTAAGGTCTTAAAAGTGAGGCATCCTAATTGTCTAGACTGGTCAAATACTTCATTGTTGCTAGAGGTGCAATGGTCAAAGTATTGAAGTTTTTTTGTTCTTGAGGGTCTTAGGCAGCAAATGTAAATGGTGTAATCTTTGGACTTTAATGTTATTTGCAGTGTTTAATAAATGTTGATGAACACCATCTTTGGCTTTCTGGAAGGAATTTGCAACTTCTTTTAGGCATGTATAAAACTGTTTGTTCGTGCTCAGTAACTTGGTTTCTTGGCCTGGTTCAGATCGATACAGAACCACCATCCTATCAAATTATCAAGCTATTTTCAGGCATTGGATAAAAAAAATCAGTGGAGAAGTAGAGGGAGGTAACACTCAAACAGAGCAAGTAGTCTATTGATAAAACAGGTACTGAAAGACTGAACCTTCAACTAAGCACAGAAAATATTACTTGTTAGAAAGGACAAACTCTTGTATTGATTGCAAGAAGCAATTTCAGGTACTGAAGTATCCAATTAAAAGAAAATGCACATCAGATGCAGTTCCTCTGCATCTGAATGGTCTATGGAATATTTAAGCTTTTACCACTTGCCTCTTGTAGCTGTTCAGCTCAGTTGCGAGCATTTTTCTGGAAGTGTCTTTAAATGTGAAGATTCTTCCTGGGTGGAGGTTCAGTCACTGACTCATCAGTTCAGAAATACATAGCCTTAAAAATGTGAGGTGAGATTTTAAGGTTATGAAGCATTAATATATTAAGCTTTGCATGCTAACTTAGAAGCACTTTTTAAGAGGTGGCAATGATGAAAGTAAAGGAAAGCAGGTGTCAGCTTGAACAGAGATACAAGATGCTATATGGTTTGCACAGCTAGGGAAGATGATATCTGGAGTTGGAATGAAAAAAGGCTCATTTAACCAAATTTCTGTCTAAAAATAGCTGACTTAGGAGTCAGTCTTCAAGGTGTTTGTACTATTCAGCAACAAAGCCTTCTAGATTGCAGCTAAAGCTGTTTTGTCAATGGTGGTGGTGTAAAGCAAACTTGGTTTAAAGAAAAAAGGAGATATTCTTGCTTATATTGTTCACTGCTGAAAAACTTTGAATTGGATATGATTTTGAAATGACCAGGAATTAAAAAGGGTGTGAGCTTTGGCTGAGTTAGAATCATTCAACTGTCAGAGTTGGAAGGGACCTCAAGGATCATCCAGTTCCAACCCCCACTGCAGGGCACCTCACACTACATCAGGTTGCTCAGAGCCACATCCAGCCTGGTCTTAAAAACTTCCAGGGATGAGGCTTCTACCACCTCCCTGGGCAACCTCTTCCAGTGTCTCACCACCCTCACAGTGTAAAACTTCTTCCTAACATCCAATCTGAATCTACCCACTTCTACTTTTGCTCCATTGCCCCTAGTCCTGTCACTACCTGATACCCTAGAAAGTCCCTCCCTAGCTTTCTCCTTCCTTTCTCCCTATCTCCCCTTCAGATACTGGAGTTGCATATCATCAAAATCTAATATATCTTTGAAAGGTGAAAATCTATAATCTGGCTGTATTTCAGAGTTTCCAAATACATTCTGAGAAACCTAAGTAAGTTCACAGACTATTCTGTAAACAGTGGATGTTTAAAAATACAAAAAGCTCATTATCCAGTAAGGATCAGTTTACCTAAAACTTTGCTAAGATACTCTGCCCTGTACTAATGCAGATTTAGCTCTTGCATTAAACTGAAGTTAATTAAATTTAACAAGAGTTGGGAAGATGGCTCATCCTAGGAAATGAGAAGGGGCAAAGGATTTTTTAAAAGTGCCTGGCTTTGCAGTGTGATAAGAACCATTAATGAATCACTGAATATAAATATCTGAGGGCTGGGTGTCAGGAAGAAAGGGATAGGGACAGCCGCTGCTCACTTGTGCCCTGTAATAGTACAAGAGGCAATGGATGGAAATGACAGCACAGGAAGTTCCACCTCACCATGAGGAGGAACTGCTTCACTGTAAGTCCCAGAGCACTGGAGCAGGCTGCCCAGAGAGGCTGTGGAGTCTCCTTCTCTGGAGCCTTTCCAGCCCCGTCTGGATGTGTTCCTGTGTGACCTGCACTGGATTCTATGGTCCTGCTCTGGCAGGGGGTTGGACTGGAAGATCTCCAGAGGTCCCTAACATCCTGTGATCCTATTGTGGGGAGACTGAGAGCTCAATGTTACTTGTCAGTATAGGGCCACCAGTCAAAAATACTGACACTGAAAGTGAATAGGCCACTGTTCCTTGTCCTGCCTGCCATACTCCTGTAGTTGCACAGGGGTAGGAAGGGGGATAGGCCCAGTAAAGTTTCAGTCTTGAGGAAAGCAATAGAGGTGTTGAGTGAGTCATAGGCCAGGATTCCACCAAAATTTTACCTGAAGCTGTTCCAGTCAGTTCCAAGTTACTCAGAGCTGTTGCACAGAAGGCAGCACCACAAGGGTGTGTGTATGCCTGTTTAAATGCTTTTGTTTGTTCCTGTATTAGAAGAGTAAAGGTCACTAAAGCTGAGTGTGGTTTTGCAGATACAGTTCATTTCCAAAAACACAGGCTAAAATGTTGTAGATAAAATCTGTTGCTTATTGTGCAGAATGTGCTTATGCTAAAGAGAAAGAAGGCTGTTGCTTCTCTGTTCAGTGGAAGTATTTGGAAGCTTCCTAATACTATGAACTTGTGGCTTTCTTTTAACATAAAATTCTTTCAGAGACTTATTTCTGCCTTACCACTAATTACTATTATAGAATGGTCTGGGTTGGAAGGGACCTCCAAAGTTCATCCAGTCCAACCCCCTCTGCAGTCAGCAGGGACATCCTCAACTAGATTATGTTGCCCAGAGCCCTGTCCAGCCTCACCTTGAATATCTCCAGGGAAAGGGCCTCAACCACCTCCCTGGGCAACCTGCTCCAGTGTTCCACCACCCTCATGGTGCAGAACTTGTTCCTAACATCCAATTTAAATCTGTTCTTCTCTAGTTTGAAGCCATTGTCCCTCATCCTGTCACTGCAGCCTTTGCAAACAGTCTCCATCAAACTCTCTGCATAGCAAGGATACTGTCTTGGGCCACTCTCTGAAACTATTGAATCTTTTGGTACACAAATAGAACTCCTTCAGTCCTATTAGAATAAGTCATGAAATAAGAGACAGTGACTTCTGGTGCATTGTCTGAATGGTGCACTATTTTTGGTGTTTGCAGCATTAGCCTAGGCCTTTTGGTAGGTGTCATTTTTAAGGGCTAAATCTGGTGCCAGATGTGTTTTGTGGCTCATGTTGATTTGTTCTTTGTAATTTGAAGTCTACTGGAACTAATTTGTAGCTTTTGAATTCCTGTTGTTGAATTTAAGAAGGAGTACTAGGTGTGGGTGTTTTTTCTATAAGAATAGCAGATGATTATAGCAAAGAATGCAACTGATATAATTTGATTCTTCAAAAGTGTTCTCTGTACTGAAAATAGAAGATAGATGCTTTTAGAAATTGTGTTACTGTGGTATTTTAAAATTTATAGCCCCAAAACGTGTGTCTGGGCATGGCTGGGTTTTCTTTTTTGGATGTAATTTCCAAGCTGAAGTCCCAATAAAGCAAAGGGTGATTCAGTCAGCTCCAGGATTTCACCACTGCCTATTATTGTTTGGCTGGTAAATGCAGCATCCCTGCTTTTAAGTGTGAGGTTAAAGGACTGTGTATGATAGATGGAATTGATCTGATCTTTACACTCTTGTCTAAGAACAAAACTGAAAAGCTAGTGTGCACTTTGCTTGTCCAATCAGACTTCCATGTTGTTTCAGAAGAATTTCTGTCCTCATACTGTATGTTTCTAAACAAGTCCCTTTTCACCAGTGTACTGGTTTGCCAGCTATACACTAAGGAACTGTTTCCTGCTCTTGCAGCTACAAAATTTCCTGTTCTAGAACTTGAACAATTTCTTCCATTCAATGGAATTGCTGCAGTTAACGTAGATGCTGTGATGAATCTACTTTTTTAACAAAACCTACCTGCTTAGCTGGTCATAACAGCTCCAGGTTCTTAGGACTTCTGAAATAGGTTGATATTTTTATTCACCTGGAGGTGCTGAAGTCCAGTAGACTTTCATGTCTAAAGTAAAGACTGAAAAGGCCATGTGTGCTGATACTTACAGGGTTAACTTACTTATAGGGCTAGATACTTACAGTGGGGCAATTGTAAGGCATGGTGGTTATTCAGCAGTAGTGCCTAGGATAAGCTGCATTTCAGTATCACAAATGCTGTGGGATTTTTTTATGTTGTTACAGGCTTTCACTTAAGAGTGCTGGGAAGTACTGAGGTTTTTCTGTACAGCATGGAAGTGAGGACAGGTGACACACACAAAACCTTGAGGCTGAGATAGAGTTAAGAGTTCGATATAAATATGATAATCTAATGCACAATTACGTAGCCTATGTGCAGAAAAAGCACAGCAGAAAGCAGTAGCAAGCAGAAAGCCAGGGAACTACAAAGCCAAGCCAGGGAGATACTCTCCCATTCCTCCCTGTCAGGCTGCCATTGCAGTGGAAGAGGGATAACATCAAGAAACTGGAACTCAAAAGCAGCAGGCAGAGCAAGTAGCCTCTCATGTTACAATCTGAACTTCCAGCCCCATGATACTTCGCTGCAGGCAGCCCTTCAGTGTTGAAGCTGACAGGAAGGAGGATTACTGTCTACAGCTCCCTGAAGGGAGGTTGGAGTGAGGAGGGGACAGCCTCTGCTTCTTGGTGGCAAAAGACAGGAGCAGAGGAAATGGTTCCAAGCTGCAGCAGGGGAGGTTCCGGCTGGATGCTAGGAAGTATTTCTTCCCAGAGAGGGTTCTCAGCCACTGGAATGGTCTGCCCAGGGCAGTGCTGGAGTCCCCATCCCTGGAGGTGTTTGCACAGTGTGTGGAGCTGGTGCTTAGGGACATGGTTTAGTGTTGACCCTGCAGTGCTGGGTGGAAGGCTGGACTGGATGATCTTGGAGGTCTCTTCCAAACATGTTTTCTGTGGTGGTATGAATAGTAGCAGGTTTGAACCCAAACTAGGGATGAGGCCAAGAATTTCTAGGAAGAGTTACAACTAGTTCTTAGTCCAGAATAACAGAACAGCATCCTACTATACTGGTCTTGTAAGGCTCTAAATTCTGTACATCTTTGGCTTTAATAAGTAAGAATACAATACTGAGACACTGGTGAAATGTCCTGCAGCTCCAGGGCTTGGAACTGTTGAGTACAGATAAACATAGAGGTGATAGTAAGAGGTGGTGGCTAGTCAAATGAGGAGTCTGTTTAATTCTTTCATCCAAGATTATTTCATACCAGGTGCTGTTTTTAAGCAACCTCACTAGCTTTGTGAATAAGTAACTAGTATGAGTCTGTCAATCAAAACACAAATACACTTTGTGTTTATAAGAACTTTAATAGTTTGTTTGACTTTCCTTACTGCTGTGACTGGTCTTACTGGTCTTTTTTTTTTTTTTTAGTGCCACAGAAATTGGGAGTAGATGATAAATTGAGGAGAAAAAGTGTTTCTAGATTGCTGTTGGTCACATTGTAGTAAATGGGTCTGTATGAATCCTGTGGTGCCTCTGGTGCCTTTCTGATGTGTGTGAGAAGTCTGGGAATACTTGAGAATCTGCTGCAAGTGATGAAGATGTCTGGTTTGGAGACACTGAAGAATCATGGGACTTTGATGCCTTACACAACTGCATCAGAGGATGAGGGCCAACTGTTGAAGCTATTTTGTTGACATAGAGGTCTCAGATAACTGAGATGAATTCTGATCTGAGTGATGGATGAGTGAAGTTCAAAAGGGATTGTTAAAATGAATTGTTGGCCTCGATCATAAGAGACCTGTGCCTGTCCTAGTCCTAAGTAGTGCTTCATGAGAACTCCAGCTCTTTGGAGGCTTTCATCTGTTCCTGCTGCTTGTATTGCAGTAATGCTATTAATTCTGTTCAGATACTGATCTAGTGCAGAGCTTATTCTGCAGGATTTACTGATTTAATTCTTGGCAGATTTACCAATTGTCCAGAATTAATTGCTATGAAAATACTGCCATCAGAGGCATGAAATTTTCCCCTCTGTGAAATGTGTTGCTTTGTTCTAATTTTTTTCCTGTTCAGTCTCAACTACTATAGCTTGCTTTTTAACAAGACAAAATTCTTCTTTTCTTCTGAACTGAGGAAGTCTTAAACTGAAGACTTCCTTTTCACGATAGGCATTTGATTAGATGAGGATGAGAATTACCAGGCAGTTATAGGTGTACCCTGTGTGAAATAAGGAAAACTAAATCTGATAGATTGTTCCTAGAATGGATAACAGGAGAAAGATGAAGGATTAGAGATGGAAAAAGTGTTGACATGGTTAAACAAGTTTTGAGGGCTGGCTAAGTAACTAATAGGAGATGGTGAAATTTAGAAGATCATGGGGTAGACCAATTTAAATGCCATTGCCTGAGGGCTTCTTTGAGACTGTGGGGAAGGTGAAAGGATCATTGGCTTGTTTTCCACTGGAATCTCATGCTCTGCATAAATTCCTGGGATTAATGGTTTGTGGCAGCCTGGGACTGGTTCAAACCAGAGTGGTAGCAACCAAGGAAAAAGAAAATATAGAGACTTAACTTACTTTGTTTGCCTAATTTGACTTTGCTATTGATTCTATTAGCCTCTGGACTGCAATGTTAGAACATTTTGTTTGAGATTAATCAGTTACAGTAGAATTAATTTCAAGCTCTGTAGTTACAGCACCTTTGAAAAGAGCCAAGCAGGGACTGTAGTTAGACTGGGACAGGTAGAGACTGTGCCTGCTGAAAGCAGAAGCAATTAGTGTTCTTTGCAGGTCATGCAGTGTACCCCAGCACACTGTAGCCTTAGTTAGGTGTCCAAAGTGTTAGATTTTTCTTTATTCCAGTGAAGCAGATTTGCTTTTAGTGCAGAGTGTCTGTTTGGTTTGAGTGCAACTGTAACAACAGAAAACTATCACAGCAATTGCAAGCAAAATTCCAACATACTTTATGCTAGTGATCACTGTTAAAATTGAAACGATAATGAACAATCAGTTGATTTTTTTTTTTTTCTTACTGTTTCTTATAAATACCTGGCTAAGCAGTTGGAAGAGCAGTCAATAGAGCAGGACTTTTAATGACCCTTTTTTCTTGACCCCACTAAGTCTGAGAGCAGCTGGAGGTGGAGAGGATTTTTAAAGTGCCTGGTAAAGGATCAAAAATTGTGGCAACATTGTGTTATTGTATAATAACAAGATTGGGATAATTGTGATATTTTGAGGAATTAAGTATCTGAGTTTTGGGTGAAGAAGTGATCTTGATAATGTGAAATGTAGTATCTATCTATCTATATAGTTTTGGGTGAAGAAGTGATCTTGATAATGTGAAATGTAGTATCTATCTATCTATATAGTTTTGGGTGAAGAAGTGATCTTGATAATGTGAAATGTAGTATCTATCTATCTAGCTTTTCATCAGTCATTTGCTCAAAAGTCATTTGTTCACACTTGAAAACAGTATACATAATCTTCCTTTGTATTGCTCCTTGTGTCCTTCCCAAAAGTCCTGATGCTGTGAGCAACTCCTTTGATTAGTTAACACATTTTTACTGTGGCTGTTTGAAACTAGACACCAAAGGGGAAAAAAAAATTGTCAGACTTCAGGTTTAGGTTTGGAGTCTAGCAAGAGGTCGGACTCTATCTTAAAAGTCTTTTCCAACCAAAACAGTCCTGTGGTCAGGAAGTGTAACTGTGGGTTATTTGTGCATGTGTTAGAGAACAAGCCATGATGCAGCTTTCTGACTTTGTCCAACAGGTGTAAAATCACCTTCAAACCCTTACTCCTTAATGTGAAGTACCTAGTAAAAGGGAAGCAGGTGATCTTCGCCAATTGTAGCAGAATGTGGTTGTCAGGAAGGAGGGAGGTGTAATATATTGTATTACCCATGGAATATATTCTGTTCCTCTTGTCCTGACCAGTGTTTTGTTAGGATTAAATGGTAGTCAGCTGTATGTATACTTCTGTAGCTCGATAGAAAGAAGAGGAGAAACAGCAGCTGCCTTCATTCTTCTGGACAGAACCGGTGCCAGAAACTTAGGGTTGGAACAAGGTGTTCCCCAATCTGTTCCCTGCTGTTTGAAAGTGTAATTCTGTACCAGCAGGAGTGAACTGGGTGACAATGCTGCATTCAGCCTTAAACTAGTGAAGAAAACCTGGGTGGAGAATAGGCAGAGCAGCCAAGCAAGGGGGGTGGGGACATGAAGGAAGTAAAGGATCCCTGTGCTGCCTCCACTTCCTCCTCCTTACAGCTAGCTGGGCAGCAGAAAGGGACACGCTTCCCTCTTGCTTGTTTTGGCTGTCTATTCAGTATTTGAGTAGCAAAAGCAGATACTAAGCTCAAGCCTCTGCAGCCTCATGTACTGGACTTGGAAAAGTGCAAGAGGTGTCAAACAAAAAACAATGCTCCCTTTGAACTTTGATGTCTGCTTTCCTTCTGCTGTGCGTTAAGTCCACAGCCCAGGGGATTCTCATCGGAAGCTAGCACCTATCTTGCTCTCTGGGGGGGTTCTGTGTCTCTTTTCCTGATGGATTTTACAAAAAGAGAGTTGTGTCCTGTATTTGTCATTGTTAATTCACACTGTTGCTGCTGCCACAAGGATTGCACTAAAGAGGTAAGTAAGCATTTCAGCTCTGTAAGGTGTGTAGCCATAGGAAAGAATTTTGGGGGTGTATCAGAATTTTGGACAAATTTACTGAGTTGCTTTACGTTTTCATAGCTTGGAGTCTTCAGCTTTTCCACCTATCTGTACCTTTTCTTTCTCCTGTAATTTTTAAAATGCAGTTTAAAACCCTGAACAGCAAGGCTGGAACACTTACTGCTTCTGCTATTTTCCACTTGTGGTGTTAATGCAAATTGATCTCTTGGACATTTGGGACACTACATGTTTCTAGGCAGAAATTGTGAGAGGAGTTCTGGATAGCATATAATTTGGTGTTTAAAAAAAATCTTGCATATCCACTGTTTGAGAAATTAACTTGCCTTTAATGGATCAAATTACCCTCCATCATATAAATGTGGATGTTGGATTTTGGAACATGCTTTTTTACATGAATAAAATCTGATGAAGTCAGATTTTATCACATCTGAGATAGGAGAAATGAGATCTCTTCTTACAGTTAACATGAAAACCAAGATCCATGTTGTTTTGCGTCACTTGCACTTTGTGCTACCTACATAGACCTGTGTTTTAGAAGTGCTCTCAAAATGTGAGTGTTCAGTAGGTTTCAAGTTGGCACTTTTTTCCCAGGAAGCAGTTCTGCCACTTTCCTTCTGTAAGACTTAGAGCTCATGCAACAGTGTAGGGAACCAAACTGGGGAGCTTCATCTCACTGGAAACTGCTGCAGGCTTTTTTGGTTGGACATGTTTCAAGTCTGATAAACACTGATCTGGGTCATTATGCAACTGTGCTGGCCAAGGGGAGGAAATGTCACCTGTGGGGGAAAGGGAGACTTGTTTTCAGGAGCACTGCCATTTTGTGCTGGTTTAGGTGGTAGCTTGAGAAAATGTTGGTGACTTTCATGTGTGCCTGTTATAGCCATCTACACTTGTGTGGTTTTTATTTTCTCTCAGCAAGAGCTCTTCCTTTTATTTCTTCAGCAAGCTCAGAACAGTGGGACTTGGGTGGTTAGTTCCTATTAAACTGCCACTGGGGAATAGGACTAAAGGGTTTGAGGTGGCTTGTGAATCTTCTAAGGAGTTTGGGGACCAGGAGAAGTCAATAAGGATGTTACCATCTTGCAGTAACTGGTGAAACCCAGGAAGGACAGAAGGACTTTGTATGTACTTGAGAGACTAATGACCATATGCTTGGCCACACAGTGCATGTGCCCTTAAGGACACATCAAGGTTATGAGAGCTGCAAGGCCTGGCCTCCCTTTGGCTTTTCTCTGATGGCGGATTAAGGTGTACAGACATCTTTGGGTAGCAAGGGCTTCACTGATCTATAGATTTTTATCATGTGTGGTATCCTTTGTTTTGTTAGGTAGAAGAGTTTGACACTTCTTCTAGTGCTGGGAGGAGGGAAAAAAAAATCAGTTTTTAAACGCTGGTGGTACTTAGGCGTCTGAACTTCAGCCTGGCCAGCACTGTAGATTAGGCTTAAGCAACCCTTCCTGTGGACTGTGGAACAAACTGAGAAATAGGTAGCTACTTGAACACAGGAAGCCTCTGTTGGTTTTAAGCCCAAAGGTTAGATTCTCCCAGCTTTTCTGAGGGGTAGTTAAGAACATGGAAGCTATGATGGAGGAGGCTGATGGAACCTTCTTTAAAGGAACTCCAGTTTTGGAATTTATAAAATGAAGTCTTGTAAAATAGCCATCATGGAAGGGCTTGAAGATTTTGGACATCTATTTAATTTCTTTCAGAATAGAGAAACACAGGGTAGCAGATGATTTGAAAATCCATTCTTAGCTTTACCTTTTCAGGCTTTGTGCAAGAGTAGAGCATGTGGTAAAACAATTCACAAGAAACCTGATGTTCTGGCTTTTTTTATTTTAATGCTTTGCTGTACCAGTTGTCTTACCCAGCTTTTGGCTGTGTGAAATGACGTTGTCCCAGATCTAACATCTTCCTTCTGCTGCTGCAGCATAACTGAACATTTGTGCAGGCTGTTGCTACATCCGGGCTTGAGCTATTTGGGATATGTGTTAAGCTTTGGCAAATTTAGATACAAATCTATAAAATAAGCACTTGAATAATTATTTGATAGGGTTCTCTATGTATGTGTACATAGATGTTTCCACACACCACTACATGTTCTCCTGTCTGCACGTATATATACCTGAACTTACGGAACCCTTTTAAACTTGGTGGTAATTAGAGGTGAGTGTCTTTGAGTAGTCTGCTATATGAGCAGAGACACAGACAGCTGCTTGATGCCAACATTAAACATTAAAACTACTTCTGTCGATCCCTGCAGTGTGTAAGGTTCTATGATGTCCTGCTAAGAAACTGAAGATTTATGGTATAACCTGGTTAGAGAATTAAGCTTGGCTGTACCACTCCAATTTGGTGTCTTAGCTGAGGCGTTGATCTCCAGAAGCCTTAATGTTCAGTGAAGCTTTTAAAAGCATTAAGCTAATGTTCATTGACATGCTGTGTTTCAAGGCTTATTCTAGTCACAATATACCCTTCAGTTCTGTGAATTGCAGCTGGCAGAATTTCATAAGAGGAAATTTTAGAACAAAGGAATAGGTAGCCAGAATGCTTTTGTAACAGGAAGTATTTGATCAAGTGAAAAACTGTGCCTTCCTTATAGGTTTGAGGTTTTGGCCTTTGAAAAATTCCAGTTACAGCACCTCTGTAGTGACAAATAGTGCTGTTGTCCACTGGAAGACTTGGCTCTTGTGCTGCTCCAAGTCTTGTCCTTGCATCTATTAAAGTTGATGCTGACTGTGCCCTTAGCTGGAAGAGTGTGGTAGGGAATATTTTGGATAATGAACATATCAAGTCAGTAAAGTGTCTTGCTTGGGGCAAGGGGAAAAGTAGTCAATTGTAAATGGAAATTATTACTGTGTTAAATCTCCATGATCAGTTAAAAGAAGGTCTGTAGCTGCAAAGGCTCTGGTTCACAGGCTTGAACCTTTCAGTTTCAAGACTTGTTTGCCACTGACAGTAGAGGAAGGGTCATGTCTTGTCCCTGTTTGGTGGGCAGCAATATCATGCAGGATATTGGAAGTACTTTCTGGTTAGGACACAAATCATGATGCTTGTACTGCTGCTTCATTTATTTCTGTACTTGAGACACTGTGGATTTCACTTTCAGTTTGGTTGTCATTTCCCAGTGACATGGGTTCAGATGTATCAAGTGTATGATTTCAGGATTGTTCAGCTTTTGAACAGGGTGTCTTTATCCTTTCTCGTTCCGCTGTCTTAAATACAGAGATTGAAGCTAAAGGCTGAATGGAATCAAGTAAAATTGAGTGCTAAACATAGCTGTTGTGGACAATTGTCTCTGAAATGGAGCTTCTGGCTGTAATGAAGTGCTGAAGCTTGGCTCCCTGCCTGCAGGGTTTTGCAGGATTCCCAGATGGCCATATCTCGTGGCCTGTGTGCTTTGCTGATTTGAGTAGCTGATCGTATGGATTTTGTTTTGCTCTCCTTCAATGGCTTTAGCATGTAGTGGAGAAGAGATTGCTGTGTGTTGTTGCAGGGCTTTTTATAAAAGGTCTGCATTGCTGAAGTCATCTTCCTGAATTCACAATGGCAGTGATGCAGCCATGTGGATTGAATGTAGTAGGTCTTCTGGGGAGAGCTAAGATACAATGAAGTAGTTTTTATTTATTTATTTTCTATTTTGTGGGTTGTGCTTAAAGCATTGAGTGATCCGTTCAGATCATTCTCAGCTAAGGTTTTTCCTGTAAAATCAATCTATGCCAAAATTACCTCATGTAATAGTACATTGGAAACATTGTGGGAAGCAGTAGAATCCTTTGAAAGCTGTTAATTATATGTGTTCATGCATTAGTGTTACATAGGAAACATTTCCTTCCTTTCTTAGCCCAGTATGTGTTCTAACCTCTAACTACTATAACCTCCATGATACTAAACAGTTCTAAACTGAGGTTTCTGTTACTGAAGTGTAGCTGAGAAATGGGTGGTGGGAGTTTGCAAAAGTCACTAACAAATAGCTGAAAATGAGATTTTGTTCCAATTTCTCTGTGATTTGCACTAGGGTGATATTCAGGCCAGCTATCGAGTAAACAAAAGCAAAACTTGTACCAAGTGGGCATTCCAGGTTCTCTGTTACTCTTGTGTTGTAGGGTGTCAAGCCAGCCAGCTTTGACAAAGTAGCAATCCCTGAAGTGAAGGAGATCATTGAGGGATGCATCCGGCAGAACAAAGGTGAAAGGTAAGCACTTTCTTTAGAGGGAAAGGTGGAGTCTTACATCTCTGGTAGCAGATCCAGTTAATTCCTGGGGGCTTCTGTGTTCTGATGAAGGTTGGGAGGCCACCATTAGTGCTGCAGTTTCTGTTCTTTGGTGGATTCATATTCAATAATTGTCAGAAGTGCGAATGCTGTAGTGACCACTCCTAGCAGCTTAGTCAAATTCTGCTGCTCTTAGTGGAACTTAGACCTAGTCAGCAAAATAGTGGAGGAACCCTTCTGGGTTCCCAGGTATTTGGATTGTTCAGTTGGTTTGTTATTCTATAATCCTTTGTTTTTCCTGTCCCTTGATTTTGTTGGCATTTTATGGATGAGTATTTTGAGGTGTCTAAGTTTGTAGAAATTCTTGCTGCTTGTTTCCATCTGCATTTTCTGCAAGGTGACTTTTGCTTGAAATGATTAAGTTGTACTGTTACAAGAAATCTCGAACTGCTGTCTTATTTGTGTGTTTGGGTTTTGTTGTTGTCTGCTTTTACATGGTTGTTGCTTACTGAATGTCTCTTTTAAGAGTGTATCAGCCTTTGGCCCTCCCAGCCTCCCCTATTCAGTTCAGAACTAGCTTTGTCAGTTTATGGATATTTATTCATCCCTTCTATTACCTCTTGAAGCTTTACATCTGGTGGTGTGGCTGTGTGTTCTTAATTTGTTCTTTTCCTTAGTTTTAAACAAATCTCCCCCATTTAAAGTTGATTCTGTGGTGGCATGTCATGTATTTCTTGCCATGTAGTTTAAGCATTTCACTTTTAGGCTGCTACTGTTAATGTATGAACATAGGACAAAGCCCCTAATTGTGCTGAGAGGAATGAAAGTTGAAGTGGTTCAAAATGGTATGAAATATGAAAGAAATCAGACGGTGCTTATCTAGTGCTGAATTTACTGGATGAAGCTTTTGCCAAGATTTTGAAATAGGCTGAAATACATACTGGAATTATTGTAGCGATTTGAGGACTAACATCTTAATGTTCAATATGACCAAACTTGTTTCTTACTATTTTAGTTAATATATATCCTCTTCAGCTGGCTTAAATCTGTCGATCCTTTTGACCAATCTTCAGTGCTGATTTTGGTACATGTGTAGCACTGTTGCATTTTGTTTCTTCACCATTTTTTTTAGAAAGATATGTGAATGATGGGCTGTTGGTTTGAAAGAGAAGTGTGAAATGTAGAGAATAAACTGAAGGGATTATCCTTAATATTTTAGGAAAGCCTATTAACTGTGCTTCTTCCACACTCTTCCCCAACACACCAGATATGCTATTAAGGACCTTTTGAACCATGCTTTCTTCCAAGAAGAGACCGGAGTGCGGGTAGAGCTAGCAGAAGAAGATGATGGAGAAAAAATTGCTATTAAACTCTGGCTGCGAATTGAAGACATCAAAAAACTCAAGGGCAAATATAAAGATAATGAGGCAATAGAGTTTTCCTTTGACTTGGAGAGAGATGTCCCAGAGGATGTAGCACAGGAAATGGTAAGTGTTGGTAGTCTTGCAAAGCATCAGAGGTGCTGGTGTGTTCTGATGGCGATGTGCAGGCCGTCAGCCCCCATGTCTGCTGTTGTTACCCTCTAGAAATAAAACACACTGAGGAGTTGGTGAATGAGAAAGGAGTGTGAGAGTGGTAGCTTATATTGTAGCACTGCAGCAGTTGCTGTCTGTGACAGTCTGCATTCTGTGACTATCCCCTCCTCCAGGTGGAGTCTGGCTATGTCTGTGAAGGGGATCACAAGACCATGGCAAAAGCTATCAAGGACAGGGTGTCTCTGATTAAGCGAAAGCGAGAGCAGCGTCAGCTGGTGCGGGAGGAACAGGAGAAGAAGCTTCAGGAAGAAGGTAGTCAGAAGCAGCAGCTGGAGCAACAGCAACCATCAAGTGCTTCCCAAGCAGGGTCAAAGCATTCCCCATCTGTCACTGCTGGTACTACTGTCCCTGCTACTTCAGCATCTGTTTCTACACAAGTGGAGCCTGAAGAGCCAGAAGCTGATCAGCACCAACAGCTGCAGTTCCAGCAACCCAGTATATCTGTTCTCTGTAAGTGTGGCAGCTTGCTTATTGAGAAACTCTCGCATTTAAACAGCTCTGCCCCACCTTAGATTTGTAGATTTTTGGTGGGTCTAGCAGTAAATATCTTCAGTTGTTGCTAGCTGCTGGAGAACATTAGCCCACTAGAAAGCTCAGCAAAACAAGTGATGCTTCTGTGCCTTAGATCAGTCAAGTGTTGGCACAGTTTGCAGTCCTGTGTCTTGGGACAAAATAATTTTTGCTTTGCTTCAGTTTAATAAACTAAATGAACTAGGGCACCTGAAGCATCAACATTTCTTAGGTTTTGCAGTCCTTCTATGGGGACAGTATATACTGGCCCTGCAGAAAGCTGTATGCACAGTGCAGTCAGAGCAAATAGAAACACTTCCTTGAATCCTTGTGAACTGATGTTTAAGGTGGAGATGAGATTAATGTACAAGCATCCAGGCTTCTAATTTGTTTCTGAAAAAAGGTTTCATTTTCTATTTTTCGCACTATCCATGAGAAGATGATTTAACACTCCCAACTTTTCCCCTTCTGGTTCCCCAACATCTGAACAAATGTTTGAGTAAGGATGGTAGATGAGAACTTTCATATTAGAATGTTGAAGTTTAAAAAGCAAATTACTGTCTGCTCCTTAAGTAACAGGGATTTTACATTCTCTGCTATGTCTACATTGGGTACATCTGCCAGCTGGCACTGCAGACCTGTTTTGTACATCTGTGTAGAATTAAGTAATGGAAAAGCTCTGGAAGATCATTCACAACAATGTGGAATTTAAGTTTCTATTTCTAGTCTAGACTTTCATAGGAAGCATGATTTTACTATCAAGTATCCTCTCAAACCTCCTGAGGTTACTGATTTATTTTCAGAGGTCTGGGAAGGCATACTGGTAAGGAATTAATGTATTGAGGAAGGAAAAATAAAAGAAAACTTAACCAGCTTGTATATTACAGGGGGTAAAATGCTGCTGAGTTCCATGTGAAATGGCATAAACACCAATCTCATCTTTGATTATAATATCTTTCAAGTTGTGAATCCTGACTGCAGTTCTGGAAATGAGGCTTTTTCTCTTTAACTTCTGCAGCTGATGGGACAATTGACAGTGGGCAAGGGTCCTCTGTTTATACGGAATCATGTGTGAGCAGTCAGCAGACCGTTTCCTATGGCTCTCAGCATGATCAGTCTGTCCCCACGGCCACGGTGCAGGGATACGCAGCTCCAGCCGGCCAAGTGCAGTTGCAGCAACATGGAGGCTATCAGCCACCTGCAGCGGTAAGCCACAACATACAGCACTGCAAAAACATGGAGTGATTAGATGTTGTGTTTCTCTTGGAAAGCCAGAGGAAGGTCTGCCAGGCAGTCATCCATGAATGTTTGAATTTGCATGTAATGCACATTCTGCATGGGAGTAGTCAAGGGGCTGTTTGCGAG
The DNA here is from genome assembly GCF_027791375.1 of Indicator indicator. Lineage (NCBI taxonomy): Eukaryota > Metazoa > Chordata > Aves > Piciformes > Indicatoridae > Indicator > Indicator indicator. Next base: position 24,812,298 of record NC_072023.1, read on the forward strand.
GTAAATGAATCTAGGTAGGGGAGGGGAAGTGCAAGGGCATATGTCTTTAAAGCTTAAGTGCACTTAAGCAGAGGTTAATGATGGGTTAGGGCTTTATTTATTTATTAATGGATGTAAATAACATCCTCAGGGAAGGGCTTTCATATGAAAGCAAGCATTTAACCTCCCTTGGGAAGGTGATGGTATAAACGGTATATGAAGTTACCAGGGATCAAGCTGTTTGTTTTGGAGAAAGAATAATTTGAGCTGTTGCTTAAGCATGGAATTGCTGTGTGTTTTCTGTGAGGCTTTGATTTCAGATTCAGCAGGTAAGATGTTTTTAACTATTATAGAATGCTGCATGCGAGAACACCAGACTGAAAAGACCCTACACCCTCGTTCCCAATTTTATTTCTAGCTTGTGTTGATTTGCTCATCAGTTGCCATGCATCCTTTTCCCTGGAAAGTCTGCACTGGGCACAAATACTCTTCCTACTATGTTCATTTGTGTTGCCCTTTTTATTTTGGTATGTTTTTTCCCTGGTATGTTTAGATCTGAGTATGAGAGCAAGCAGAAATCTATTCTAACTCTGGAGTAGAACTTCTGCTACTGTTACATTGTCTTCAGTGGTTCCCTTGTCACTTGTTTTTTACACGAATAAAAATCTAAGGCTGAGGCAGTCATTGTAGTATAATGTAGTAATACGTAAGGGACATAATGGGACATAATGTGACACTGTAGACTCAGGGCCCTCCCTTCTTTGTACTTGCAGTTGGAGGCTTTCTTAGAGACCTGTTGGTGACATTGGCTTTTTGGAAAGCTTGCTGGTTTTACTCACAAGCAAAGCATCTCTTTTTCAAAGGCACTTAACCTGAAGCGTGGGATACTGCTAGGCGTTTTTAATCCCTTTAAAGAAGCTCTTGTTCTGTGTAAGCCATATTTTGAAGTGTGGGCATTTACTGGACCAGAAGCCATTTAACTCTCTTTGGATGGATAGCTTCCATGTTGAGAAACAAAGATCTTCTGAGGGGATAGGAGAGCAAGCGTATGGTAGAGGTATAGTCAAGCTGATTAGTTCACTGCTAAAAGGTGCTGCTGCTCTCTGCTGATGATAGTAATACCAGGAGGCTGACAGGATGGAGTAGAACGCTCCAGGAACTACCAACAATTTGTCGGGAAGACAAGATGACAAGTCAAAATTATACTGACAGCTGGAGAAGTGTCCGTAAAAAGAAATAGAATGCAGTTCAAACAGAACAAGGACAAAGTTCATGCTTAAACAGGAATAAGCAGCTGCACAAGTACAGGATGAACAACAACTGCATAGGCAGCAATTCTCACCCCCCCCCAACCAAGAACCCAAAAACCCCCAAACAAACACAAAAGCCATAACACAACAACCCAAAAGTCAGGGATTTCCCTGACCCACAAGGTGGACATGGTCAAAAACATCATACTGTTGTGACAAATGCAAACATCGTGCTACATGAAATAGTTCTTCACCTCTTGGCTAATGATAAGCCTATCCTGGACTCCCTGCTTTGGTGAATTTGAGGGGGAATTGAGAGAGAATTCAGAGGACAGTGACAAAAAAACTCCACCAGAAACATAGAAAGCATAGTGTGTGAGGGAGGACTGAAATAGTGAAGCTGAGCCTATGAAAGATGAGTTTGAGGGCATGGAAGGCTGTAAAGGCTGCTGTGAAAAAGGAGAAGGCAAATCAGATCACAACATCGTTGTCAGAGTAGGAAATAATAAGCCTAAATTGCATCATGAAATTGTATTTTGGGAAGGGATTTTTCTTTTTTCCTAACAAAGAAGGACAGTTAAGTATTACAGTCTCCATCACTGGAGATATCTTTGAACAGTTTAGATAGTCAGGAGTGACACATAACTAGTCCTGTCTTGGAACAGATGAAGATTGACTCAACTATTTATTTAACACTTTGAATTCCCCTCTGCCTCTCTTTCAAATTTTTGAGCAGTCTGGCAAAGATTTCTCACATCAGAACACTTCGAATCAGATTTTCACTGAAGCCCTTGTAGTTTTTTTTTTTTCCCCTGGAGGTCTGTATTTGATTTCAGTTATGTTAAGAAGTTGTGGATTACATTCATAAGAGGGACATAACATTAGTGAAGGAAAACTTGCTGCTGAAAGACTGCCTTTAAAACATCATCTTTCCCTTCACTGAAAGCCCATAATGAAACACACCACACCAAAAAACAAGTAAGAAACAAACCAACCCAACAAAGCAACAAACAAACCAAAACCCACCCCCAAAACTAATTCTGGCTCTGTTGGGTTTTGACCTGTGGCCTTGTGGGTTGTGACAAGATTAAAAAACCCTAATGCTTTTATTGGCCCTGCATCTGGAAAATCTTTGTCTAAGACTAATTTTACTGAATTTTTCCACACATTAAACTAACTTTTTTCCGTACTTGGGTTGTAGTATGTGCTTATTTTTATGGTAATGTTTTAGTTACTAAAGAATCAGCTGCACAGAGTTACTCCACTCCATTCAGGCAGGGAGGTGCCCAGGGAGGGAGGTGCCCAAGCAGGGAGTCTGGGTCAGGTGATAAGTGTAAGCTCACATCCACTGGCTAAGCTAAGGATGGATGTTTGAAAGCCTGTCATTAGCTATTTAGGTTTTTCCTTTTGTCAGACTACCAGATGCTGTGGGTCTGCACAGTGTGGCCTGCATCAGTGGCCCCAGAGAAAATTCTCTCCCATCTGTTCTGCCTTCCACATGCTTCTTAGAAGGGTATGAGGGAGCTTCCCACGCTGCTCAGTAACCTAAGGCCAACTTGGGTGCTCAGAGGTGCACACAGCCTGTTCCCAGTGTGTGTTGCCATTCATTCAGCATCCTTGTATCTTCCTGCACACATACTAGTCAGGGTCGTTCATTGTGTCTGCATTTCTTTTCTACCTCATTATAGGTTTTTGCCAGTTTGGTTGTTGTTCTTTTCTTTTTTCTTTTCCAAGTGTTCAATTCTTATCTTTTGTTTTCCTCCTTTAGCCTCAACGTGGTCGTAGCATGTCAGTTTGTGTCCCCCACCTTCCTGCTCTTCCCTCTGTGTCCTGCATCCCTCTCAGTGCTCCTTGCACCCCACCACCAGCGCTGTCTGCACCTCTTTCTCCTTTCTACCTTCGGACTGTCCCTGAAGAAACCTTTGCAGAAAAGCTTTCTAAAGCCCTGGAAAGTGTCCTGCCCATGCACACTGCCTCTCCACGCAAGCACCGACGCTCCAGCCTGCCCTCCCTCTCTGTCAGTCCTGTATGTGTTACCATTTGCCTCCTGGCATAGTAAGATAAGTTATCATTAAATACATCCTAGGCCTTGGGCATTTTTTAAAAGAGAAATGGAAGAGTTGATTCTTTGTGCTGCTAGAATGTTGATTTTTAAATTATATTTTTTTCTGGGAAGCAGTCCACTTAAACATCAAACAGTGGCCAACCATTTCTTCTTACATATTTTAGGACAGTGTGCATTAAATTACCCAACTGTAACCCAGAAGGCAAAGGGATGACTACTACTTATCCCCTTGAATCTTTTTATTTGTCCAACTTATAAGCAAGCATTGAATGCTTAATAAGCCCTGCACAAAACAACGAGCTTTTAAAGCTTGTTTGTTGTAGATGACTCTAAAAGCCTTGGCTAGCTGTGCTAGCGATACCATAAATTCAGAGTATGAATGTTTCTGAAGATCTGTCTATTAAGTTTTCATGGGAAATGCCACATTGGATGCTTCTTTTTGGGAAGAAGCCATAGTTTCATGTTTCTCAAAATGTCTGATGCAAGATAGTTGCAAGGCATGAGGTAATCTCTTCTCGGTTTTGGGCTTTGCTCTGCACAAGATAAACTTCAACATTTGTCTGTAAAATGAAGTGGAATCAATTTTCAGAATATAGGAAGAGTTATTCATCTTGTAGGACCTTGCTAGTATTGACCAATATGGAAATTTGCTGCTGCTTTTCCAGAGGAAAAAAAGGGGCTGGGAAAAAACAAACAAAACAAACAATAGAAAAAGTTTTGAATGCCATCTGTCTTAAACATAGAGCATTTGCTACTGACTCTTGCAATTTTATTTTCCTTTATGGTAGACAATACATTGTGTGTCTCAGTGTAGGCAGGCAGAGATGAAAAAAATACTAAATTGTTTGGTATGCTTTTATAGAACTCTTCAGGGAAATTTTCCCTACCAAAATAAGGTGAGCCTCATCTGAAATAGCACATCGAAGAGAGTAGAACTGCCTGAGGACTCTAGTACTAAACTGTGAATGTTTGATCACACCTTTTCTCATAGAAACTACCACTCTGAAACAAACCTAACCCTTGCCTTTGATTAACGGATCAAAAGAGATGATCAGCTGTGGCAGAATCGAGAGGCTCTGCAGTGTTGTCATATTTTTTTTTTTCCAGCCATAGGCTGGAATGTCTCAGTTTTGTCTCAGAAAAGGTTTCACTTCAGTTCTCTAGACGGCACACAGGATATGAGCACTGCCTGCTGTGTCGGATGGTATTAAGATTTAATGTAATTTTACTTTCCATGTACAAACTAAAGGCTCTGCGTTGTTGTTGCTATCAGAGTCTGAATTTTCATGTTACCCATATGGCAGTAAGCTCAGGTTTGGTTGGATTTCAAGCACTTACAATGGACGGCCTGCGACCGTAAATCTCATTCCATTGCCAGGAGCAAAACTTGTTTCTTTTTGTGAATTGTTGGAATTGGACTGGAAAAGCAGCTCTAACCCAAGCAAATGTTTCCATTCGTAGCTATGCCTGCCATGGATGTATTTAATGGCTGTTTACAACTCACCTAAATTTCCTGAGTACTGTATGTTTTTGACCATGAGTTGAATAGTCATTCTATAAAGTTATTTCACAGAACTGCCTAGTGAACTATGCATGTTGATGTGCTTTCACTTTTAATGTATGAATTACCTGTCTTGTTCATGTCGATACAGCCTCAGCACCCACGTGGGGGAACACCAACGTTCCCAGACTCTCAGATATTTTTCCCAACCGTCCATGAGCGGCCGGTGTCTTTCTCCCCACCACCTGTCTGCCCGCCGAAGGTGGCAGTCGCTCAGCGCCGCAAGAGCACTTCATTTTTGGAAGCCCAAACTTGCCACTTCCAGCCATTGCTGAAGACTGGCCAGAGTTTAGTTCCACCTGGTGGTAGTCACACCAATTGGACACCAGAGGCATTTGTTATGCTGGGCACAGCAGCCCAGAGAGTCGCTGGAGAGCCTCTGCAAGTGCAAGTTAATCCTGTGTTTGAGCCAGCTCCTGTCCACAGTGACTATAGATCTGGACCAACACCTTCAGAGGATGCTCACTACAGAATGCATCCAGAAGCTGTGTATTTGGTGGGCATGCACTACCCATCACAGGTATCGGAGCAGTGTGATCAAGTAGCTTATAACTCTCATGTGACTGAACAACAATTGAAGCAGGTCTCTGAGTCAAACCTTGGGCAAGGTGGTCCTCCACACAGCTCTGTGTTCGACTTTCAGTTGGGGCAAACATACCTGGCAAGACATGTTCAGAACCTGAGGCTGGATTCTGGGATGGGTCCCCTTTCTCCATTATCCAGTGTTTCAGCTCCTCTGAGTGCAGACCCTGCTCAGATGACGTTCCACCAGGTATTTGTTCCTCACTCTGCCCCAGCTGTGCTCTCTCACAGCGGTGATAGCAGAGCAAGCTGTGTCTTTGAGTTCCATGTGCACACACCAACTTCTGCTCCAGCAGAAGGGGCAGTCTTACCCCAGCGGGTCTACAGAAGTCACCGGGGCTCTATGGAGACCAGTCAAGAGGAGTCCGCTCAAGGCACAGGGTCGCATGGTCGGCTTCAGCCTGTGACAGAGGAGCTGTGTAACTCTCTTGGTCCTGAGTTAGCAGGTCCCAGTCGGGGCTCTGCCAGGCGGAGCTGGCTGGAAGGAAGCCCAGAATACTCCAGTGATTCCTCACAGCTGACTTCCTCTGAGACGGGCGATTTCCAGTCTCCTCCCCCTACAGGGGGCTCATCTGCTTTTTGTTCAGACTTCTCATTGCCCATTGTTCAGCTGCCTCAGACGGTATTGCAAGAGTCGCAGCTCTTCATCTGCTTCCCCCAGGGAGCCTCGACTCAGCAGGCCTTGTCCACCTCGCTTTCATCAGGAACACCTGCACTCTATCCTCAGGTTACAGGAGCAAACCCTTCCAGAATTTCTCTGCTTTTTACAAGTCATATCTTGCACTTAAAGGGGAGCCCTGGTCTTAGACTTGCTCTGTGTAGTTCTAAGTGTTAGCATGCACGGGTGTGTTTTTCCGTCAAGTCAGTGGTATGCTAGGAACTCTACCTTACCAGGTTGTGATGAAATAATAAGGCAGCAGCAGCCACTTGGTTTGTGTTCAGATTTGGCTGAATTATTGGTAGGGCTTTTGTGTTATGGGCAACTACTAGTTAGGGTTCATCCTGGGACTAGTTCTTTTGGGAAGAAACAGAGTACCAAACTGGCTTTTAAACAAGGGATTTCATGAAATGTGGTGGCCACAGTTTGAATCAGCAGTGATAGTGAAACTTGCTTTGTATTCCTTTGTATTTGTTGCTGCTCCTTAGCCAATTAATGAGGATGTGTTATCTGAAGCTGAACTGCAGTGTAAGTAATGTTTCATTAGACAGCAACAAGGTTAATTTGACTGTCCAAAAATGAAGTAGCTTTTGCTAGGCCTGGGGGGAGAAAGTGGGAAGAGAGGAATGGAAGGGGCTATGTTATGTACATGCATTTGGAAATGGGAATGAGAAACTGAACAAGCTGAGTAGTAAATTGGTGATGCGAACGTTGCTAACAGATATTGCTTCTTTGTAAGCCTAGAATATGGTGTGCCTATAGAAAGCAAAACTTAAGGCCTGAAGCTTTGTTTGGAGGTACCTGGTTTATCAGCATCTGTGGTACTGCATTTGCAATGGTCAGTGAGCCATTTGTACAGGCTGTCTGTGAGGTGTTTATGTACATACATTGTCTGCGCTTGTCTGAAACGGCTCATTAGGCAACTTGGTGTGAAGAGAGGATTTCCTGAAGTAGAGATCTTTCCTACTTCTGTTCCTGGAGTTAGGGGCTCTCTGACACTTTAGTTATTGAAGAACTAGTGACTTCAGGATTTGTGTGAAGGAACCGGAGGAGAATATTTTCTCTTTCTGTAGTAAGATCAAAACCTAAGTATTTAAGGCTTTCTGTGTGGGATAGAGGTATTTTATTAAAGCTGAAACAGCTTTAATCATTAGTCTAACAGGCAGTAATTTCTGTACTGTAGGAGGATTTCTGTGCTGTGAGTTCAGGAAGTGAATTCCAGCTGTAAAGTATATCTGGAAAACACAATGAGGGAGGGGTCCCATTCATTTTACAGAATAAAAGTTGTGGGATCTTTTACCTACTTCTTTTAAAAGATTAGTATTCAAAGCATAAACTGAGTCAATGAGAGCAGATGTTCGAGCAGTGGGAGACAGCACACAGTTAGATCCTACTCAATAAGAGCCACAAGCTTCTAAAACAATAAAGAAAAAAAAAAGTCTTTTTATTTGTAGTCTACTTTCCGTAAGGTTTCTACAATTAAAGCATGTGACTTTAATAAACTTGTTCCTAATAAGCTCCTGCAAGCTGAACTATCACAGCATTAAGAAATTTGAGTAGACATTTCTGATATGATACATATGCAAAAGATATGTTTCATAAAAAGGCAGTTCACCAAAGTGGTGCATGCTCAGGGAACTCATCTGAAGGCCTTTAGTTGACTCCCAGGAGCTGATGAAGAAGTGTAATTGCCACAAAAATAATAATGAAAATCCTGGGATCAAATCAAAAAATGTCAGTCACAAAAATAACAATGAAAACCCATTGCATTTCCCTCTGCATCTCCCACATTCATTTCTATGCATTTCATATTTGGGGTTTTTGCTGCTTATTCAAAAATTCTGTCTTGGCTAGAAGGTGAATCTCTATATTTTTCAATATCAGTTCTAAGTCTGGAAGTTATTTCAAGCTTGTATTTTGCCGTGCCTCTCAAAGGGAACTCGTGCCATGTATGTGTACCAAGTACTTTGGTATTGAGCTACAATTCTGTGTATCTTTTGATATTTTTTTTTTTTTTAAATATTTTTATTTCCTTCTAGCCTTCTATTCCCCCACTCCAGCTATGTTTAGAACACCTGTAAAGGTAAAACTTAATGCCTCTCTTTGCAGTTATCATTCCAAGGCACCCTGCTCTTAAAGCCTCCTGAGTGGAAGCAGCTGGTAGGCAGGTCTGTCCCACGTGAAGGGGCATGTGGGTTGCAAAGACCTAACGTATTGCTTAGTTTGGAAGATGTAAAATGAAGCTCCAGATTGTTCTGGTTGCCATAGTGGAATTTGGCCACCAAATTTGGGTGGCTTGTTCAAAAGAACAGCTAGGAGCCTATTCCAACCAGGTCATTCTACACAGAAATGCTGTCTGCCTGCTGCTGAACCCATAGGGATTTGAAGCTGATTCTCTATCTTTTTCTGCTCCAGACACAGGTGCAAGGCCAGCCAGCCTCGAGCAGTGCATCGGTACCATCCCAGGCTGCCCAGCACACTCAGCAGGTAAGATCAAAATTCCTAAAGCCAGAGTTGTACAGGTTTTTGACTATCTAAGAGCAGACTACCTCTGTCCTCCCTTCAGCCCATAGTTGTAGACAAAGCAAAGGAATCATCTGGTTGCTACTCAGTCGAACATGCTGTGAGATTAACTTCATTGACTTCTTGAAGTTTGTTTTTAGGGTCATGTTAATGCTTGTTTTCCTATGGCTGTCTTCCCCAACCTCACCTGAGTTTGCAGTGGTGCTCCCATTCAAGGGGAGACATGTCGGGATTTGCAAGTTAGACTGTTTAGAAGGGCAGATTGCATTCCCACCATTTCTTTTAACTGGAAATACTACCTTCTGTGTGTTACTGTTTAAGTTTTCAGGGCAGAAACTCCTGGGACAGAATTTAGATTACACCCCTCTCCCCACTCAGGGAAAAGATAGGCAGGGGAAGTAGGGGTAAACGAAAGGACTTGTGCAGAATTGGAAGTTAAGAAAGTAATTTTAACAAAAAAATGAAAGGTGTTAAGGGAAAAAGGATGTACAGAGAAATCTAGGAAGGGGATATGTACAGATAGATACAAAACCCAAGGTCGGATGGCAATGGATTCCCAGAGCTAGGCTTCAACACATGGGGACAGCCACAACCATGTGGCAGCAGCTCTGGGCAACACCAAGTCCCCACCAGGCAGGAAGGGGAAAGGGAGCTGGCCTGGCTCCTTCCTGCCCCTTAAATAGAGGCTAGGAAGGAAAGGGGAGGGGATAATCTGGTAATTCCCTACGGGTGTTGGATGACTCCCCCAGGGTCAGGTTCCACCTTAGGGTCTACCTGTTAACTCTTAACCCACAACACTGCAATGTCCTCTTAACTGCCTCTTCCTTTGTAGAACTGAATCATCATTCATGTGGAATCTTCACTCATTTCATAGGTGAAATAATCCTGCTCCAAGATTTGGTGCTGATAATGGAGTTGTTAGTAATGCAAATAAGTAATTATTAAAGTTTAATTGATACAGCATAGTCGGAAAACCCACCAATGTCATAATAAGAAATGAAAAAGTAGAACAGGATGCACTTAAACTTCTGTTGGGAGTAAAATCAGGTTTTGCCTCTTGTTCATACTACAGAATGCACAGCAGCCAGCCTCGTCCCAACAGCCTGGACAATACCAGCTGCAGCAGCCATCTGTTTCTGCTGGTGCCACTTCCACACAAACTGTATCCCAAACTCCATCTTCACAGATTATGCCAATGCCTCAGGCAGCAGCTGGGACACAGGTAAACAAAAATCTTTCTAGCAGAGGATGGTTTTATTCTATTTTCACTTTTTCCTTCTTCACAGCTGGCAAATTCAACATGCTGCTCCTTTCACTTTTAAAAGTCATCTTTTTTTAATGGTTCAAAAAACATTCATCCACACAACACTGTTCTTAGTGCACTGCAGCTGTCACTTTTGTTGGGAGATGTTGGCAACCCTTTCTTTCACACATGGCAGTTGTGAATAATTTGAGGGAGAGAGCACTTCCATGCACAAAGATCTTTAAACTATCAAAAATGTGATGAGGCCTATTGCTGAATGGTATGTTATGAATGGATTTCCAGAACTTGTCATTCCTGTGCTTCCCACACAATGGCTATCTTCTGCACCATCACATCTGTAAAACCTTCACTTACAGTTCACTGCCTAAACAAGAACTGCCTTTTCCACTCTCATCTTTCTTATTCAGTTTTTCTCCTTTACTCCCGGATGAAAGAAGCTTCTGTTACTGATTGTTACTTCATTTTGGGCTCATATCCCTATCTTGAACATGTGAGCCTTGATTGATTTTTTTTTTTTTTAATTTTTATTTTGAAATTTGTTTTTTGTTGCTTATTCATCTAAACTGCCTTTCCAGTTGCATTGTTCGCTGGCTTTAATTGACATGTCCCCTACTGCTCTCCAAGTGGTGGTACAGTGGCTTTGCGTTCCCTGTGGCTTTAGTCCCCATGCTCAGAGCTGCCAGATTTGTTGAAAGATTTGTACTTCTTTTCTGTAAGAAAGCAAGCTTGGTTCTGGAGACAGAATTGAGGGGGTTTTGATTCTGTTTATGCACAAGTTAGTGCTTCAGGGCATTTGAACATGGCTCTTCCACCCTCTGTGGGTGTCTGTTTCAAAAGCTTGTTGAGTTCTTCAAGGGAAGTGTTGCAAAGTGGAACTCCAGCCAACTTCCCAGCCACTATGCCAGCTGTGCTCCTTGCCGACTTTCACAGTGCTGTAACTTGAATAATTCTTTCTTTGACTAATGTGTAAAAGCTTTGCTTTCTGCAGCCCTGCTTTAAAAAGAAAAATCTATCTCTATTTTCTTTACCTCCCCAGCTTCCTGTTTCCCAACCAGTGTCGATCATCCAAGGCGAGCCTCAATTACCTGTTGCAGCACCTTCTCTCCCTCAGCCTTCAGTTGCCCCATCAGTCCCTGTTGGCTCTCATTTTCTACCCATGGGACAGCCCTTGCCAACTTCCATGGTTCCCCAGTTCTCAGTCTCTCAGTTGCCCGTAGCAGCTCCTCATGTGTCGGTGGCTCAGCCAGGTTTCCAGTCACTGCCCATTTCAATGGCAGCTGGCATCAGTCAGCCATTGCTCACACTGGCAACATCTGCAGCAGCCACCGCTGTCCCTGTAGGATCAACTGTTGGCCCTAGCCAGCTTCCCACGTTGTTGCAGCCTGTAGCTCAGTTGCCCAGCCAGGTTCTCCCACAGCTCCTGCAGCCAGCTGTCCAGTCCGTGGGATTGCCAGTCAGCATTGGACAAGCTGCTGAAACTTCACTTCCTGCTGGAGATGCTGTTTACCAGGTATTGTTGCAAGCCAGCAGAGCTCTTCCCCGCATTTTTGCCTGTTCCTTTAACTTTCCAATTCTGAACTGTGTGCCCTGGACAACCCATTTTCTCATAAGAGAGACATTAGGCCACCAAGATGAATTCTGTTGTGTAGTAAAGGACCTTTTTAAGGAGAGGGGGAAAAGAACAGTTCTTGGAGAGCCCTGGTGATTTGAGCTTTTCTTGTTTGGCGAAGGGATTTGTCTAAAATGACAGAATCATAGCACAGGACTTTGTTCAACCACTGTGTGAAAGAAGACAACTATATAGCTAAGATCTTCAGCTTGGCTTGGCAGCAGGGAAGAATAAAGGAAATTGTAGTTCAAGAACTGGAAGATATGTTGGAAAGGGAATTAGTGGCAGTAAGTTTCATTCCCAGTTTGTGAAGAGGCAGGGGGAACATAGGTTTTTCTGAAGTCATACAACATGGATCTTGACTGTGACATAATACCTGATGCTAGTCGTGAAATGCTAGGCTAGTGGGCACAGACTGCTTCAGCTGCTTTGCCGTTTTTACAGTGATTGTACAATCTGAACAGTGACAAAAATAGAAACTTGGCATACAGTTCTTCTTCAGGAACAAAAATTGTATACAGGTAGACATACCTGCACTGGGATTGTGAGGAGTGCTGTAGAACAGAAGCTGTGTGAGGAATGTTCCACAGTAATGGACTCAGCTCATCTTGAGAGGACAGGAGGAACACAGGAGCATTTTTGCTGCTAGTCTCAATCATCAGCAGTTGTGTAATGTCTTCTGAGCAGTAACTGTTCAGCCTGAAAGTACTTCAACCTTATCTCAAGTCTCAGGACTTAAAACATTAAGCCAAATAGGCAGTCCTGAGAGTGGGAGATGAAGGTCATTTTTCTTAAGACTTGGAACTTTGAGTGGAAATTTTCTTGTTCAAGCTGAGCTTTGGTTATGTGAGCACTTTGTTCTGCCTTTGCTGGGAAGACTTGGGAGTGCTTTAACAAGTACAAAAGGTTGGAAAGTGCCTCTGGAACTGATTTTTTTTTTTTTTTTTTTTTTTAAATCTAATTAAACCCCCCCTAATTTCATAATTAGCTCTGACATTGACTAACTTGACTCCCTCATTTCTGTTCCAGGGCTTCCAATCTCGGCTTCCACCTCAGTACCCAGGGGACTCAAATGCTGCACCTTCCTCTGCTGTGGCTTCTGCTAGCATTCCTTCTGCCGTCCTGTCCCCTCCCTTGCCCACAGATGCAGTGGCTCAGCCAGGCTATCTTGCTCCTGTCTCTCAGCCCTATGCGGAGCAGAATGTTTTAGTTTCCATGGGCAGCCTAGCAGGACAGGTTCAAGTGCCCCAGCCTACAGTGAGTTTAGCTCAACAGGCCTCATCTGCCTCCTCACAGCAGGCTGTTTTGGAGGTAAATATGTTGAATGCAACATAACAGCGCATTCAGGATGTTTGAATTCTGCCTTAGTGTATGTGTGGGGAACTCATCCCTCTCGTGTTTGTCTGCAATTGGAAATTAATATTTGAAATTACCTTTTTGTTACACAGAATGTCAGGCCAATGTGGGGACCTTGTTGCCACTGGCTGTTCTGTTGGGAAGTGAGTGTGCATCCTGCAGGCAAAAACCTGTTAACACTTCACTTCTTGCCAGTACTGTAGAACGTTTTTGCCATATCAAAGACAAACTTCAGCTGATAGCCTTTGAGAATCTCTCATTAGTCTTCTTCCCTGAGTGTTAATTTTTGCTGGGGAGAATGTGATTTGTCTTTGTGTTCTGCATTGGCTTGACTTTTGCACATTCTGTTTGTAAGACTGTGGCTGCATGGCAAACGTAGTGACACCTAGCAGTAAAAGGATGGCTGATTTCTCTCTCCTCACCTCTCCCCACACAACGATTTGCTTCACTCCAGTTTTCTTGAGAAGCATTTGTAAAGTAGAGCTGTTGGAAGTCTCAAATGGTAGTGCTTTTAGCTTGACAACTAATTTGGGAGGAAACATTGAAGACTAGTGGGCTACTTGAAAAAGAATGGTGTTCTTTAGGGAGGTTCTTGATAGAGGTTTCTATCCATAGGGTACTCAGGGAGTCTCACAGACTGCACCTTCAGAGACTCTTCCAGCAACACAGCCTGCTCAATCTACTCCTCTGGCTTCCTCTGTAGACAGGTAAGCGTTGTTTCCTTCTCATCAAAATAAATTCCAACTTCATGTGTTAGATTATTCTTCCTTGGGTGATCTTTAGGTGTACTTTTTTCCTCCAGAGATTTTTTTTTTTAAATTGAGGGTGTTCATGAGGATGTGAGGGTATAGACTTCCTAGAGGAAATACAGGCTAATGAGAGGTGGAGTAAGTTTTGATTTACAGCAGGGAGGGAATAAAGAGGATTCTCTATAGTGATCTAACTCCTAATGAGTTTTCTTTGTCACATCAAATGGATTGGAAGGATTTTTTTTCTGTCCTTTCAGCACTTAAATAGAGGTCAAACTCCAAATAGCTTGAAAACATATTCAGAAGATGTATTTGTACAACAGCTTGCAAGACGTGTAGCTAAATAGCTGCTATTAAAATGAAAGTGTTGAGTGGCCATTCTGCCCTGTATGCTGGGACTGTGCAGAAAGGAATTGCCATCTAGCAGGGTACACTGATCTTGCTTATACACTGTGTATGCTGATGTAAAGTTGTTGTTTTGTTTGTCATGGGGTGCTTTTCTGTTCTAGTGCACATTCTGATGTTGCTTCAGGATTGAGTGATGGCAATGAGAATGTTCCAGCTTCCAGCGGCAGGCACGAAGGGAGGACGACGAAACGTCACATGCGGAGGTCTGTCCGCAGCCGCTCTCGCCATGAGAAGACTGCTAGGCCGAAACTGAGAATTCTAAATGTGAGCATTTTTCATTGCACTGAGATTTATGGTAGTGATGATGCCTTTCTTTGAGCTTCATAAAACTTCTTTCGCCTTGAGGAATATGTGCTGTGTGCAGTCAAGCACACAACAGTCAATGTGGTCAGCTTCTGGAGCTAGGATTGGAAAGGTTGTCTTAAATTAAGAGATTTCTTTTTTTTTTGGAGCATTACTTACGGCATAGTTGGTTTGCCTAGCCACCAATAATTTCACACAATGTTTCAGAATATTCCGTATAGTCTCAGAAAAAAAAAAGATGCTGTACATGGCACCATTTCTTAGGCTGGAAAGAGAATGCGTTTGTATTAGATGGGTGCTGTTGGTTTGTCTCTGAGCTTGAAAGAACAAGTCACAGGATCTCCTGCTTGTGGTTTGAAGTGGTGTGTGTTTTGTTCTAGGTTTCAAATAAAGGTGATCGAGTAGTGGAGTGCCAGCTGGAGACACACAACCGAAAAATGGTTACTTTCAAATTTGATTTGGATGGTGACAACCCGGAGGAAATAGCTTCTATTATGGTAAGATATATCTTAGAGATGAAGAATTGAATCTGGTCCTAGATACAGGAGTAATAAAAGTAGCCTTATTTTTTAGTGTGTGTTTCAGGACAACTCTTTCTTGTAGCATGGCATATGTTCACCTTATTGATACAGGAGCACAGGCAGAAGCTCTGAGTGGTATACCAAATTAATAGCTAATACTTCATGCTCAGTTCATATGAGCATTTTCTCACATTAGTTTTTTTACCTTAGAATTGCAGTTTTATTGAATAAAATTGCTTGGGTTTTTTATATCTAATTTTTGGAAAATCTGCGAACAACTCTCTGAAAGCAGCAAGTTAAACAAGTTCTGTTGTCTCTTTCTGATGGCGAATGTTGCTAGGTTGTTAAAACTCATGCTTAAGCTTTGAGGATTTTGCTATTGTTTTCAACTGCAATGGCAAGGTTCTGCCCTTAAAGTAAGGTTTGGGAATCACTTTCTAGTTACTGAAGGACAGCAACGAGTGATGCTGCTTTTGATTTTTCTCAAAGGAGAAAAGCCTCTTCCTTCAATGTCTAATGGTCAAGCATTAGAAAATGAACTTGCCCTGTGGAGACATGTTTAAATAGCAGTACTGTATTGCATGGAATAAAGTTTCCCCCTTATGCACTTTTTAAAAGTTTGAAATTAAGAGAGTATTCTTGGGCTGGTACAAGCTGAATGAAACAGAGGTTGTGTAGTGTTACTGAAGGATGATGACAACAAGTGGGATCTTTTGTCATTTTCTTGGAACACTTGTGCACCGTTGATGATCTAGCTTAGAGATGTAGTAGAGTAGTAAGTGATGTATGCTGGATTCATACCTGTCAAAAGGAACCAAATCAGTGACATCTTTGCCACTAATGGCTTTCTGATAAAGAGGGAAAAGCTTTCTCTTGGCTATGTGTATTGGCAGCAAAAAAAGTCAAGTGCTGAGAATATACAAATGTATTTGTCTGCTTCATAGCTAAGATGATCCTGTGGAGGTTTAAAAGAGTATGGTTTACCAAAGTGGTAAACAACACATGCCCTAAGCACAAAAAATGCAAATATTTGAAGATGAGTAGAAGTGAAATGTGCATCCAAAGCAGCCACACAGTGGGAAGTGCACAACCTAATTTAGACAGCTGGATCTGAACTTTGTGAAGAACTTTTGACTAACATCCAATCTGAATCCACCCACTTCTAGTTTTGCTCCATTCCCCCCAGTCCTGTCACTCCCCGACACCCTAAAAAGTCCCTCCCCAGCTTTCTTGTAGCCCCCTTCAGATACTGGAAGGCCACAGTAAGGTCTCCTTAAAGCCTTCTCTTCTCCAGCCTGTCATCATAGGAGAGGAGCTCCAGTCTTATGCTCATCCTCATGGCCCTTCTCTGGTCACATTCTAGCACCATCTTTCTTGTAATAGAGGCTCCAGAACTGGACACAGTATTCCAGGTGTGGTCTCAGCAGAGTGGAGTAGAGGGGGAGAATCACCTCCTTTACCCTGCTGGCCACACTTCTCTTGATGCAGCCCAGGCTCTGGTTGGCTTTCTGGGTTGCAAGTGCTCACTGCTGGCTCCTGCTGAGCTTCTCATCCACCAGTACCCTCGAGTCCTTTTCTTCAGAGCTGTTCCCAAGCCAGTCCCTGCCCAGCCTATATTGGTGCTGGGATTACCCCGACTCAGATGCAGGACCTTGCACTTGGTGTTGTTGAACCTCATGAGGTTGGCTTGGGCCCAGCTTTGAATCCTAGAATTGTTAGGGTTGGAAGGGACCTCAAGGATCATCCAGTTCCAGCCCCTCTGCTATGGGCAGGGACATCTCACACTACATCAGGTTGCTCACAGCCACATCCATCCTGGCCTTAAAAATCTCCAGGGATGAGGCTTCCACAACCTCCCTGGGCAACCTGTTCCAGTTTCTCACCACCCTCATGGTGTAAAATTTCTTCCTAACATCCAATCTGAATCTACCCATTTCTAGTTTTGTTCCATTCCCCCCGAGTCCTGTCACTCCCTGACACCCTAGAAAGTCCCTCCCCAGCTTTCTTGTAGGCCTCCTTAAGATACTAGAAGGCCACAAGAAGGTCTCCTCAGAGCCTTCTCTTCTCCAGACTGAACAGCCCCAACTCTTTCAGTCTGTCCTCATAGGAGAGGTGCTCCAGTCCTCTGATCATCCTCATGGCCCTTCTCTGGACACATTCCAGCACCTCCAGATCCTTTTTGTGCAACCTATCCTGGTCCTGCTGGATGGATCCCTTCCCTCCAGAATGTCGGCTGCACCACACAGCTTGGAGAATTCTGTTTCCTAAGCTGTCCTTTGGAGTTTTACCATACATTGTTTCAGGAGCCAAAATTTTCATGTGTCAGACCAAACTAAGAATGTTTTTCTAAATCCCAAGCATGCTTGTTTAAGCTTGTTTCCTCCAACGTAAGCAGCAGAAGGGATTTTTATAAAGCAATATAATGTATTGAAACCAGGTAGGCTGAGCAATCTTCCTCTTCCTGTATTTGGAATATATTTAATAGTTGCATTTGCATACTAGAGCCAGCCTTTGAGGTAGTGAGGTGCAACCTGCATAGAGCAGACATTCTACATGGCATGGAAAGAGAGGAGTTCAGAACACATCTAACAATACAAAATTTTAATTCTTTTTTCTATATATTACATTTTCCTTTAGTGTGGCCCTTACTGTATGTTATATTAGGAGAAATTGCAGTAGGGCAAGGCTGCTAATTTGAAATGTCACTGTGCTAAGCAAAGGTTGAGGTGACAGTTTGCAGTAGGGATATTGAATGTTGTTCCACAGCAAAGAGTAAAGCAGGGCAAATACTCCTGTGCTGGAGATAATTTTTAGAAACAACTGCTTTTCTCTGAGGTGTCCCAGTCTTCACCTTATGCCTAAGAACAGTGGAGAGATCACAGCCAATAACATAAAAAATAAAATGTGGTTGTTCAAGATACTATTTTGAAATCATTGGTGGAAAATCACTGCTGCTTTGTTCTCTTTCCAGGTGCAGAATGAGTTTATCTTAGCAATCGAAAGAGACTCCTTCGTGGAACAGGTACGAGAGATTATCGAGAAGGCAGACGAGATGCTGAGTGAGGATGTCAGTGTGGAGCCAGAAGGTGATCAGGGTTTGGAGAGCATGCAGACAAAAGATGATGGCTTCTTTCCAGGGTCACAGGTATGTGAAGGACAGATCTTGTTAGCCATGCCTGTCGGCAGCTATGGGTGATATGGTGTTGTGAGCAGAGCTAGCTAGCTAGAAACAGCAACTTTCTTCCATCAGAAAGACCAAAGCTTAATTGTAAGTAAAATGCCAGAGGAAGCTTTGTATCAGAGGGAGAACTTAAAATTCATTTAGAAAACTGAAGTACCATAGACCTTCTACTGTGTGATGTACTCCAACACTTCTGAGGGTGCTGAGCCTCCGAACAGTTGACTAAACAGATGTTCAAAGCTTACAGTTCTTGGGTTTCAGTTTAGGACATGTAGGACATTAAAACTTCCAGCCCTGTTCTGCTCAATGAACGCTTAAGAGCCTGGTCTCAGACCTTCCACGTAGTGAGCTACTAAGAGATTGGATGGCTTGGTTAGGAAACACAGGTTTGGAAAACATTTGCTGGCAATAGCACAGGGTGACATTCTCTTAATATCTGTCTTATCTCCACCCAGAATTAGTTTGAAACATCCATTTATCTGCTGAATGTTTAGAGAAGTCAGTTGGACTGCTTGTTAACAGCAAGAGTGTTTAGAACCATTTGTTATATTGGTGGTCACTAAGCTGAGAAGCTCTAAAAACAGTGTAGCTGACATTTATCTAGGTAGAATTCCACTGCTTGGGCAGTGGTGCTCGGGTCCAAGGTACTGTTTAATTTAAGTGGACACATTTCAATAAGCTACTACTTTAAGGACTATCTTGGGGGGTTCTATTTCAGAATAGAACTTTAAATTTTATCTTACTTTACAGAAATTAGAGTTCAAACAGCCAGATCCTACATCTTCCATGCCACAAAGAATAGGTAAGTCTCTTGTGATTTTTTTTTTAACAGTTACCTTTTTCAGCAGATGGGTGCAGCCAGTTTTTTATTTGATATGATGGAGCGCACATTCCATATTGCAGATGATGTAGTTAGCTACAACCACGTATCACTAAATGCCTGACTTCTTTCTCTTTAGGGGTTCCTCCAAACTCTTTTACCCAGGTTGTCCATTCAGCAGGAAGACGGTTCATTGTCAGCCCTGTCCCTGAGAGCAGGTTAAAAGAGCAGGGCTTTTTCACATCTGCTGTGCCTGGAGGACAAGAAACTCCAGATATTGGTAACTTATCTCAACTCTTCAAACCTCATGGCTGAGACATGGTCATCAAAACCATGAAGTTAACTAACTAAACTGTTTCTAAGGTCTTCTTAGAGTGCTTGGGGAAGTGGGGAACTGTCTGTACTAACAGGAAGCCATTATAATTTGGGTGATACTGTGTAGAATTCTTGGGGGGAAAAGGTGCTGATGGGCTTTCTACAAGGCTCTGAAACCTTAATTCTGTATTTTGATCTAAGCCTGGATTTGTAATTTTTTGAATTGTGCGGAGAGGTAAATGTCATCTTCATCTAGCAATAGGCAGTAATACTGCAACAAACTTTTCTAGCTGGACTGACATTTTTCTGTTTTTCCAGTTGCTGCATCTCCACTACATGGTCCTGGAATGAATCTCTCCCACTCAGCATCATCACTGAGCTTGCAGCAAGCTTTCTCTGAGATGGGACGTGCTCAGATGACAGAAGGACCCAGTACAGCTCCTCCAGTGTTCAATCAAACAATGCCACCGTTTCCACCTGCACTTTCTACCATGGCAGGCAGTGGTGCACCTCCTGCATCTATGGCTGCTGCTTCAGTATCTGCTCCCTCCAGCACAGGTGTTTCTCTTCCTGGATCTGTTACTTTGCCTTCAGAAAGTGCTGTTGGAGCTGCACCAAGCACAAGTGTGCCAAGCTCTGTCTCTCCACCTCCAGCCTCACAATCTGGACAGCAATCAACTGGTGTCCCTTCCAGTGCGAGCGCCCTTGATTCTTTCTCCCTACCTACCACATCCCAGCCTGCTCAACCAGTAACTGGAGACATTGCCCCCAGTATCAGCACACCCTCATCTACCCAGGTTCCTGGTGTCACTGGTGTTGCACCAGCTGTGACGTCTCAGTCTTCTCCACAGATTGTGAGTAGTATGGCAGCACCACAGATATCTGTTGCCCTGTCTCTAGCTCAGGGTGGGACTTTGCAGCTGCCTCAACTTAGTAGCAGTAGCTCTGTCTCCAGTCTGGCAGAAACAACAGTTGTAAGTGCTCCGCAGTCACTGCCTGAGAGTGGGCAGTCAGTGGATAAATCACAGCTCTGCAGCACAGCTGGTTTGTCTCTCCCAATCTCTGCACCTTTATCATCCTCAGTAGCAACCAGTGTGTGTGGTTCAGTCAGCCAGCCAGTGATACATCCCTTGCTTGTCCCATCAGGAATTACATCAACACCTGTCCTACCCCAGATTCCAGGTGCAACACCCATGTTGCCCCAGGTTCCCTTACCTGGTGTCTTGCCACAACCGGTCACTAACGTACCTGCAGTACAGCAAACTTTGATACACAGCCAGCCTCAGCCAGCTCCATTACCCAATCAGCCTCATGTTCACTGCCTGGAGGCTGATGCTGATGCTCAGTCTAAAGCTCCTGGTATCGATGATATAAAGACCCTGGAAGAAAAGCTGCGGTCTCTCTTCAGTGAACATGGTAATGTGGGAACAATGCATCCCTCGGTGTCTCTGGAAACATCACTGGTCATGGAGACCACGGTTACCCCTGGGATACCAACCACAGTTGTTGCACCAACTAAGCCCCTGACGTCCATTAGCACTTGTATACCTCCCAGCAGTTTGCCTCTTGGACCAATTGGCTTGCCAGTGCTGACCCCAGTTGCCACTCCCGGGCAAGTGATCACCCCGGTCAGCTATATTTCAGCGTCAAGCAGCATGGCAACAGCAGTGGTGAAACCAGGGACCTCTCCTTCAAAGCCCCCTCTGAGCAGGGTCCCGGTAAGAAATCCAACATCTGTGTGTGACTGTTCAAGTATTGTGGGAAGCAGCCTTGTTGAGCAGGAGCCCTTCTATAAAGAAAAAGATTTATTCAGGCAGTGGTGTTTTCATTTAATAGAATACTGAAAATGTTATGCTGTGGTTGTTTTTGTGTGTCCCAAGAGGTGTTTTATTTTGTCCATGTTGGGGAAAAAGAAATGTCTCTGAGAGCTCTGTAGTGTTGCTGTTAGTTTTTCATACTCCTAAACTACAAGAAGTGAAGCAACTGTGGTGGTTTGTTGTTTTTTTGCAAACAGGATTTGAAAGCTTGCTTTAAATAGCTTTTTTATCTTACGTGTGACTACTAGAGTGAGACTGGTCGTTGCATTTTTCACAAAGTAGTCAGGATAGCTTAGCTTCGATTTTTATCATTGGCCAGGAGAAATTTGACTGAAAGTTATTTTTTTAAGTCTTCTGCTGCTTATATATTACATGGATGCTCTCTTCCTTCCAAATGTTTGATCCGTGAGAGCAGAAGTTTGAGAAGTTTGAAGAGGTACCTGGGTATCTGAAAACAAATGTTTGTGTCTTGAGTTGTGCTCTTCAAGCAAACACTTCCATATAATCCTGACTGACAGTAAGGACTTGAGCCATGAGGATGTTGTTACCTGCTCACTGACCATACATAGCAATATGTGAGATGAGCCTTCTTTCTTTTAAATGGCTCCCTGCCCTGGCAGACAGGGAATTTCAGTCTGTTTCTTCTCAAAGTTAAATGGGAATAGGCTGAAGAGGTTTTCAAGTGTTCAAGTCAGAAACGTCAGTGCTGACTTCTTTTTGTTTGTGTAATGTTCATTTCAACTCACTGCCTCTTCATGTGGGTGGTCTTTAGCCAGCCTTGCTATTAACTAGTTTCAGGCCATTTGAATTGAGCTATTGGTCCTAGCTGTTCTACTCATTCCTTTGCACTCTTTGCATTCAAAGTAGATTATTTCTGACATGGAGGAGTAGGATTGTGTGCTGAGGAAGCTGGGAAGGAAATTTAGGCACAGAAGTGTTAATTTCCATTGAAATTAAGTTGAGAATAGGAAAAGAAATGTTAGAAACTCAGGTTCAGGAACAGTTGGAGTAGGTAGAAACCTGGTAATTGCAAACCTGTAATTGCAAAGGCTTGCATTGAAATGTAATAAACGCTGGCAGGGTTGGATTGTCAGCTGTGGAAAAACTCTCTCTGAAGTTGTTATTTATCAATTTGTTTGTTTTTTTTTTTTTTTTAATTTCAGAGCTTAATATTAGTTTGTGTTGTGCTCTTAAGCTTTAAGAAGCTTATTGCTTGATTTTTCTGGGGTTTGCTAAACTGTGTGTATTATATTCTCTTTTGTTTGTGGCCAACCTGTTAACCTAGACAGTTAAATGTGTTTTGACTTGTCTTATGAATTTCTTTGAAGTGTGTTTTGCCTGTTCTATATAGTGATAAATTAATCAGTATAGCAATTAATTAATGTTCTATATAATTAATTTAGCACAGCTTAAAAATTCATTGTGCCTCAGAACAGGTAATGTCCACGTGTGTGTCCCTAGTGCACAAAAAAGCTGGGATAATTCAACTTGGTGTATTCCTGGGAGGATGGGGCAACTATTGGTAACTCTGGAGTCTGTTGGTAACTGTGGAGTTCCTTTTCAGTGGGCAGGTATTGGCTGTAATTTGAACCACTAGTTCAACATGACTGCAAGCTAGACATAGTTCTGCTTCTGGAGGACTGTAGTAAGACTTTGGGCCAGTTACCAGCAGCCAGCAGTGCTGATTGTAGAAGGGAAGCCAGCTGACCCACACTGTCACTTGTAAGGATATTGTGTGTTTCTCAGACTGCAAAGTTGTGGGCAAGCTGCAGGGTTACAGATGAGAGTAAGCACTGCAAACTGTGTAATGGATCGCTTAATTCCTAGAACATCCCACTTCCCTAACAATGGAAATAACTAACTGGAATGTGCTACCTGACTTGGTGGGGAGGCTTTGATGCCACCTCCTAACTTTTCCAGTCTCTCTAACCTCTTCCACATAACCTGGATGACTTCCCTCTACCCAGTTGCATGGCCTAGTCTCATCTTTTGTGGGTTATCAACACCATTCAGGCTCAAAAAAAGTGATGGATTGAGAGATTAGTGGAAGAGGTCCATAAATCTGCTTCTGAAGTGGAGATATCCTCAGGCATGACAGTTCTTGTTCTGAAGTGATGTTTCTTGGAACACTTCGCCAGAGGCACATAAATTTGCTCCTGCTAGTGGGCAGCTAGTGCAGGTCTGTTGTAGGAGATTGAGTGCATTCTTGCACCCTTTTGTAAATTAAACTTCTTGGGAAATTAATTGCTTTGTGGGAGAGTTATTCTATCATTCCTTAAACGTGATACTTGGCTCCTGGATGCAGCAGTTTGAGCTGAAAATTATGGCTACTCAAAAGCAATTAGGATTAAAAAATAAGAACAAAAGCAAACAAGCAGGCAACTACCCCCCATTTTGTTGCAGAAAGCTCTACAGACTATGCTAACTCTGCAGGAAGTAAGTCTCTCCAGGAAAAACGTTGAGGCTTCTGTTGTATAACATGAGTGGCTGTAGCTTGGTGTCTGATCCTTCTGTTGTTCTGTGTCTGATGGACTCGCGTTTCCTCTTCGTTGTCCATAGGTGCTCCCAGTAGGTTCTGAGCTTCCGGCTGGCACTCCATCCAGTGAGCCGCTGCCACCTTTTCCGGGACCTTCACTAACTCAGGTGCTACATCACTGGGCAGATTGTTTTTCTGTTGCTTTTCCTTTCCAAGAGCATGTTTTGATTAAACTCTCCATTGCATGTTATTAATGCCTTTGGGTTTTCTTTTCTTTTGACTGAGTAACCCCTTTTGTGTGACTTGTAGCAATATCCAGAGTCACTTCAGCACTGGACGTGTAGCTTGCACTTCAGGATGCTGTAGCCAGTGTCTGAAGTACAGGAACAATTAATCAGCCTTGGGGTTTTAACTAACTTTAGGAGGTTATTTTTTAAAACAACACAGGTGAGTGTGTACATAAAACTTGAGCCTGAAAAGGGTATCATAGCAAAATACTAGCTCTTGAGGGAGGCAGTGTATGGTGCTGTTAAATCTTAGTGAAAAGGACAAATTGCTGGATCTGCCAGTTCCTGCTTTGTTTTTCAGTGCTCGTTACTGCACTCTGATTTCACTTTCAAAATTGCCAAAGGTATTTGAGTCTCCTGATTATGAACATGAGTTGAAATGTGGCAGAGGCTTCACTTGTTCAGATTCTGACCTTTACATGCAATAGTTAGCTGGGATATTTGGTATGTAAATTAACCAGGTGATCAGCTCAGGGCCACAGAGATTAAATCTGTCTTCACTTCTGTTTAGAAAAATAGACAAGAATGTCTGTAATTAAAGGAACTTCATTGAGCTGAAACCATTTTATGCATCTCCTTAATGCTGTGTAATGACTTGTAGCATGGGAACACCACACTTCAGTATGCAAAGAAAAGATAAAAACAAAACAAACCAACCCATGAGACCACAGGAGAAAATTGTGCTGCTTTGGGAACAGATTTATGAATGAACAGAATTTTCTGTAGGGTTATGCTGAAGTACACTTGGCACGAATTACGATCCCAATTTTATATCGTAACCTGTAAAGAAGATACTCAAGCAGGTACCTAATGGTGCCTGCTTAAGGCTCAGCATAATACTGACTGAAATCCAGTGTTTCCTGTTTACATGTGCTGCTTACAGTATTCACCTCTCCCACCTGTGGCTGAAGTCCACAGGGAATAGTCTTAGAATACCTATGTCCAAAAGCTATCCTTTTATGGAAAGGAATTCTTTGCTGTAATTTTAAAGGAATTAAAAAATAGCTACAATATGAAAATGTGTGCAGTACTTGTAAGCATTGTGGCCTGATTTTCTTTGTTTGCTTCCTTGATCCCTGTAAATTTTAATGTAGTCTGAGCTAACTTTTTTCCATAATAATCTGATAAGATTTTTCCTTCTCATCTCTTGCACTGGAGCTCTTGAATTCAAGCTTCACCTGTGGCAGCAATTTCAAAATAAACTTTAAAGGTCATTTTAGTTCTTTGCAAACTGTTCCTTGTTTTGGGATTTACAATTGTTTGACAAGAAGTTCTGCCTGGCAGGATTTAAGCTTCCATATAATGGAAAAGTAACAGAAAATTTTCAGTTGAAACTGTGCTAAGGCAGCTTTGGTTCATGAGCTGGAGCTGTAAGCACTGAACTGCATGTCTTAGGGTATTCATCTTCAAATGCACCATTGCAATAGTATTTTCCTGTCTTTCACATGTGACAACTGTGGTATTACCTGGTTGTTCTCCCCCTCTACTCTGCCCTGGTGAGGCTGCATCTGTGAATATTGAATACTGGCCCCTCAGTTTAAGAAGAACCTCAGGGAACTGATTGAGAGTCCAGTGCAGAGCCACAAAACCAGAGTGGAATGTCTTCCTTACGAGGAGAGACTGAGGGGGCTGAGGGCTCTTTAGCTTGGAGAGGAGGAGACTAAGAGAGGTGACCTTAATTCATATTGATAAAGATGTGCAGGGTGAGTGCCAAGAGGCTGGAGCCAGGCTCTGCTGGGTGATGTCCAGTGACAGCACAAGGGGCAGTGGTGGAAGCTGAGGCATTGGAAGTTCCATGGAAACATGAGGAAATTTTTTTTTGCCTGGGAGGGCGACAGAGCACTGGAACAGGCTGCCCAGGGTGCTTGTGGTGTCTCTCTTTCTGGAGATATTAAAAACCTACCTGGATGCAATCCTGTGTGACCTGCTCTAGGTGCTCCTGCTCTGGCAGGGGGGTTGGATTAGATGAGTTTTCGACGTCCCTTCCAGCCCCTAACATTCTGTGGTTCTAAAGACATGAGTAGAGGTGAGCAGCATGGCATGTTAGCTGCTTCCATGCCATTTTCTGTTGGCTGTGACATTTATAGGCCTTTTTAACCTTTCCAGCCTTTTTCCTCCAGTGTGCAGAAGCTCTGTTCAGCAGTTTCTGTAATAGTCCCAGTGAAGGTCATTGTTTTGTGGTCTCTTAAGAATCTCTTAGACCAAGTTGGCATAGGTGATGTTCTGGAGGTTAAAATGGAAATAGTTTAGTGGACCTAAATTACAATGTGCTGGAAGTTGATGTCTTATCCTGTCTATTCCTGCTGTACCACCTTCTTGCTCTTTATCTAACGGAACAAATATGAATTGGTGACCTTTGTCAAGAGGTCTCTTTCTCCAGAACAACAACTCCTCATTTCAATTCTTAGGTGAACTGTAAAGCCTCTATAGGAATAAGACAAAATTAGAGGAGACCAACTAGACCAAATTTAACCAAATGTTAAGAGCGTTTATGCAATGCTCTCTGGAAAATTCCTGGCTTGTCTTGAAGTAGCTAGGGCTTGACTTCCTTACAGCTCATTACACTCTTTTTCTTTTCTTTTTCCTCCCCCCCTTTCTATTTCCCTTAGTGCCAGACTCCTAATTTGCAGCCAAAGTCTGTGTCGTCATGAGACCATTTTTGGACTCTTTGTTCCTTGGTCTTAAATACCTGTTCTGTTTAGTCCTTAATGCTTTTTAAAGTGTATTTAGAGTAATTTTTCAAGCTACATTTTGATACCATTGTTCCAGAAGGAAATCTTTTATTTCTTTTTATGATTCTGGTATCTCAGGCTCTTTGAAGCAAATATCTTCTTGTGAGCCATAAGTATCTGTATAGCATTTCAGGTGAAATATCCTCTTTATTTTACAATATTATTGAATTAAATTAGCCCCTTGATTGCTAAACACTTGGCTTTCTGAAGTCATAGAAACCTACATCCTTTTGTGCTTTCTTTTCTTCTTGATACAGAGTTCATTGTTCTTAGGTTTTGGTTTTTTATTGTTGTCATTGTTGTCTTTTGAAATCCACAACTGGGGAAGAATGTAGTCCTGGCAGCCATTGAAAGCATCTTTATGCTATTGTGTACTTGTCGCTTTCAGTTTCCTGACAGTGGAGGGCAATGTTTTTATGTTGTGATGATATCAGCTTCAGTGCTAAACACAGATTTAGCTTTTTAGCATAAAAGACTTGGAAAGATCAGTGATGCTGAAGTGTAGATGGAGATTTCTGCTCGAGTCAGTGATGCCCACACTTTCTTCTTTATGCATCTTATGGATATGGCCCTAATTAAGAATTTTGAATGCCTCTGAACTTTTACATTTTAAGATATTTTTTGGCAATTTATCTTAATTTTTTCCCTATCGCAATTCAATTGGCCAAGTTTGAAAAATATCTTGGATGCTAACTCAGATGAAATCTAAGTCATAATCATATCGAGAGATTCTGTACCTCTCTTTCATCCACTTTAAATCAGTCCATCCAGATGGTTTCTTTGAGGGAAGCTGGGGAGGACATGGGGTGGGGTCTTTGGTTGTTTTTTTGTTTGGTTTGCTTTTAATCAATATTTTGGGCTTTTCTGGGGATATATATTTTTGTGTATCTACAGTGTGGTATGTTTTTTGTGGGAGTTTTTGTATGTGTGTATATTTGGGGTTTTGGGTTGTTTAGTTTTGTTTTTTCTTTCCTGCAACAAAAAAATTGTTATTCTCAGTCTATCGATCCTTGCTTTTGAAATTGTGGAAATATTTTTTAATTTCTCTGCAAATTCTTTGTCCTTAATTGGCTTTCTTTAAGATTTTAGATAATCCGTAATATACATATTCTCTTCTGCATTGTTGAAATTGCTTCCAGCCTTGCTGTACTGTACATGTTAAATGTCAACATGTAGGAAGGGACCATGATGGAAATATGGAAGCTGTCCTGACTGCTTGAAGTGGTCTTATTAAAGCTGTCTGTTTCTCAAATGTGCTGTATTGCCGCTGAGCTGGGACAGCTGTTTACTCTTTCCTTTCTTAGTCCCAACAGCCACTGGAGGATCTGGATGCTAAACTGAGAAGAACCCTTAGTCCAGAGACTGTTCCAGTGACATCTGCTCCTGCCTGTGTACGTTTGCAATGTTGATAGTTCAGTAGTCTTGGATAGCTCAGTCCTTTTTCAAGGTTGTGCTCTTAGGTCACTGCCTTGAGTATCACTACAGCAGTCTTTAGGCTGCATTTTCCTTAATAAATGAAACTGAAGAGTCATCTTCCAGTTTGTGTGACTTAGTCAACAAAAATAGGGAGGCAAAAGTCTGTATTTGTAATGATTACATATTTCCTGAGGCTGATTTTGGTATTCATTCTTAATCTAGCTTTTCTGGTGATGTCATGAATGTCACCAAATTAGAAGGGGAAGTGGCTGTGGAAAAAGGGGAAAGAGCACTAAGCAAGCAGTATGTGATGTCAGTTTTAATTTGGGAGGGATGATTTAAAGTGCAGACCTGAAAGTTCAAAAGACCATAATAATTAACCTTGACATGAAATGAAGATGAGTGGCATTGTGATCTCCCAGTGACTACTTACGTATTACTTGTGCAAAGCAAAGGGGACATTACAGTGACAGTCTCAAGGCTGCAAGGCATGCAAAATCTTGTGCCCATGTTGCTCGCCTGGAAGTTAAAAGTGCTTCCATTTGTCTTGTTGTGGGCCATGACTTTGAGAAAAATTAAGGATTGTGTAATATGCAGCAGAGTGAATTTGTTGACATTCAATGAAACTGCTCATTTTCTTAATTTTTTGTTTCCCCTCCCTTGAACCTGTAGTCTGTGCCCTCAGTAGCATCTACAACGGTTACCACGCTGGTGTCCACAGCAACACAGTCTCTGAAGGATGGTAAGACAGCCTTTGTTATTTTAGATGGTTTCTCAGCAGGAAGATAGAATCCAAAATTGAACAGACCAGCAACTTGGAAGGAGATATATATGTGTGTATGTGTATAATGCATAGCTTCTTCTAGTAAATCATGCAATGGCAATTCCTTATGGATCATATTAGTTTTTGATAAGAAGAATGAAATCTTCCGCTGTAGGCCAGGAGAGGGGAATGATCCATGTGTATTATAGTAACTTATTTAGGATGTAAAGCTGTCCAAAATGCTAAGTTAAGACTGGCAAAGCATCTCCAGTATGCTGCTGAGGTACAGCTTCAGGTTTGAAGGAAGTTTTCTGCCTTGTGTGAGTAAGAGTAAGAATAAGACTTCTCGTTTTGTGGCCATTGATCAGTCTTTCAAATCTAAATGAGCTCAGTCATTATTAGAGGGAGGAATACAAAAATGTGTAAAATGGTCTGAGACTTCTCTATTAGTATTCCTCTAATTTTTTATGTCTTAAAAATCTTCCTTTTTCCAAAGAAACGGTTAATATAGTACTAAAATTGTTTCTAGTTGTGTAGTAAAAGTTACTTGCATATACCTCTGAAGTTCTCTCTGAAGGTTCTCATGTGCTCTGAGGGTTATCCAACTTTCAGAAGTGAATAAAACCAGTAGGAAAATAAGAATATTCCCATTTTGCTATGTTGGTCACGTACTACACTGCAGAACTTCTTAGTCTGGTAGAAACTGAGTTGGGCTTTGCCTGCTGAAGTTTAGAAGGTGAAAGTAAACAAACTGAGAAGCTGCTTAATAAAGACAGCAAGCCAGCCAGCAGAACTGATTTAAAAATAGATTTGTCTTTCTCAGCTTTGTAACCTTATGCTGCCAGTGTGTGCAACAGCAAAAATTGCATCTGACACCTAAGAATCCAGCTCCAAAAGCTTCTCTTAGGCTGCTTGAAGGAAATGTGGTTTATAGCATTTCTTCAACTTAACTGCTTTCCTATTAATAAATTGTCCCCAGTGTTGTGAAATGTAGGTGGTCCATGGGTATTGTATTAAAATGAACTTCCTCACATCGATTCCAGTTCTTTTTAATTTTTGGCTATTTTATGTCTTTGCTTGAAATTGGTGTGCTGCCTTTACTGCTATCTAAAAATGCACTTTTAGAAGTATATTGTACAGGAAAACTTGATTAAAATACTTCATTTTGTCATTGTGGTTTGGTGTTCAAAGTGCTAAAGCTGAGAAAAGAGGTCAGGTTCTGTGAATCTGAAGGCATGTTAAGACTTACCTGATAGCTGTGGAAATTGCTTCCAGCCTTGCTGTGCTATAAGTGTTAAATGTCTATGTGTAGGAAGGGACCATGATGGAAATACGGAAGCTGCACTGACTGCTTTAATTGCTGAGTTAAAAAGTAATTTGAGTTCAAATTATTTGTTTCTCATTTTCATCTTAATCCCATTTTAATTTTTCTTAGCTCCAGCATCATGTGGTGGAGAGAGCAGTGCTGTGGCTGCCACAGCAGGAGCCAGCGTACTGAAGATGGGACGGTTCCAGGTAGAAGATATTAAACTGGGGATGTTTAGCCTGGAGAGGAGAAGGGGAGAAGGATGTGTCTCTAAATATTTGGGGGCTTGGGGGTCAGGAAGGAAGGGACAGGGATGGCCTCTGCTCACTTGTGCCCTGTGACAGGACAAGGGGCAGTGGATGGAAACTACAGCACAGGAGGTTCCACCTCAACATGAGGAAGAACTTTTTTGCTGTAAAGGTCCTAGAGCACTGGAAGAGGCTGCCCAGAGAGGTTGTGGAGTCTCCTTCTCTGGAGCCTTTCCAGCCCTGTCTGGATGTGTTCCTGTGCAATCTGCTCTGGCAGGGGAGTTGGACTTGAAGATCTTCAGAGGTCCCGTCCAACCCCTAACATCCTGTGAGCCTGTGAACTGATTTGGTTGTTGATTCAGCATCTCTGAACATTTTCTGTGTAGTGCCTGCTTTAGTGTGTCTTATGGTGGTCTTTTCTGTCTGGAGAAAACGCCCATTGTGAGCTTGTGAACGCCAATGCTTTGTACAGATGTTGTTTCCAGTCAGGGCAGAGAATCACTGGATGATGCAGGTCCAACACTGTGAATACAGCATTTCATCATGTCAGGCCTTAGCTGTGTCACTGCTTGCCCTGTTCTTTAATGTTAGCTGCTGTTAGGCTAACCATGCTGGGATGTTTACTGTATTATGTCATGTGTGTGAATGGAGTTCTCTCTGAATATGATGTGTTTCTTCTAGCTAATCCTCCAGATTGCTTGGGAGTACTATGCTGTGTGGCAGGGTGTTATGCGGAGGGAAGCATCAGCTTGCTTTGTGGCACACAAAGGAAACAATTTATTTTCCTCTTTCAGGCATGATGTTGTTGTTAAGGAAGAACTGTAAAAGTCTGCATGATTGCATTTCTCTTCTAGGTATCTGTGGCAGTGGATGATGTGCTGAAAGAGGGTGACAAACCTGAAGCTAAGCCTGTGCAGTTTGAAACCACCTCTACTGATTCTTCATCTCTTTCTGGCAGTAGCCCAGAGAGCACTCTGGTGAAGCAGGCTGGCTGTCGGAGGAGCGAGGCTGTGGCTGGCTCTTCTCTGGATGTGGTGGATGGCATCCCTCAGGCAGCTCCTGTGCTGCAGGTACCAGCAGACGTTGTTCAGCCTGCTAAGGTTGGGCGCTTTCAGGTAACCACGACGATGGATCAAGTGGGGCGCTTCTCCGTGTCAAAGACTCAGGATGAGGTCAGCTGTGCAGAGAAAGAGCCGATGACTCTTCCTCTCTCTGTGGGCTTGGAGCAAGTTGCTTCTTCAGCTGCAGCTCCGAAGAAAGAGTTGGAGTCAAGACAGTCCCCTCACATGAATGGTCCATCCTCTGAACCGGAGGCTGCCTTCTTAAGTGGAATGGCTAAGGATTTGGATGATGGCTCAGGGAGCCCAGACTCCCTCCAGCCGCTGGGATCAAAGATCAGCCTTCCTGTCCAGAGCCTTAGCAACTCATTCAACTCTTCCTACATGAGCAGCGACAACGAGTCTGACATTGAAGATGAAGACTTGAAGCTAGAACTTCGTCGGTTACGGGAAAAGTAAGGCAGTTTTCCTTGTGTGCTCATGTGAAACCTGTGTACACAGGATGGTTACTGTCCTCATCCATGCTTTGCTGTGTGCCAAGAACAAATGTAGGCTTTGTTAAAAGATTCATTGTTTGTGGGAGGTAAGATTTTTAATGGGGAATTGGAGCGTAGTTATGACAAAGACTGTATCTGTGCTTGCTGTGCTTTGTTTTCTAACCTGTAACTTTGTGTGTGTTTGTGTGTAGGTTGCTGCATTGTGGGTAAGACTGCAGAGCTTTTGCATCTCCCTGAAGTTTAGTAGTGGGAAAAGTTGTGTCTCATGGGAAAGTAACACACAACCCTCTGCATTTCTAAAATGCATTTGTGGCTGCTCTTTTCTGGAAGAATCCTCGTTGGCTTAGAAAAAAAATGTGGAGTCCAACAATGTAACCTGCTTACTTGTGCTGAAAGTTGAATGGTTTTTTAGGGCAGTTGGCAATTTTAAACCTTGTGTGTGCAACTGCTCTGCAAAATCCTTAGGGAAAAATGTAGAAGTCTCCAAGGCCATGCCTTGGAAAAGGGGTAACTTCATTATTTCTGTAGCATTTTAATGCTGATTGATTTGTTCTCCCACAGTAGGTGCATGCTCTTGTTTGTGCTGTCATTTAGCCCAGGTTTTGATTACAATGTTAGGAACTTTTTATTGGAACTCTAGCCAGAGTTAGAGCACAGTGGAAAATGGCAAGTCTTCTGTGGAGTGCGTCCAGTGGTTATTTGTGGAAAAGATTTGTGTTCTCCTTTCTTAAATGTTAGTATTGTTGACCAAAGAAGCTGGTTAAGCTCAGCTGGAGGGGAGGGGTTGTGTGCATGCCTCCATCTACATAGAATTGTTGTTAAGTCCTACTCTTTTGTAACTTGTTAGGCACCTTAAAGAGATCCAGGAGTTGCAGAGTCGCCAGAAGCAGGAGATTGAGTCACTGTACATGAAGTTGGGAAAGGCTCCACCTGCAGTGATTATTCCCCCAGCTGCACCCCTTTCGGGAAGAAGGAGAAGACCTACTAAAGGAAAAAGCAGCAAGTCCAGTCGCAGCAGCTCCCAGGGAAATAAAAGCCCTCAGCTATCGGGTAAGATAGGCTCTATATTAAGGAAATTTTTGAAGTGAAAATTCCCTTTTTATTCTTCAATATAGTATGGCCTAAAGGAAAAAGGCAGTGGTGACAGAAGGAAAAAAAACAAACTTGCTTTCCACTTAGCTCTGCTTCTTAACTTCCTTCCCATGGTTTGTGGAGACACCCTTAAGAGAATAACTCTGCAAGAGACTGCTGCAAACTACAGTAAGGTTATTCTAAACCCCACGTGTAAAAGGAAACATGGTTGCATCTTTTCTAATAATAAACTTCAACTGAAAGAAATGAGAAGTGGTTCCTGTGATTCCTGTGGTTCTTCCCTAATATTCCACTTGTTCTTTCCCACCTGACACTGTCAACTCAACGCTCAATCCAACACAAATCTGTCGAGTTGAGCACAAAATCTCTTAAAGCAAGGGTGGTTGGTGCTGTCCTGTAGAGATGGAGACAAGAAACAACAGGAGGCTTTGCTTTAATTGCAGTTTGAGCAGTGTTTCCAGTGGGTACTTCTGTTGTAATGCACAATTCTCCCCTGCGCTCAAAGCAGAGATCTTCAATAGATAAAACATGCAAGGTGCCATCTCCTGTTCTTAGATCTCTCTTGGTGTCTGTCTTTGTCTTGTGTTTCAGAGGTAGGGGGGATGTGTGTTCCAGTGCCTCCCCTGCCTGGATTGCTAGGTCATTTATGTAATTGCTTTTCCTATTTGGTAGTCTTCCTTGTGGCTTGCACAATTTACTGACAGATATCATTAAATTGTTCTGTAGGAGTAATTTTTAAGCTGTGATTTATATTTTTTCAGAGATCAGACATTGACTAGGAAGAAAAATGTACATGTACAGTATGGGGGAGAGGGAAATTTGTGGGTTTGTGTTGGTTTTGTGAGATTTTACTTGTGAGTGTTTTGGTGGTGGTGGGCTTTTTGATATTTTTTTTTCTGGAGGGTTTTGTTTGGGTTTGTGTTGTTGTGGTTTTTTTATTATTTATTTTGTTTGTTGTTTTGTTCATAGAATCATAGAATTGTCAGGGTTGGAAGGGACCTCAAGGATCATCACAGAAAAAGAAACTATAAGGAGTAGAAGAAAGGACAGCTAGAATGGGGGGCATATAAGTAAGCTGCCTGAGCAGCAAGAGACCTGGTTAGAAAAGCTAAAGCTCAGAATTAAATCTAGCTAGGGAGATCAAGGGGAACAGCAAAAATTTCTATAGGCATATTAATGTGGTGGGGTTTTTTGGTTTGTTTTTAATAAATGGATGTTGTTACTTCCTGCAGCTGGTCTTGCAGAATGGAGCTGGTCTCTTCAGGCATCTCTGGGTTGCTTTGTTGGGGTCTTTTCCTAAAGTTCTACTTGAGTAGCACTCAAACATCCTATTACATGTGTCCTTACAATTCAGATACTTAGTCACAATGGATAGATGTTGAAGTAGGGATTTTTATTTTTAAATGGAGTTCTGAGGGTTTTGTACATATGAACCGAGAAACAATTTTGGTTGTCAAGGCTTCTTTTCTTACTGATGAAACCATTTGTCATAAACAGCTCTTGGAAAAGTAGTTCTGGCTCCTGTTTGAATGACACCAGTGTCAGGTGCTTCCTGTGTAATTGTAGATGTCTCTCAAATTCAGTAAGCCCTACCAGAGGGCCAGCACCCTGAGCAGAAACATGTGCTGCTTCTTCCTGCACCTTCACTTGGGTAACTTCATGTCATGCCACAATTTCTATACCCTGTCTGCTCACTTCTGTTTTGCTGTGTGACAGGGGAGCTATGTGTGAGTGTGTGACAGTGACCTAGCACAGAGATGCCCTAAAACTTCATTTTAAATGAATCGTTTATCTAGTCCTAACTGCTTTCTCCAATTGGAGTAGTTCTGTCCCTGTCTCTTGCCTGGGTTGTCGTGCTTGACCAGAGGATGATACCCCTTTTTAACCCCACCTTAGCACTTTTTTTTTCCTTTAGCACTAAGTGTAGTAGCTCATCTAATGATTTGAGTCACTTGATAGTGACTTCATTCCCTCATTAATGTTCCAGTCAAACTTTTCTGTTGTGGTGGGGTTTTTTCCTCCTGTCCCTTGGGAACAATGACAGAAGCGTCAAAAATCCTGTGGGGAAATGTTGAACGACTTTTTGCCTTCCTTCTTCCTCTAGGCAATCTGTCAGCTCAAAGTGCACCATCAGTCTTGCCCCCACAGCAGACTCTTCATCCTCCTGGTAGTGTGCCAGAGACTGGGCAGAACCATTTGTTACAGCCCCTCAAACCTTCACCTTCTAGCGAAAATCTCTACTCTGCCTTTACCAGTGATGGTGCCCTTTCGGTACCAAGCCTTTCGGCACCAGGCCAAGGTAAGACTTGAAATGGAATCGGTGTTGAGTCTTGCACCCTTGTTACTGGTGAACGACCCTCAGCTTGATGACACTTCATTTTTAATACATAGCATAAAGTAGATTGGTAGTCTTCAGGTGTTGTTTGTTTGGTGGTTTTTTTGGTTTTTTTTTTTTTTTTTGCAACTAGATTTCTACCTTCTCCCAGAGGTGAAGTGTGAGATTGTGGAAGCAATGAATACACAGTGTATGGCCCTCTCTGCTGTAGTGCAAGCCCCAAGCAGAATACCAAAGAATGCAGGATGCTGGTGGCAAGCAGCGTTCTACTTACCTGGTGGAAAGAATGAGAAGGCAGATGAGAACTAGGGGCTGAAAATGTGAAGTGAGATTAAGGAAGGAGCAGAGCAGCTTTGATGTTAGAAGCAGAAAATTGAAATGGTAGGAAGTGTCT
Organism: Indicator indicator; assembly: GCF_027791375.1. NCBI lineage: Eukaryota > Metazoa > Chordata > Aves > Piciformes > Indicatoridae > Indicator > Indicator indicator. Next base: position 24,847,863 of record NC_072023.1, read on the forward strand.
GAAGACTTGGAGTCCCTTTAGATATGTAAAAGGTTTGGCTGCTTGTCTCTGGGATTTTTGAACAGCAGGTAAAAAAAGCTCACCTTCTACAGCTGAGTTAAAGTATTATCCTGTAAGGGTTAGTGTGGAGAGATGGAATGGTAGGAATAGTAAATTGTTCATTTACTCAAATTACTCAGGATGTGGAATGCTTGTAGATTTCTCAGACATAGTTCCAATTGATTTGGGAGTCAGAGTTTTTTTTGCTTGCCAGTTAAGAGAATGATAGCTTCACTCCTTTAGTTCTCTAAATACGGCTGTTCCAGGTTTGTTTTCCCCTTAGGCATCTCTCAGAAAAGCTTTGCCACAAACTGAGTATATCAGTTCTCATGCATGTTTTCCCTGAAACTGGGAAGTATGGGTAGAAAAAGGAAGCAAACGTTTCAGGATATTTTCTTTAGAGGCCTTTTTTTTATGAAGCTGTGTCAAATAGTTTGGAGCTTCTGGAATCATCTCTCTAGAGTTGTGTAGTGCCATTTTATAATTGAATACTTTTGTCAGGATCTAGCTCTCTTGTAGATTGCAATCCTATTGTTGGGTACTGGAGAGTAACACTGCAAACTTGTCCTAATGTCTGGAGGTGCTGGAGGGAGTCTTCACTCTGTATATTGTCCACATGCTCTTTGGTCCACACTTTGAGGCTTATTCTTGTGTGTCATGTTAATGCATTTCACCTTTCCAACCTGAAGTTGCTAACATCTTGTAGTGGTGTTTGTGTCTCTTCTCCTCTCCTCTCTCTGTTCTTCCTGTTTTTGTTTTCTCACAGGCTGTGCGAAGTTTAACTGTGCATCTGAGAGAGTGACCTTCAAGCCAGGTGGCAGGAGGACCCGATTTCTGAGTACGCCCTGCTTGGCTCTTTGTGTGTAACACCTTTACTCCTTCCTTGTCTTTTGGTTTAGTTTGTCTTTTTGTTGTTTTTTTTTCCTGCTGCTTGGATCTGTTTCATGCAGCCCATTCTCATCTGCCACCACCTTGTATTCTCTCCCATCCCATGGCTCAGCTGAGCTGCTGTTGGCATGCCTTTAGAAGTTTGGGTTCTCTGTCAAACTCATAACCAGTACTCATTTCTCTAGGCTTTGGGTGGAAAATTTCAGGGCAGTTCAGAAAAAGGGCAGAAACTGGGGAGTTAGCAAGTTGTGGGTCATAGACATTTTCTTTTGGCCTGCTTTAGTAACTATGCTTCAGTATGTGTTAGCTGACATGAGTGTTGGAGGGGAGGTAGCCATTTGAGTAGAACAGCAAAGATCATTTGTTTCCCAAATTATTCCTTTATTGAACACTGCTGTAACTGATGGGGGAGGGAGGAATGTTTTGACTTCCTCCAGCAGAATGTTTGCTGTGCAAGTTGGATGTGTTTGAGTGTTCTCAGTGCCAGTGCTGATTAGTGCAGATCATTGATGCCACCTGTGGGCAGTTACTGTTGACTACTTCTGTTCATTAGCAGATGAATAGCTAAAGACTCAAGTGCTGAGGGGGTCGAAAAATCTTCAGAGAGTATTTTTAGGCAAACAAAAAAGATCCTTAACTACTAATGAGCCTGGGGTTAGAAGTTTCTATTACGAATTGGAGATATACTAAATGCTACAAAGAGCAGTCAAGGTGGGTGAACAGACATTTCAGGGACCCTGTCAACCCTCCCAAGTTATCTTTTAGTTTTTCTCCAAATTCTTTCATTTTTACTTTTATGAGGCCAGACTTCCAGGAGAGCCTCAAACTTCTGATGTGACTGAAGCAAGGATACGCTTGAGCTGAGGAGGCTGCTCATGTCATGCTTTTTATCGGGAATGCTGCAACATCTCCCATGCTTCAGGCTGAACCCTTAAAATGTCCAATACTCAATGTTTCTCAACCTCTGGGATGCCTTGATATGAGAAAGCTTTAAGTGCTGTAAAGAGACTTTCAGTGGCTGCACTGCATGATGATACCACATGTCTGTAGCATGTCTCGCTACAGCTGGCAGCAGCACAGCTGAGCCGTAGAGCTGTGTGCAGCAACTGGGCCTGACCTGCTGCAGAGACAGCTGCAGTGCAACCAACTCCATTCTCTGAGAAGTGTGTCAAAGGGAGAGGAAATTGCTTCTTTTTCCCGGCTATTCAGTTTTACACTCATACCTCTATGCCACTTCATTGGGTTTGGTTATGTAAGTACTAACGAGGTTTAGTCTTTCAAATTGGGCAGCTTTAAATGCCTTTGATAGGTGTAGTAATGTGCAGATGTGAACTAAGTGACACACATCTCAAGATTCATGACCCCTTTCTTGGAACAAGTTAAATCTGTACCAAAGCTAAAATCCTCTTGAGTCTGGCCTGCCCTTTTTTCATGTTAGGGAGTATAAGGAACAGCCTTTCAGTTTCTAGACTTGGCGATGAGCTGCATATGGGGGAGGACCATCTACTGCTGAGGCCTTGTCTTGCTGCAAATGGAGCTATGTGTATTTTGGCATGTGTGTCTCTTGCTTATGGGGCTGGTGCCAAGGGAAATGGATTCCTTTTGCAAAGTGTGTTGTAGCTGTCCTGTAAAGGCAGATTCATACTCGGCATGGTGCAGCCTGGCCTGGCGTTTGGCTTCTTGCAGGTTGCTTGCTTCCTGGACTCTTGTCCTTGAAATGCTATTGCAGACTGTCATGGAGAGTGGCAGCTGGAGAAGATGCTGGCTTAGAATCAACTGGTATTGAGGAAACTGTGCAGTAATTGATGCATTTAACTGTGCAGCTGGAGAAACAGAGTGGTACAGCTTGGCAGGGAGTGCCTGAACTCCTCCACCCATCTGAGCAAACAGGGTGGCTTGACCTACCAAATCTTCCTTGTGTTGTAAACCAACTGAACTTCGGTAGCCTTAAAATGTTTCCTGTATCCTGACAAAAGTGGAAGCTGGACTTGCTTTTCTTTTTGTACTTGTGGCCACTGGTATTGTGTCCTGACACTCTTCAGCAGGGTGTGGGAGTTCTGAAGAAGAAATGTACAACCAATCCAACTGTCAGAGCAGGCTGTGGGTTTCCCTGGAATGTCCTAGCAGTGACCACAAGAGCCCTGCTGTGCTGTGTCCTCTGTTTCTCACCAAGCTTTTTGTACTGTTTGCTGATACTAAACGTTTCTCACTGTTTAACAAATTACTCTCTCTTTGTGCTTCAGGGAAGATGGTGAAAAAAGTCTGTCCTTGCAACCAGCTCTGTAGTAATTATCTATTTCTGTTCTCTGGTTTCTGAGTGTAAAGCTACTCATCAGCATTTTCTGGTCACCGAAGCCTTACGTCCCTGACTCTGTCTCAGCACAGCATCTGTCTGTCTATGTTCTGCCCTCCAATGCGTACTCTGTCTTTAGCCTATGGAATAATCTGGCTCTTGCTCTTGCAGACCAGTGGAGGCAAGCAGAAGCTCACCTTCACTGTGGAACTCTCTGCTCATGGCTAGCCAGAGCAAACCGAGCCTCAGGGTCAGCTGCTTGCTCTAATAATGTGCTAGAGCCCTACCTTTGAGCAGCTGGTTTGATTACAGATCTGATGGGGCTTCCCACCTCAGTGATGGATCTAATTGCAGACACGCCTTCAGCACTGAAAGAGTAAGAATAAGCTATGGGAAATCTCCATCGTGTACCCCAAAGCCAGAGATGTTCAGAAAAGCCTGCGTGTGCTCACCTCATGTAACACTGTTTTAAAGGTGTATTTTGACTGCTGGTGTGTGGGGGTAGGGCAATCCCAAGAGCAGAATGAATGCATTGTAAGTGGCAGGCTGTAGAGAGGAGTCTGATTCACGTCAGATCCTTGGTGTCAGAGCAGAAGTGAGGATGGCTGCTGTGACCGAGCAGGAATGTGAGGGGTGGTTTCCACTGAATGCTGCATGCTGAAGCACTTCCTTTTCAGCCTCTTCTGGATGGCAGTTTCTGCAGGCAGTGACTGTGTCAGAGCTGAGATAGGAGATTCCTGAGGAGCCAGTATTTTTAAAGTAATGTGACATGGGAACTTCAGTCACTGCTCAGCTCACCTGTAGTGCTGGGCTGGCTGTGGCCTGTGATAGGAGCTCTCTCACAAAATCAGCTTTGGAGACAAAGCTTTTTACAGCTTCTCACCTTTTCCACCCTGAATCAGTCCAATCCTTTTCAAAACACTTCAAATTTCCTAGATGATCTCTCACATGTTTAGCTGAGTGCACTACAGTACATACCTTGATTAAATCTTTGCCTTCTGTGGCCTGAGGAAGCTTCCCAATGTAGCTCCAGGAACTAGTGTGCTTACTGATTTAAGTGCAGATGGCAAATGGCAAAAGCAGCTGCTGGCCATCATGAAGAGGATGAGAGTGAGTGTATCAATTCCTGCATGAACCCTCACAGTCCAATGTGATGATTACTGGTTTTGGCAGCCCCCCAGGTACCTCTTTCTTTTGCCTCATTTGTGTTTTTAATTTCCCTTTTAACATTTCTTGCTCTTAATAACCAGGTTACGATCCCTTTCCATGTGATGCATGCTCCAAGTGCTTGTTGATTCATGATGGATTTTCCTTGCCATCTTACAGTGTGTTCCTATTATTCTTCATCTGTGCTGGGGCTGCACAGCCTGGACAAGGAAACCTTTTCTTTCCTTTCCATGTGTACTGTTGCATGCCTCTGCCTGTAACACCTTCTGCCCTGCCTGCGGGCACCCAGACTGGGAGCCACTTCCATGCTTGAGCTGGAAGTGGTGGGAGGGATATGTGTCCTTCCCTCCTCAGCACTACTAGAAGCAGTAACACTTTGCTTATTTATCCTGCATAGTAAGTATGTCACCCTCCTAATTCACTCCTCAATATGAAACATTCCTGCCGTGGTTTGGAGCCAGTTCTTTGATGCAGTGGTTGCAAGGACTGTGGCAGATAGTCAGGGGAAGTGGAAGCAGCTGTCAGGCAAGAGATGACAACTCTCTCATTTGGCCTTTGGAATACAGAGGGGACTTTCCTGGCCTGCATTTTTGATACTCTGCCTTTCAATCAGCTTTCTTCAGAACAGCCTACCATCAACCCAGGTCTTCTTGGAGCTCCCAATTGCAGTTTTCAGAGTGAACAAGTAGAAAGGTTTGAGGAGCTTTGAGAACGAAGTAGGTGAGGATTTGTGCTCCCAAGGAGTGCTGGGGTTAGCACTGCAGTGGCAACCTGCTGGTGTTGTTGCTTGGTTTTGTACTAAAAGCATTTGAAAAACTTAGATTCATTCTACCTTTACTATGTCCTTCAGAAAAATCTGCCCCAGAGTTTCCACCTATGTCCTTTGCAGTACTGGGGGGATTTAGGATATTGCATAAGAAACAGTTTCTCTGATTCCTGTCATGAGGTCTGCCTTTGGAAAAACCTACATTTGAGTGCAGCTGCTTGTTTTTGTAGGTGTGAGGGGACAGTGAGGCTGTCTAAGACAAACCTGCTGGAGGTTTATTTTTAGTACAGGATTTATTTTTAGTTCAGCAAGCTTTCTAGCAGCACCAAAACCTGCTGTTTATAGGAAGGGTTTTTTTGTGTTCTTCTAATCAACCAAGTGAACAGAAGGATTTGTCAAAGCAGCGTCTGGGAAACTGTTCCCATTTCTGCCTTCCCTGATCTGTATTAGTTGTTTGCATCTGGAATGCTCCTTCTTTTGACATAGGAAATCTGAGCATAATGGCAAAAAATGTTTTCAGAAGCAAACAGCAAAATGTAATACAGTGCAGCCTTGCCCTGGTGAAGCTGGCTGTTTGGTGGGTGAAGACAGTCCCCTCTGGTTATCCTCAAGAACTTAAGTATGGCAGCTGTTGGAAACAAGGGCTACTCTTTCTCACTCTGGCTTTTCTGTGTAATCTGGGTGAAGTTTTCTCTGTTAAATTTATGATGTGGAGATAATTTGGTACAGAGCAGCTGGTGATGCTGATTGTACTGCTCCTCACTTAGCATCCAGCATTGTCCTCCAAGGTAGAATTAACCTGTAGCAGTAGTGCTTGCTGCTAGTTAGAAGGTGTAGGATGAGAGACTGACCTGACCGTGCTGTCATTCAGTGCTGAAATCTAATCTCCTTTTTCCTCCACAAAGACCTGTACCATTCCCCTCTTAAGATGACTACTTGCAGCACTTCTTGTCAAGGGAAAATATCTGTGACATACTCTTAACCTGAGGAAAGCCTGTAGGAGTCCTTCTAGTTCCCACTTTGGTGTGTGCTGGAATTGAACCTCAGGAATAATCTGCATGGCATTTTAACTGGTGCTCTCTCGATGTACCATTACCAGTTACTCAGCTTAGAGCAGGATGATCTTTAACCTGGGGCTTGATTCCTGCTCTTTGCAATTGTAGGGACCAGCAGCACTAACACAGTCGGGGCTACAGTGAACAGCCAAGCACCCCAGCCTCAGCCTACTGCCATCGCCTCAAGCCGGAAAGGGACTTTCACAGATGACCTGCACAAGCTGGTAGATAACTGGGCCCGAGATGCCATGAACCTGTCTGGCAAGAAAGTTGGCAAAGGGCATAGCAACTATGAGGTAAGATGTAACCTGGGAACGTTTGTGGTAAGAAACTGTCAGGGTGGTTGTTGTCATTACAGGTGTCAAACACAGCTACAGTGTAGTTGATGTGTGGCTGGGACGACTGCTCTAAAACTGCCAGCTGTGTCTTTCACCTGCAGGACTGGAAGTTTCTAAGGCCAGGCTGGATGTGGCTCTGGGCAGCATGATTTAGTGTGAGGTGTCCCTGCCCATGGCAGCAGGGTTGGAACTGGATGATCCTTGAGGTCCCTTCCAACCCTGACAATTATTCTGTGACTGTATGACCAGCTATGGAAGGGCAGGGGGATAACTGAGGAGAGCTGTGGCATGTGCTTGTGAATGTCCCCTGGGAGCAGCTTGTGGACTGAGGACTGAGCCTGTGGTTGTCAGGTGCAACTGTATAACTTTTCATGGGGGTTGGGTTTCCTTTCAGGGCCCTGGAATGGCAAGAAAGTTCTCAGCACCAGGTCAGCTCTGTATTTCCATGGCTTCTTCCCTGGGTGCTACACCCATCTCTGCAGCATCAGCTACCTCTCTAGGTCCCTTCACTAAGGCCATGTGCCCCCCACAGCAGTTCAGCTACCCAGCAGCATCCTTTGGCGCTCCGTGGAGCGGGGCGGGGGGCCCAGCACCGCCCCCGCTCGGCCAGTTCCAGCCTGTGGGGGCCGCATCTCTGCAGAGCTTCAACATCAGCAACTTGCAAAAGTCCATCAGCAACCCTCCAGGCTCCAACCTGCGGACCACTTAGCTGCGCTCGGAGACCCTGCTGGCTAGACCCTGGGGCAGACCCTGGGAGGGAGATGGGGCTCTATCGGCTACTAGTGCTGCAGCCAACTGGTAGCTTGCCAGACTGGGAATGATCTTCTCTTTTCCAACCATTGCTGTCAGCTCTCTGTAAAGGGAGTTTCCCCACACACTCTGCAGGGGGAGGAGGATGATCAGCATCCTTCCGATGGGACGGTGCTTTTGACCGAGGGATTCTGCTCTTGTGTGGAAAAAAGGGCTGTGAAGAGAAGTCGAGGGGTCGGTTCAAGTAGAATTTCTCTCTGGTTTGAGGCTGAATCCACATGTGTTGAGGTGGGAGAGCTGAATCCTAGCATGAGGCTTTAGCATGCTTCTCACCTCTCCCTGAAGAACCAAGACCAAGAGAAAAGCTGTCCCAATCCCCCTCCTCTCCCGCTCCCCAGTTAACTGTACCTGGCTCCGATGTGGTGGGGCATGCAGATGGACTTGCAGTGCAGCCCGTGCTTGATAGGTCATTACTGCTTTAAGTAAGATATTAACAGCTTTGACTGCAGCATTAGAGCAATTGAAATTGTTTAAAGATTTTTAAAAGTTCCCTGCGGACATGTACTTACCATCAGTTTTGATGTGGAAACACTGTGATATATAAATGTTGTTGGACAACAGTAGTTTAAAAATGAGTGGAATATAGAGGGTTAAAAAAAGTTAAAAAGAAAAAAAAATGGGAAAAAAAAAGCTAGCTATATCCTTATACTTATTGGAGACACTTTAACTTTTTCCTTTGTATTTTCATTGTATTAGATAAATAAATGTGAATGTAAAATTGTATAAATTAATGTACTTGAATACTTGTCTGTTCTCCCAGTATGCTTGCTGGATATTTTAGTGCCTTGGACTTCTCTCGCTTCTGCAGTTAGCATCTTCCCAGCAGACCCCCAGGTGGACAGAGGGCAAGTTGAGGGTAGGAGGGCTCGCTGGTGCCCAGTGGCCAGGGGGTTTGTGTAGGGTTCCTGTTGGCAGTGGGAAGGCATTAGGGCAGCAGGCTGTGTGTCTCGTCCAGGCGGCAGATCTGAAGGTGCTGGTGTGACAGGGGCCAGGTGGGGGTGGGACGGAGGGTTGTGGGTGAAGCTGAAATGAGACTAACCAATATTGTCTAGAGAGGCCGGAGGGCTGGGTCAGAGATGGAGAGGGGATGGGGAGCACTTGTGTCTTTGGGAAAGGCTCAACTGAAGATGCAGTTTGACTCCACCTGTGAAGTGATAGGGATGTTTGGTCAGGATGTGACTTGAGGGAGAGGTGCCATTGCTTGTTGGCATGGGCTTGTCTGCTGGGATTGCTTTTCTTTTTTTTTTTTTTTTTCCTCCTTACTCTTTCCTTTTTTGTTTTTTTGTTTTGGTAAAACCCATTGAAGCCAGGAACTGACTGTCCTGGTGCAACGTCCATTGCCGGCAATGGATGTTCTCGAAACAGCCGGCATCAAGAACTTTCCTCTCTCTCTCTCTTGGAGGACTTTAAAGTTTTGTTCACTCTTAACAAATGTCAAGCTGGTACCAGGACTGTAACTATCTGTCACCTCTTAGTAACTGTACTGTACATTCTGCTTTGCTCATTCTCCTTTCTCATCTTTCAAAAGTTCTGGTTTTCTCTTCAGAGTAAAAATAATACCTGCCAGTGTTCGTGTAGTGCTGCACAGAGCCGTGGAGGGTGAGGGTGCTGCTCCCTGGCGCTTGGCAGTAGCTCACAGGTACCCTGGAAGATGGTGGCTTACACACATAGTACCTGCCTGAAGTTTGTTCCCCACGGAGCCTTAACAGGGAGGATTTCTGTCTGCAGATGTTCTCACTCTTGTTTTTACACAGAACCGTGCAAGATCTCTTCCTTTCCTGTCACTTGGTTTGTATCAGTTTGGCAGCGAGGGCAGCTGTGGGCTGGAGATGAACTCCCAAGGGCAGAAGGCAGTGGTGAGGACTGGGCTCTGAGCTTCTTAGACTTTGGGGGTTTGTTCTTGGTGACTGAGGCACAGATTGGAGCTACCGGATGAGAGGAGGCTCGTGGTGTGCTTGTGATGTTAGGGAAGGAGAAAGCAGGGGGCTCGGTGGCTGAAGTGAAACAGAGAGCCTCTGCTCTTCATCTGAAGGGGTGCAGGAGGGGTTTTGGTAGCACAATCGGGAGAGGGCAAAGGTGTGCCCTGGGACCAGGAGCAGCAGGAGGCCTAGGGCAGTAATGGCCCACGGGGAATGGCCATGGCAGGGGAACAACAGCTGGCTGCAGCACGGCGTTATTTAAGTTTGATCTGTAAGTTTGAGGTTGTTTGTTCACTTAATGTTATGCAAGAACTGGTTTCATTCACCGTTGATTTCCCCTCCCCACTCCTGTGGATGAATAACTGAAGTCTAGAGGAATAAACTAATGCTACTGAACTGTTAAATTATTTTGTTTAATATTACACTTTGAGTATCTTTTTCCACATAAAAAATCTGTTTCTGAATTACAAGTGTTTTCTTTACATTATTTAACAATGTACACTGTAAAAAAACAAAACAAAAAAGTAAAAATAAAAAATAAAATTAATTGAAACTTTGGCCTTCCCTGGCCGTAGTTAGTTGTGTGTTTCGCACCAACCCCCAGCACTGCGCTGCTCGCAGGACCGCACTCCCTGCTCCCTCTCTTCCCTTTGTAGAGCATTTGGTGAAGTCATTCAAATCAACCAAACCTGCTGCTTTTGACCTCTGGGTTTTCGTGCTGAACAGCAGGCTCCAACCTCTCCACCTTCTCACTGGAGTGGTTTAACCACTACCCAATTTAGCAGCTGATCACAGGAAAGTGCAAGAACCCCATTTTAATGAGACCCTGGAAAAGCAGGGATGAGCAAGGAGCCTTTGGCCTTTCGGCAGAGTGCTGCAGAACAAGGTACTGGAAGAACAATGACTAGGAGCGATCGTGTTTAGCAGAGGAGGGGCCCCGGGGGAGGGGTGAAGGATAAGGTACAAAGCAGTACCATTGCTTTTATGGCCGAGACTGGTCAATTCTTGACAGTCAGCAGGGAAACTGCTCAGCTGTGGCACCTGGGAATGCTAGCAGCAGCTCTGGGCTTCCTTTTGGCACTGCAGTTAGACCAGGGTGTGCTGCGGGCCTGTGGAAGCCCCGGCCTGGGCAGGGCAGTCCTGCTTCTCTTTCACTGCTGGGCCTTCTCTGGGGTGGAAGGGAGCCGAGGCAGGCACTTGTGGTGCTGAGGAGGAGAAACATTTCAGTGTAGATGCAAATTTTGAGCTGGAATTCCTCGAATATGACTACTTCCAGAGCAGGAGAGTGGAACTGCCTTACAGGGTCATTCTCAAACAGCTGGAGACTTGCAGGAATTGCTTGGTATTTCTGAACACTAATTGCTGCTGCATTTCTTTCCATTTTAAGAACAGCTTCTGCTCTGAGTCATGCTGTGCAAGGCCTCAAAGGAAAAAAAAAACCAAACATCTCCCACTGTAAGTTTTACTGCCCTTTTCAAAGGGACCAATGCTGAGAGAGAGGCATGCTGCAGTGACTCCTCTTACAGGAGGCACTGCTTGCACAGAGCCAAGGCTGATGCAGTTGTGTTTTTATGAGGCAGTGTTTTGTTGTAAAAGCCTGGAGCAGCTTAGCAGCAGTAGTGCTGGATGTGTGCACACTCCCCAACAGGTATCTGATTGCAGCAGGGAGTGTGTGACTCAGACATCTGGTATGTATCTCTCCCCCGAAGGCAGCACTGAACTGGTGAAAAACTACAACAGTAAAATGTGAAACTATTTTCTCCAGGTACTCGGTTTGTCCTGGTTCTTTCCATACTGAAGTCAGTCCTTGTTCTTGTTAAGGAGGTGAGTGGGCAGCAGAGGATATTTTAAGGGAAAAACAGCTGATAAAGTAGTGAAGGAGGAAAGGAGGAGGAACAAGAATAAATGCTGAATACTTTGCATTTAGGCTGCATTAAGAAACTTGACCAGCTGGAGCAGTGATGGCAAAGCACAGGAAGAAGGCCCTGTTTCAAGTCTGATGTTGATTTTGGGTTTGGACTAATCAAAGAATTTACACCATGTAAATTTTCCTGGTCCAGCTCTAACTCCCAGTCCTGCAGTATCCTCCTCCTTCTCTCCAGCACTGCACTTTTGCAAAGCACTGCTATACCCAGGTTGAAATACGGCTTAAACTCTCTTCAGCTCACCTTCTTACTGGGAGGAGCAGTTGTGGCTTTGCTCTGAAGTTTAAAACCCAGTGGAAGTTTTCTGCTGCCCGTGGCACAGCAAATGCCAGGCTCTGCAGCTGTGGTGGTAGTCTCCTTAGCTTCTTACTTGTAACTCCTGGTAAGGTGTTAACGTCTCTAAGCTTCTTAAACAGGAAATGAGCTTTGCAGGGTGCTGAGGCACGAACAGCCTGGTTGGTTTGTCAATGTCCATGTTTATTTTTATACAGAAAAGGGTTGAAAGCTTATTTAAAAACAGAAGTGCAGCTCCCATTCATCTTACGGAAGGTCCAAGCCAATGCTGAGATGCTGCCTGCAACTCTGGCACAAGTCCCAGCCTGCCCCTGCTGCCGTCTTGCAGTCACAGTTCAATGTGTTGCTGCTGTTGCTGCATGGGAAAGCAGCTGCAGCTGGGGAGAAGCCATGGGCTCTGATGCTGCTTGTGCAGCCACAGGGGGAACAGTGGAGCTGGAGAGCAGGGGCTGACACTGCCACAGTTCTGCACCCTCAGTCTCACTCAACAGGCAACCACAGCTCGTAGGCTTTGTCATCTGACTGCACCCCACTCTCTCCCCACCTTGCTGAAAATCTCTCTTTTTCCATGATGAAAAGCTATGAATTTCATCTCCTTTTGAAGATGAATTCTGTTACCATTCGAGACAAATCACAGGTCCTGTCTGTTTGTAATACAGCCCCAGGGCTGCTGCTGCAGAAGCACAAACCATTGGTTGTTTATAGACAAAGGCATCTGGTACATGTAATAACCTACAAGTACAGCAAGTCCCTGCTGCCTGCACTAAACTCTTTGGGGTTGCTTCACCATAATATACAGAAAAATCCATTAATGCATTGGCTGTTCACATTCTGTGAGGGAGTCTAATTGCAGTCTTAAGATGTAATCCAGGGTGGAGGTAGTGATACCGTCAGGTCTCTTACGTAGGTTCTAGCCTCCTCTTCTTCAAGCTTTGACTTCTCAGGTGGGGGCTGCAGTCTGCGGAAGAGGGAAACAGAAGCTGAAGCTTTGTAAAAGCTGGTTTTTTTCTGCTTCTAAAAGTGCTCCTCAATTCTTTTTCACAGAATGTTAGGGGGTGGAAGGGACCTTGCAAGCTCATCCAGTCCAACCCCCCCTCTCAGAGCAGGCTCACCCAGGGCAGGTCACACAGGAACACATACAGGTGGGTTTTGAATGTCTCCAGAGGAAACTCCACAACCTCTCTGGGCAGCCTGCTCCAGGGCTCCAGCACCCTCATAGGGGCAAAGTTTTCCCTTCTGTTCATGTGGCACTTCCTCTGCTCCAGCTTGCCCCCAGTGCCCCTTGTCCTGTCCTTGGAATATCCCTGAGCAGAGCCTGGCTCCATCCTCCCCACAATGCCCTGCACATCTTTCTCAACATCTTTTTCTAGCTCTTCCTTGTTAGGACACTTAGCTGGAAACACCAGAGAGTTCTAGGTCACTCTCAGCACCTGCAGCCAGGCGCAAGACAAGAGGAATGTTTCTCCCTCTCCAGTTTACTGAGCCAGTTGTGCCACTTTGAAAGCACAGAGCAGTCCCCATGCTTTGGTAGCAGGTACCTGGGTTGTGCTGGTTGGCACAGCTGCTGTTGCTCCTGATCACAGCAGAGGGCTGCAGTTGTGCCAGCCTAGCAGGGGCTGCGTGGGAATTGGCTCTGTGAGGTGTCCTGTTACGAGTAGTCATCTGATGCCCTCCAGGGGATCTTTTAGGTGTCTGGGGTCCAGCTGGTGGGTCTGCTGTTCTGTGACCCATCAGCTTAAGATCAATGGTCTCCAAGGAAATGTCCCAAAACTCAGGATCATCTAGAACAGAGAAGTGATCCAACCACAGATGGTGCTATGGTACTACAGTGAAGTCCATTCTTAGCCTACAACTGGTGGCCACTATAAAAGTTAAACTGTAAGGCACCTTTTGATGTCAGTGCACAGCAGGGCAATGCTGCCACCCTTTGTGCTCTAGGCTGAAGCAATGTCCAGGCACTGTGGTGTGAGTCAGAGACACAGTTATGGTAAGAAAATCCACCCCTCCCCACCGCAAGTACTTTGTTTCTCTGCAATATCCCTTCAGGAAAAGGATTTACTGAATAGATGGAACAATTCTGCTGAAGAGTGAAACCTCTCATAGTGACCAACATCATTTCCCTGACACTCAAGCAAGGTTTATAAAGATCAGATTCTCACTCGCACTTCTGTTATTCCAACCTCTCAGACCATTGACACAGCACTCTGACGAGCTGATTTAGATGCTTTAGAACTCTCTTACTCATCACTGTTTGGCTGACCTGCAAAGAACTCCTCTTCAACTGCTTGCTCCTGTAGTTTTGCTGCTGGAGTGCTGTGTTTTACAGGTGTTGCTGGAGGGAGGAAACACGAGGAAAGATCAATACTACGAACACAGAAGAACCTTTTTGCTGCTTTGCAGGGCATGAGTCTGAAAGGATCAGCTGCAGCTGCCACCAGGTACCTCTTTTTCCCTGGGGCTGCTTATGTTTTGGTTAGCAGTACAATGGTAAGGTTCTGTACCTGATCACAGCTGACAAGAGCAACTGCACTGCTTTGCAATAGCCTTACCCCACCCCCAAGTTCCTGCTTGCCACACAGCTGTCCAGGTTTGCCCATGAGTAAAGAACAACATCATAGTACATAACACAATCTCTATTTGCCTACAACTGCCTCAGCTGAGGTGCAGCATGTCAATGGTTACAGACATGCAGCCACTGTGCTGCATAAAAGCTTCAGGCTGGCGGGAAAGTTGCAGTTTTAATAATGCAGTACAAGAACTGCCAGTCCTGTGACTTTAAGAACGCAGAGGGGAAAGGCACAGGAATCCTCCTTCCTTCCTTCAGCCTGAAAGGCGAGTGAAACTGAGCGGGCTGCTGGGCTGAGGGTAAGCCATGCGTGGCAGGAGCTGTCACTAAACCCTTCTGTCCTGCTGTGCAGCCTTACCCCTCTTGCTGCTGGGAGTGCCTGCTGGAAGCTGCTGCTTCTTCTCCATGCGTTTCCGGAACTGCTGCTGTAGCTGCTGCTGGCGCAGCTTCCGCTGGTAGGTGGCATCGCAGTCCGTGGCTAAGGACTCTGCATTGCTGCTCCTCCCCACGAGGGAACACAGAGTTAAACAGTATCTCAGCAAGTACATTATACAGGGAAAAAAAGGCATCAAGAAATAAAAGCAAGGAGAATGCACAAAAGTAGGATTTTATGGCATCTTCTGCCTGGGGCTGTCCACGTGCTTTGAGAGGTACAGCAGCCTCTGCTACAGCTTCCAGAAGAAATCTATAGCAGCAGTCTCACCTGGAACTGTTTGGCTGTTTCTGATCTGCTGTGGCTGCAGCAGCCTCCATCTGACCAGGCTTACAATTAGCTGCCAGCTCATAGTGGTGCCTGCCTCCTGTGTTCTGCCTCTCCAAACAGCTGCTGTATCTTGCTTTCTCTATTTCAGGCTCATAGTCCTGTCTCTTAGCTTTGACCAAATCTACCTCAGGGATCTAGTAAAGGAAAAAAAAAAAAACATATTCAGAAATGTCCTTCCTCGAGTTACTGAATTATGCACAGGCTTTCTCTACACAGTGCTGCTCAAACCCAGCCTGCTTGCTCCAAGCAGAGGTAGAAAGCTAAAAAGCACTTTCAGGATGAAGTTGTTCAGTTAGTTGATCACTGAACTGATGCAGCTTTGTGTGAGCTTAACAGTTCTGTGCCTCAGGGCAGAGAGCTCATCCCTCCCCATGCTCTGCCCTCTGCAAACTGGGACAGAGGCAGGTGACTGAGGGGTGGGTGTCAAGGGGAGGGGGCCAAGCTCTTTTTGGCAGTTCACAGTGATAAGACAAGGACCAATAGATACAACCTTGAACAGAGAAGATTTCAGCTCAACATGAGGAGAAACTTCTTTAGTGTGAGGGTGACAGAGCCCTGGAACAGGCTGCCCAGAGAGGTTGTGGAGTCTCCTTCTCTGGAGACTTTCCAACCCCACCGGGATGCATTCCTGTGCAGACTGCCCTGGGTGATCCTGCTTTGGCAGGGGGTTGGACTGGATGATCTCTGGAGGTCCCTTCCAACTTCTAATGTTCTGTGATTCTGCACCTTCTCAGGCAGTCTCCCAAGCTGCTGGCCCTGTTCCTTCTGCCAGTTCTCTTTTCACACTTGTGTCAAAGGGCACAGCCAGCCTTTATCCATCATGAAGTCACTGAGGAAGGGCCACTCTTCTCTTTTTATTAAAGATGGTTTGGCTCTGTGATTTTACAAATCTGTGGCAATGTTACTACTGGACAAAGATCCTGCAGAAGCAGCGATCTGTGCCATCTTGGGGCAATGTCACCTTGGATCTGCTCCTACTGCCCAATTTAGCTAGCCAGAACCATCCTACAGCTGTAGGCTGGCTAGCAGATTTTGCTAAGTCTTAGTGTGACTATGAAACTCCATGGGTCAGCAGCAGCAAAAGGTTCAGTTTCCTCTACCAGCAAGGTAGGTTGTGGTCTAGAAGCCTGCTGGCACACAGCAGGAGCTCACAAGATTAATCATAGAATCAGTCAGGGTTGGAAGGGACCACAAGGCTCATCCAGTTCCAAGCCCCCTGCCACGGGCCGGGACACCTCACACTACATCAGGCTGGCCAGAGCCTCATCCAGCCTGGCCTTAAACACCTCCAGGGATGGGGCCTCAACTACCTCCTTAGGCAACCCATTCCAGGCTCTCACCACTCTCATGGGGAAGAACTTATTCCTCACATCCATTCTGAATCTCCCCAGCTTTATTCCATTCCCCCCAGTCCTGTCACTACCTGATATCCTAAAAAGTCCCTCCCCAGCTTCCCTTCAGATACTCAAAGGCCACAGGAAGGTCACCTTAGAGCCTTCTCTTCTCCAGACTGAGCAGTCCCAACTCTGTCTTCGTAGCAGAGTAGCTCCAGCCCTCTGCTCATCCTGGTGGCCCTTCTCTGGACCTCTTCCAGCATGTCCACATCCCTCTTGTAATAGAGGTTCCAGAACTGGATGCAGTACTCCAGAGCAGAGGGGGAGAATCACCTCCCTTGACCTGCTGGCCACACTTCTCTTGCTGCAGCCCAGGCTCTGCTTGGCTCTCTGGGCTGCAAGTGCTCACTGCTGGCTCATGTTGAGTTTCTCATCCACCAGCACCCCCAAGTCCCTCTCCTCAGGGCTGCTCTCCAGCCATGTTGGTTACTGAGGTGCAACCTCAGTCACAGCCAGGGCAGCTGCAATACTATGCAGCCTGCTGTGTTACACCAAACTTACACATCCTGCTAGCTCCTAAGGAGGGGGCTGACAGCACAGTTGGCACTGATGAAGATTTACCTCACTACCTCTTGTCTCTGTCTGGACAATGAACACAGATGGAGGTGCTAATGGCATTGAATGGAAGTTGAGGCATAGGAAGTTCCATGGAAATATGATAAAGAATTGCTTCCCTGTGAGGGAGACAGAACCCTGGAACAGGCTGCCCAGGGGGGTTGTGGAGTCTCCCTCTCTAGAGATATTCAAAACCTGTCTGGCTGTGTTCCTGTGTGACCTGCTCTAGGTGCTCCTGCTCTGGCAGGGGGGGTTAGACTGGATGAGCTTTGAGATCCCTTCCAGCCCCTCACATTCTGTGATTCTGTGACTGAACAGAGGGACAACATGACCACAGCTGTCATGTGAGGTCTGGAGAAGGAGACTGCTTCTTCCCTGCTGATCTCACCTACTGCAGACAGCAAGAATTCAGAGCAGCTGTGGTAAATTGTCTGGGAGAACTCTGTAACAGAGAGTTCACACAAACTAGCAGGCAAAGGCTACTGGTGCCACAGCTGCATGTGTTTAGGGCTGAGATGCACTGCTGTAAGTATTTGTAATCTCTTTAAGGTGAAGATCGCTGGATCGCCTTTTCAGTCCCCCCTCTAAACAGCCCAAGTGCTGCACCTGGCGTGGAAGCTTATTCACGGCTTGGAGGTAGTCTTTGTCTAGGATGCAGTTGCCAAGAGCATTCCCAAAGCACCTGAGAAACAAGAGAGCTCACTGTGACTGGGAATAACACTTAATGCTCATTTAACTTCTGAGAGATGGACAAGTGCTGATCTTCACTTACTTGAGTGCCCTCTTCAGCCCGTCTGTTACTGCCTCCTTTCTTGCCTTCTCAAGGGACAAGGCCTTAGACTTCAGGCCCTCACTGACTCCATACCCCACATCTTCATGGTATGACCCATCCTGCAGCAAAGTGTTCAAAATAGTAGGAGTGAGGGCATTTCTGCACATTCAGCACTTGTTAGCTGCTGTACTTTCCTAAGCCTGACGCCCTGGACTCAGCTGGTTGTCCTAAAGCAAGGTCAGTGGTTTGGAAGCCACTAAGTCCTCTGCTGTAGCACTGTACTCAAGAACTACAGTCTGACCTGTGTGTGAACTTCCATTCACATCTTGACAAAGAAAGAATCCACTTACCTTCAGCTGAACTTTCACAAATGCACAGACCCCCACGTAGAACTTGCCGTTGTTGAGGTCAACAAAGTCTGTGAGAGGGGAAAAAAACACAGCCTAAATAATACAAGAGAATTTCCACCCACATTTAAATCTTATTTTGTCCTTTGAGAACTCATCAGTGTGGACCACACTTGCTGAATGTGCCCAAGGGACTGCATCATCCTGTGTAAAATGGAGCATGCATGACTTATTAAGTGTAGGCTGAGAATGCTGACTTGCCTGTAAGGCTGGGGCATGTGCTGTGAGGCTTTCTGCTTGCTAGGGGCTGGAAGTGCCAAACACTCACACCCTGCTGCTATGTGTATAAACTTCAAACATAGGAGAGAAGGAACAGTTGTGTTACTTCCCATTCAGCTACATATCCTAAACCTTCAAAGCATTTTTTTTCAGCTAGAAGGAAAATTTAAATATCAATTTATAAAAACAGCAGTAGAGAAGAAATTGTTGTCCATAAAAGGAATTTTTTCCCTATGATATACAAGAAGCCTCCAGTTGGCAAGATTTTGTACAAGGCTTTATTGAGGACAGGCTGCCTGAAGAACTTACTGGGCTGCAATACAACTCTGCACCCAAAATCCCTACTCCACCCTGTTTTACACCAAAAGCACTGCTATGGAAGGTACAGCACTCCTGCAAGGCTGACAGAAACATGACACCTCAGCCTGGAGAAGAAGAGACTTAGAGAGGACCTTATCACTCTCTACACCTACCTCAAAGGAAGTTGCAGTCAGGTGGGGGTCAGGCTCTGCTCCCAGGCACCTTGTGACAAGAGGAGAGGGCATGGCCTGAAGCTGTGCCAGGGCAGGTTTAGGTTGGATGTTAGGAAGCACTTCCTGATGGCAAGGGGAATTAGAGACTGGCATGGACTGCCCAGGGAGGTGGTGGAGTTGCCATCCGTGGAGGTCTTTAAGAAAAGCTTGGATGTGGCACTTGGTGGCATGGTTTAGGTGATGTGGTGGTGTTAGGTCATAGCCTAGACTTGATGATCTCAGAGGTTTTTTCCAGCCTCAATAATTCTGTGAAGTTCAAGTAACTGCATTCTGGAGTCCAAAAGCCCTTCTCTACTCATTGTGTCTAGTTAATTGTTTTGCAAACATGACAGGAGTGTACCCAAGATTAAAAAACCAAACAAAAAAACCCAGAAAAACCCAAACCAGAACCCCTCTGTCTCACTACTGAATGCCTTGTTAGGGCATTACTTGATAAACAAAAAGTTTGAAGACTGTCAGTCCCTTCTTGACTGAAAAGCAGAAAAAGCGGTACAGAAGAAATGAAAACCACTGGAGGAACTTGTTTTATGGCTAGAATTTACCAGCTTGAAGAAAGAAAAGGTTTCTGAAGGCAGAGGGGAGGGCAGCTTTGTTGAGCTGCTTCAGCAGCCAGTCTTCAGAGTATGCATAGCAGGTCTGCAAATAAGAACTGCTCTGGCAGGTTCTACTTCAGCTATTGGGATGGAAGAAGACTGAGATTCAAGATCATCTCAACAAGCATTTTCCACAAGATATTTTTTCCCCAAAGTTTTCTACTGTAAAAAATCTCAGGACCAGCTACTGGCTACAAGAAGAAGCTGCAGAAAAAGATGGGTGCCTAAAGATGAGGGAATATGAACTTTGAATATTAAGTTGCTGGAGTACACAAATTACAAGTGAGTATAAAAGTAGGCTCAGAGCTGTCAGGTGTTAAATAGCTTCATTGTAATTACTCTTGACTGTAGTCACTGAGTGCTCCCACAAGAGATCAGAAAACTTGGTTAGAATAGCTCCAGAATAATCATAAACACACTTAGAATAATGACATAGTCCAGTGCAAGATTTAAACCAGAGGCTCTGTTGTTATGCAATTTCTCTCATTCTTACAACCTGCTAAGACACCTGGAAATTCTCCATGCCTCACCCCAGGGTTTTGAAGTGATCAAGTTCTAGGATAGATACTTACCTGAGGGACTTTTCCTTCAGTGCCTGTAAGAGGTTAGAATAAACTTCCCCCTCCTCCCCCCCATCCCTCTTCCCCCATTGCCTGGGAGATAACAGAGCAGAGGTAGAGTTTTAGTGGAGATATACAATGAGTTACTACTCTGCTGCAGGGATATCAGATGACACCAAAAGAGATAGGAGAAAAACAAAGGGAAAAGACCCCACTAAATCCACACAGGTGAATCTGCACAGGTACCTGTGCCAAGCCCCCACAGGAAATCAAAACAGGAAAAGAGAAAACCCAGCCCCCAGTCCAGAGCAGGGAACTGTATAAACCACAGAACATCTCCTGAGCCTCACAAATCCCAGCAGCACTCATTTCTGTCATGCAGCAAGCACTGCTCAGAATAGTGTAGGATGTATCACAGGATGTTGGGGGTTGGAAGGGACCTCTGGAGATCTTCCAGTCCAACCCCCCTGCCAGAGCAGGACCATAGAATCCAGCACAGGGCACACAGGAACACATTCAGACAGGGCTGGAAAGGCTCCAGAGAAGGACACTCCACAACCTCTCTGGGCAGCCTGCTCCAGTGCTCTGGGACCCCTACAGTAAGGAAGTTCTTCCTCATGTTGAGGTGGAAGTTCCTATGCTGCAGTTAACATCCATTGTCCCTTGTCCTATCCCAGGGCACATGGTTCTGCTCAAACCATTAAAGTGCCTCACAGGGAAACAAGAGGAAAGATTTGGTTACCCTCAAGAGACACTCACCAACATTCTGTTGAGTGACTGAATGAGCCCAGCCATTGAAGCCAAACATCTCGTTGGCCAGACTGATTACCTTGTGACCCTCGATGTAGCAGACCTGGAAGGAAATGCATGCATCCATCAATAACACACAGAAATACCCAGACAACTGCACACACCTATACCTGCTCTATTCTGAAGAGGCATCACACCCATCAGCTCACACTGTGGAAACTCCCTTAAGGTCAAGGGTCAGATATTGTGACTAAAAGGATAATGGTGCAGGGTTGTGGGTTTAAGGCATTGGGATGTCCTCAACCATAGAGAAGCTTCCCAGGAGGACCAGACAGTCCAGAAGAGACACAGCAGAAAGTGTAATCTTTTGTATTTCATTCCCATAATGCCTGCATTCCTATAAAACTGGCTGCGGAGTCAGTCTCTGCTGCTCTTTCCTCCCTCCTGCCAGCTCTCTGCTGGGAGGCCTTGTCTGGTACCATGGGGGAGTATCTCAGGCCTGTTGGTGGCCTGCAGGGGCCTGACTAATTTGTCCTGTGCAATTTTGGTCTGTTTAGGCCTAATGGAAGGGAGGCAATGGCAGGGGGGAAGAAAGGGAGCACTGGGGGTTTTGGTTTAGTCTGGCTGGGGGAAGATTTCTGGGAGGTTTTCACATATACTGTATTCTTTGGAATATGTATTAGGTCTTAAGGATTCAGGTATGCTGTATTTTTCTGTATATTTTTGAAGCCAATTCTGTATTTTCTCCAATTCAATGAGAGTGTCTTTATTTTACTCTTTTTGGGGGAGTAAAATTATACCTGACTGCTCTTTAAACAAAGGCAGGCAGCTTTGGGTTCACCTTCTTCCAGCAGCTGTGATGGGCAGTTAATAATATGAGCCTATATATGACAAAATCAATGGAAGGCAGAGCTAGTGGGCACTAGAGAAGGTAAAACACAGCCAGTGTTACACAATGCTTCATGGGTTCCAGTTTGGGGGGGGGGGGAAATAAGAAAGAATAGGTCAGTGTCCCACAAGTGGCTAGATGTCCTTGTAAAGGGTGAAGTACTGACAAGCTGTCTGTTTTGTGCAGTGCAAAAGGAACCTACGACTCACTACAAGCCAGAATTTATGCTATGCTGATTTGCTTTTTTATTTGGGTATTAAACTACCAGTGGGAAATTAACTTAAAGAAAAAAAAAACCAACCCAAACAACTTTTTTTACCCTAGTTTTCCTGGGGAAAAAGCAAAATGAAGTTGCAGCACCTGTGCATGACTCTTCATACCTTTTGTCCTCCTCCAGCTTGCCGGCTGCTGATGTATTCTGGACCCAGCCTCTGACGAAGAGCATGCTGGATAGCTTGATATTCACTTGCTGTGTATTGATACTTGACAAGGAAAAGAGAAGATAAATTTTCTCACCCTCTCTATTTTAGCTCCCCTTTTTCTTCTGCTACCCCTTCTTTATGCCATTTTCCAGGGCCAGTTCCTCCAAGAGGTGTATGATCTGTTTCAATAGCCAAACCTCCCTTAAATTGTGTTTGGCCCTGTTTAAACTTCAACATTGTCTCTGACTGACACTAGAATGCAGGTCTGTTACTGAGGGGCTCAAGTTAAAAGGGAGGCTGCACCTGCCTATGCCATAATCAGGAGCTATCTCTAAATGCCTGGCATGAAGAACAGAATAATACACCATCAAGGAGTCTGTTCAGCCCAGACACTGTTTTCTTTTTTCTTTTTTTTTAAATAGCTGAAAATAGTTGACTTTTCTGTACCAGTACAGAGGCTGTGTTTAAGCATGATCCAGGACATCTGGGAGGAAGAATAAAAGGAGCCCCATTTTTAAGGGAAAAAAAAAATTAAAACCCTTTTGTGAAGAATTCAAAGCAACTTACTGTAACTTCTGGCATGCTGAATCTGTCAAGGGGGGAAAATATCATGTACATAACTGGGATAATGGATATGACTCCAGCCACACTGTATCCAACTTTAAGATGAGTAAATGCACAGAGCAGATTTCCAGAAGCATAAAACTTGCACTTCCCTCTCTGGCCAAAGGAACTGACCTGTCCGAAGCAAGCAACCGAAGTGCCAATGCTGGTACTATTGCTGCTGATGTAGCTCTCACTGTCCTTCCCTTGACCTTCAGGCATCACTGAGGATGAGAAAATGTAAACCCTGAAGATAAGAGAACGAACAGTCTGTATGAAGACATGCCAAAAAGCTGCTGAAGTGCACTGCTCAGTGAGGAGAACACTCTTCTGTAACAGATGTGTTGGACATTACAGTACTGTTATACCTCTCACTCTATGGAACTGCTGTGGCCTCAGTGGGAGATTTGCTTTCTAAGGTTGTTTCAGTACAGAACTTTTCTTCTCAAAACCATTATGCATCATCATCAATAAAAACAATAAGGGTGAACCCAAACTAAATTGTATGACAACAGTGAAACATTTTATTTAAAGAACAAATCAATCACATCCTCTGATCCTGTGAACAAATAAATCACAGATTTATTTGCTACTAAAAAAAATAATAATTCAACAGCATCTGAATCCTGTGTAAGAGCAGAGACAGGGACAAAAAAAAAGAATGTTTTTTGAGTGCTTGTTCCAA
Organism: Indicator indicator; assembly: GCF_027791375.1. Lineage (NCBI taxonomy): Eukaryota > Metazoa > Chordata > Aves > Piciformes > Indicatoridae > Indicator > Indicator indicator. The sequence goes on from NC_072023.1 coordinate 24,871,068, forward strand.
ACAATATAGTGCTAACAAATGATTTTTGACATTTTTTTTCTTTCAGGTAGATATGAATACATTGTGCCATTCCAGGCAAGGAAAAACAAAAGAATTACCTTTCAGACTGTTCAGCACTTCCTAGATCCCTTCCAACATTTACTAACACTTTGATGAAAGGCAGAAACAACTTTCTAAACTGTTAGTTGTCTCTACCTGACTTGTCAGTCATTACTCTTTTGACTGTAATCACACCCTTGTTGTGATAGCAGCACCTAAACTAAGCAGAACTGAAGACCATACAGAACTTGTAAGAACTGGAAGGAGCTGGAATTCAGTAGATGGCAGCCTTTTCCAAGCTACCCAGTACTGCACCACCACTCCACCCTGCTGCTGGAGAAGTGCTCTTGCTGGGAGCTTATGCAACAAGCATGCAAATAAGCTGAGCAGCACTTCTAGACCAGCCCCCAGAGACAATTGTGTATTGTGTTTGCTGACTACAACTGGGAGTCCATCGCTAAGGCAATGAGAGCAATGTTACACAAATCAGTCACATATAAGGTAGCCTGAGATAACAAAATGGGGTGAGCAAGTCTGAAATCCTCTGTAGATAGCATTTTCCAGTGGTCAGTCGGAGCCTGGCTAGGTTTTGGCCAGTAGAGTGCACAGGATCAGAGGATGTTAGGGGTTGGAAGGGACCTCTTGAGATCAAGTCCAACCCCCCTGCCAGAGCAGGGCCATAGAATCCAGCACAGGTCACACAGGAACACATCCAGACAGGGCTGGAAAGGCTCCAGAGAAGGAGACTCCACAACCTCTCTGGGCAGCCTCTTCCAGTGCTCTGGGACCCTTCCAGTAAAGAAATTCCTCCTCATGTTGAGGTGGAACCTCTTGTGCTGCAATTTCCATCCATTGCTCCTTGTCCTGTCCCAGGGCACAACTGAGCAGAGGCTGTCCCTGTCCCTTCCTTCCTGACCCCTAGCCCTCAGATGTTGATAGACATTGATCAGATCCCCTCTCAGCCTTCTCCTCTCCAGACTAAACAGCCCCAGGGCTCTCAGCCTCTCCTCACCAGGCAGTGCTCCAGTCCCTTCAGCATCCTTGGAGCCCTCCCTTGGACTCTCTCAAGTCCCTCTTGAACTGGGGAACTGAGAACTGGATTTAATAATTCAAATTATAAATAGATTACAAAGTATTATTAATATTATCAATAACATTAAAAAGTATTCAAATATTAAAGTATTATTAAATATAACTTATTAAATAGAAATAAATATGGTTTTCTATTGTACTCCAGATTCAGCACTTTTTCAAACCTTTTCCAGTCTCTAAACAGGGAAGCCAAACTTTACAGAGGACTTGGCAAACAACTTTCAGAAAGAGAATATTAGTTGGTCCCTTGACAAGTATGGCCACTGGAAATGATGCCAAGTGTACCTAAATTCTCCTTAATTGTGGTTGGCTGCAATTCTTAATCTTTGGTCTGAAAGTTGTTGTTTGTACATTTAAATGTGTTTCAATCAAAAGTTAGCTGCAATTTGTGGTAAATAGATGTGGGTTTGTAAGAGAAATTAATATTACAAGGAGAAATACTTGTGCTTTAAGCAGCCTATTTCCTTCATTAAGCAAAGAGTTAATTCAATTCTGAGGGAGGCAACTAGAAAAAAAAAATATTTGTGGTGAGCAAACAGCAATCAGTTTGAATAATTTTTAAATTTTTTTCCCCCACTCAAAACAGTCTAAATCAGATCTTAATCATTACAAAGCAGTTGGCAAAAAAAGCAGAACATGCATTTGCCTGCATAACCCTATTACTAGTTTGCCACAAAGCTTTATTCACATAATAAAGATTGTGGCATTTTGAACCACAGAATCACAGAAAACATCCAGTTGGAAGAGACCTCCAAGCTCATCCAGTCCAACCTTCCACCCAGCACTGCAGGGTCACCACTAAACCATGTCCCTAAGCACCAGCTCCACACACTGTGCAAACACCTCCAGGGATGGGGACTCCAGCACTGCCCTGGGCAGACCATTCCAATGGCTGAGAACCCTCTGGGAAGAAATATTTCCTAGCATCCAGCCTGAACCTCCCCTGCTGCAACTTGGAACCATTTCCTCTGCTCCTGTCTCTTGCCACTAAGGAGCAGAGGCTGTCCCCTCCTCACTCCAACCTCCCTTCAGGGAGCTGTAGAGAGCAATGAGGTCTCCCCTCAGCCTCCTCTTCTCCAGCCTGAACACCCCCAGCTCCCTCAGTCCCTCCTCATAGCCCAGGGGCTCCAGGCCCTTCTCCAGCCTCGTTGCCCTTCTCTGGGCACACTCCAGACCCTCAATGTCCTTCCCAGAGTGGCCCAGAACTGAACACAGCACTGGAGGTGTGGCCTCAGCAGTGCTGAGCACAGGAGGATGATCACCTCCTGTCCCTGCTGCCCACAGTGGTTCTGATCCAAGCCAGGATGCCTTTGGCTTTCTTGGCCACCTGGGCACTGCTGGCTCATATTTAATTGACTGTCAACCAGAACCCCCAGGTCCCTCTCTGAGTCACAGCTTTCCAACCACACATCCCCAAGTCTGTAGCTTAGCATGGGGTGGTTATGACCCAGGTGGAACCACTATGAAGTCTATTTTTTTATATGTTGTGCACCATTATCACTCTAAATTCTCTAAAGACTTACATCTTTAAGGAGACTCTGAATAAGATACAGGAGTTTTTCTGAATCAGAAATACAAAATTTTGCTGAAAACAGCTTCACATCATATGGATTTAATTCAACAGGTAAGATGGTTCTAGAGAGAATACTAGCAGCATACTTCTTTGCAATAGACAATATAAAAACGTGTCTCTCTGCCCTGGTGAGACCACACCTGGAATTCCATGTCTGGTTCTGGGCTCCTCAGTTCAAGAGAGAGAGAGACCTGCTGGAGAGAGTCCAATGGAGAGCATCTCCCCTGTGAAGAGAGACTGAGAGCCCTGGGGCTGTTTAGTGTGGAGAAGAGAAGGCTGAGAGGGATCTGATCAATAGCTGAGGGGTGGGTGTCAAGTGGAGGGGGCCAGGCTCTATTGGGTGGTGCACAGTAATAAGCCAAGGACCAATGGATACAAACTTGAACACAGAAGGTTTCAGCTCAACATGAGGAGAAACTTCTTTAGTGTGAGGGTGACAGAGCCCTGGAGCAGGCTGCCCAGAGAGGTTGTGGAGGCTCCTTTTCTGGAGGCTTTCCACACCCACCTGGATGCATTCCTGTGCAGACTGCCCTGGGTGATGCTGCTTTGGCAGGGAGGGTTGGCCTGGATGATGTCTGGAGGTCCCTTCCAACCTCTAACTTTCTGTGATTCTGTGTCACTGGTTTTGTGTTCAAATGATGTGAACCTCATGTGAGGGAGACTGATGACACCAGCTTACCTTCAGGCTTTTTTTTCCCTGGTGAAGCACAGCACAGCAAAGCTCTGTATCTCCAAGCAACTGTCAGAGCATCTCACAGTGACAAGAACCTCAATTTCAAAACGTTTAGAGTATGAGTTGTAAGACAGAAAAGTGAATTCTGCAAATGGAGTTATAAATTTACCTCACCACCAGAGCTAGGAGCTAGGTCAGACAAGATGCTTCCATTCTTCAGCAGAACACTCTCCTCACCCCTGCCCCTCCCATCTCTCTCTGACATTTTAACTCACATTAAACATTAATACTGATGTACATAATAAGCCATTGACTGGAGTACAAAAGAGTCTCAAACACCTTCCAGGGTCAGGACAATGCTAGGAGATGGCCTGACTCATAAAGCAGTATTAAAAAAAATCTCTTTTCAAATCATGTTGAAATACAGTTGCTCAGTATCAGGGATGGTAAAAGCAGTTTATCATCAGTTTATCATCATTTATCAATCCTTACTACTGATACAGGTTGGGCAGTGATGGGCTTGAGAACAGCCCTGGCTTGAGAACAGCCCTGAAGAAAAGGCCTTGGGGGTCATGAGGGATGAGAAGCTCAACACTTGCAGCCCAGAGAGCCAACCAGAGCCTGGGCTGCAGCAAGAGAAGTGTGGGCAGCAGGGCCAGGGAGGGGATTCTCCCCCTCTGCTCCACACTGCTGAGACCCCACCTGGAGCTCTGTGTACAGTTCTGGAGCCTCTGTTACAGGAAAGATCTGAGGGTGCTGGAAGGTGTCCAGAGAAGGGCCACGAGGATGAGCAGAGGGCTGGAGCTGCTCTGCTCTGGAGACAGACTGAGAGAGTTGGGGTTGTTCAGTCTGGAGAAGAGAAGGCTCCAAGGAGACCTTCCTGTGGCCTTCCAGTATCTGAAGGGGGCTACAAGAAAGCTGAGGAGGGACTTTTTAGGGTGTCAGGGAGTGATAGGACTAGGGGGGATGGAACAAAACTAGAAATGGGTAGATTCAGATTGGGTGTTAGGAAGAAGTTGTTCCCCATGAGGGTGGTGAGACACTGGCACAGGTTGCCCAGGGAGGTGGTAGAAGCCTCATCCCTGGAGGTTTCTGCAGCCAGGCTGGATGTGGCTGTGAGCAACCTGCTCTAGTGTGAGGTGTCCCTGCCCATGGCAGGGCGGTTGGAACTGGATGATCCTTGAGGTCCCTTCCAACCCTGACAACTCTGATTCTATGATCAGTTTTAAAATCTAGCACCCATTGTCACTTTTGCCTTGCAAAGGGTCCACAAAGTGAAAAATTCATCAAAAGCACCTTATGAAACAGCTAATTCCAAACAGTTCCAGATTACATCTGCTTTCTACGAATGGAAATCTTTACACATAATTTCTTTGCATTAATCTACAATTCTGCACAGGAAAGGTTACATGAGAAGGCTTAAATGATATTTTTTTAACGAATAAGCTTTCAATGTTACAAAAAAGAAAAAAAAAAGGTAAAGTAAATATTCCTGACACAACAAACACTGAGGCTAATTTGCAGTTAAGAGGTGCTCTGTTTTATCACAAGGGGTAGAACTGAAGGAAAAATGAGACAACTTCTAGGTGTGAAACATTAACAAACCCAAAAAGTGAACAATTGCTTTCACTGTATCAAGATGGAATGAAATAAAAGGAGCTTGTCCTGGAGACCAGACCTGGCAGAAATATTACTCAAATATCATACATTATTTATCTGGGTACTTCTTTCTAAAAGCCTGTCAGACTGATTTATAACCACATCACTTATGTAGAAGCCACTTTAGTTGTTGCAAGGAAAAGAGAGCAGGCTTTTTAACACAAGAGTAATGGTTTGGGACTTAAAAGGGAAGGCAGTTCCTCCAATTGTAACTGCAGAAAGCCTGCAGTTTTGCCAAATCCAATTACAAGACAAGACATTAATCCATGCTGGAATATGAAACATCTGAAGACTGAGAGCTGTCATACTGCAGATCATAAACCTCATGGTGATTACAGGCAGATGACACTTCTGGCAGCAAGACCCTATTAATTAATTAAAACTGACACATTAATTAAGTTACCACCAAAAATCTAAGGCTCTCTAGCTCTTTGTTTTTTTATTCTGCTCCAGGTTGACAGCTTGTTTTTAAACAGAAAACAATTTACGTTTGAAATTGACAATACTTCAGGCATGGGCAAGCCTGTATCAATTTTCATCCTGTTTTCTTAGACAAGAAAGGAAAGTATCCTTTTTTTTGGGATACTTTAGGCTTGACAAAAGCACTTTTATATTATATCATGCACTTACCTGCACTACCTATTACTTTTCAGAAGTTACTTTAAAATGGATTCTCCAGTTAAAAAGGTTCAGGTTATTGGGACCTCAATGTATTTCAGATATCATAATTGTGAGAGGTCTGAATTACTGTATTTATTGCAACAAGTTATTACTTTAAATAATGATAATTTATATGCCAACAGCCATTCCTTCTGCAGTCTTACATCTCTATCCAGTTTATTGTAACCTTTTACTTTAGTGTTCCCTAGGAAAAGGGTTAAGGAAATCAGTGTTGGTTTTTGGCTATTTAACAGCTCGAAATCACAAAAAAATCGAACGATTCCTTAGCAGGCCACTATATTCCTGACTGAAGGCAGACTCAGAACGGAGTGCAAATCTTCTAAGGAAGAAGCATTTATCAGGGAAACCGAAGTTTGCCCAAAGTATGCGTGCCTTGGTAGCAGCTGGGTTTCAGCACAGCTTTTGCGGGAATGCCACAGCCTAAGATAGAGGTTTTTTACCCGAGCAGAGTGGCGCTGCCACCCGCTGCCCTAACCATTTGGCACTCATTCGGACAGAGCTCCAAACGCCGACTGGGCGCAGCTCCGCGGCCTGGGAACCTCGAGGCGGGAGACGTGACGGCAGGAGGCCGGGAGATGCAGAGAACGACGGCCAGGCGGGTAGCGGCCAGGGTCCGGCGCGACCAGATCCGACCCAGGAGGCGCTGCCCCCTGTCCAGCGTCGCCAACGGGAACCCCGGAGGCAGCACTCGTCCCACCGCGCGCCCTTCGGCCAGCGGATGGGCCCGCGGCAGTGGCTGACTCAGCTGCCGCCTGCCGCCCCACCGCCACCAGGGCGGGGGAGTGTTCCTCGCCCAGCCTGCCTTGCGGCGGTGGGCTGCTGAGCACAGTACCTGGGCCGCGGAGCCAGTCTCCGTTCTCCAGCGCCAGTTTGCAGCTCCCGCTCGGGGAGGAGGAGGAGAAAAGAGGGTGAGACACCCGGAACAGCCGCTACGGCACAGGAGAGGAGTCAAAATTCCTCGGTAGTGAGAGGCGGTGACGCAGCGCCGGGGACTGCCGAAGTCCACGCCCACCCCCGCAGAGGGCCCCCCCAGGGGGCGGGAGAGGGAAACCCGGCTCGTGAGCGCGCGCCGAGCGGCCTAGCGGGGCGGGGCTGCGGGGCGTCGCGCCTCGGCGGTGGCGGCGGCTGGGGCGGGGCTTCTGTGTCTCGCGCCGGGGGCGCGGGAGGGAGCGAGCGGTGGAGCGCTCGCGCGCGAGAGGCTGAGGGCGGCGGAGTCAGAGCGGCAGGCACGGAGCCGACCCGATCACGCCGGGGCGCTGCCGCCCGCTCCCGCGGTCGTGCACCCCGTCCCCGTGGGCTGACAGGCAGGTGAGGGGCCTGGCTCTGTGTGGGGTCGGGGGAGGGGAAGGGGGGGGTCACGCTTCTTACCGGCCGCTGGAGGGAGCCAGGAGCGGGGCGGGGCCTGCGGGAGCCGGTAGCTGCGGGCAGTCGCCGGGCTGGGCAGGGTCTGCGGTGGCGGGGCAGGCGGCTGCAGGGCCTGTCGCCGAGGAGCTGCTGCTCAGGTGGGTCTGGGTCCGGCGGCAGCACCCCTGAGGGCTGCCGTGGCCTGTCGGCCGGACGGCGAGCGGGGGCGCCCGGGCGCGGCCAGGGGGGTTGCAGGGCCTCGCCCCTGCCGGGCCCCGCGCATGCTGTCACCGCCCGGGGGCCGGGCGGCGAGAGCGCGGGCCCGGCTGTCCCCGGCCGGTCGGCCCGCCGGGACCATAGTGGGGACAGCCACATCACCCTGCGCGCCGCCTCTCCGGCGGCAGGCTAGCGGCCGCGCGTCCTGCCGGGCATTGCTCATGGTGGTGGTGCGCCGGGGCGGGCTGTGGTGTGCCGGGTGGGTTTGGTTTTCGCCTCGTACAGTAGGGCTTTCGTGCTCTTCCCATTCGCGTTCCATATTGTATTTTTCCGTCTCTACTTATTTAGTCTGTCCTTGGGAAGCAGACGCTTTTGTTGTCACATCATCTGAGGTAATGGTGATCAGTGTCTTTCCACCTAGACCTTGCGGTGCCGTTGAATTTTTTGTTTTTTTGCCCTGTGAATGCTGAGCGGACACATTTATTTTATTGCATCTGCTACAAAGTAGGAGTCAGCTGACACAATGCTTTGTTTCTGAATCTGCTGCCATCCTGAAGCATGTGTCGAGAACTGCCGTCTTTCCACATCTGTCTGGCTTGCAGCACGAACTCTAAATCTTAGTTATGAACTACAGTATTTATTTTGTATGGAATGTTGCATGCGTGCTGGAAGTTCACATTATGGTTTGTCCTGACCTGGTGTGAAATGGTTTAAAGTGAAATCCCAGTGGAAATGGGAGGCATTAGGAGATATGAAGGAAAGATAAAAAGAAACACCTGGGCGGGGAGGCAGTGTAGAAGCCAAGAGAATGAAAGCAAGTGGATAGAAACAGAATTGGTCTGAAGAACAAAGTATGTTTAAGACTTTATCCTAGCTCATTTTGGGGCACGCTGATGTATGCAGGGTGGTTGTAGCTGGATAACATGTTACCTCAGATCCAACAGGTTGTAACAAAAAAAAAAATGTCTGGTTTGGCTGCAGAGTTGTGATTCTTAAAGATGAACTTGGCTAGGTTGTCTGTGGCAGTACCCAAGTAACCTCCACCAGCCTGCCCTCCTTTTCTCCCAGAGTTACTGCAGCTGTAGGTGGCTACAGCCTGTGTTTTGTGTTGAAAACTGTAGCAGCTCAGATGTGTGCCCCAATTCAGGGTCACTTACGAGCCAGCACCCTTACGGCCATGTCAAGTAAGACTGAAAGAGCAAAAAATCACTACCTTGTCCGTGCTGGTATGAACAGAGTCGGTAGTGCAATATTTTTTTTTCCAGTAGTGAACTATTTGGAATAAACCACTAGTTATTAAGTAACTGAGGCAGTTGTACTGAATGTAGTTAAGTTCTGGAAGCAAAATTCAGAATTTTCTCACAGAACAGCAGTTCCCTGAATAGTCAATTGTGGGACGTTGTTATATTATCCAGAAATTTGGGATTGTCTGAATTTACCAAGCTGCAGAAAGCTAGAAAAAGTTTGGGCTCCTCTGGGTAAAACCTGAGTTTATCTTAATATTTGCTACAACTTGAATTTTCTCTACGTTTTCTGGGAAACTAATTCAACTGTAATCAAATCACAGGGTGTTAGCAGATTTTCTTCAGTCTGGGTTTCTGTTATCTGGGTTATATTAAAGCATTGTGTTTTTCATAAGTCTTACTATTGTTTCTTTGATCCTGTCATAAGCTTTTATGAGATTCTGTTCACAGAACTTTTCATCTCTTAACATCTGACTAATGGTCTGACTGGCAAAAAAGCAGGCTTGGTATTTACATGGCCTGTAGCTTTTTGTTGAATTGCAAATCTTGGTTATGAAAGAAACCTAGGATTTTTTTTGTGTGAATCTGCCACTTTCTCAGTTCCTAGTAGCAGTTATCTGTGTTGCTCTGAATAGAACTATTTCACCATGCTATTGTAACTAGTGTGCTAGTTCCTTGCTGTTATTCCTTATTTTGTGAAGCAGGATACTCTCTCATTGTTGCCCTTCTCCGCTCACACTTCCCTGTTTTCAAGCTTACTCCCCTCAAAGCCTCTTTTGCATGAGAGGTTTGTTACAACACTTAACCTAGCTAAGCCACTTGTAAGTTGTAGTCCATGTACAAGGTCTGGCTTGTTTTATATAAATATAGTATACTCAGAAATGTACTTGTGGATAATCAGACTGATTGCTGGAATCAAGAAATAGTGATAGTAGTACACATTCATGAACCTTCCTGGCAACCCTGCTGTAAGAACACTCTGGGCTGTGAGGATTCTATCAGTTAGTGCCTGTTTAAGCCAAGAGTTTCACTCTGTGGCAGGCAGTGGGCTGCCCTATGGCAGTAGTAGACCATGAGATCCTAGCAAATCCAGTGCTGATTTAGGGAAAAGTGGTGTTTTCTAGTTGTGTCAATATTGGTAACACAGCTTTGTTGTCAGGATAAGGTTATGATGGCAATTCTGGAGATGGACCATGCTTTGGTTTGCACAGCAATGCTACTTCTGGTGAATTTAGCTGTTTGCATGGATGTACTAGGGCTTCCAGACCCTCTGGGGCTTTTGATAGCTCTTTGTCGCTTTTAACATTGTGTTTTCACTCTTGGGAAGTTGGTTGGTTGGTGCATGAGAGAAACAACCATCTGTTGTGCAGGCACATGGTATTTGCTGACTGTATACTCTAAAAACCAAGGTATTCACTTTTGAGCCATACAATGACAGAAAATTAATGCCCACAGGTTTTCAGACTCCTAGGTAGTTAGAGGAGTGAGAGTGATTTTAATCAGTGCATCACTTAGGAAGCTTATGTCCTCCTTCATATTCTTCTTGCTTTTTGTGTTTCAGATTTTTTTGAGAAGCAGAAAGACACGTGATAATTTTTGCTGTGTATCTCCTGCCTGCTTTAACTTTAGAGACTTGTAAGCAACTCCCATTCATTGTTTAAAACAATTCCTGATGCACGTTCCTAGCCTTCCAACAAGTCTTTGTTAAGAATGTAGGACAGGGAGGGACCGTGTGTCCAGTCTGTGGTAAACCCAGCCAAGAACCAGAAATTGAGAACCATCCACAAGGTCTGCACAATTCAGTACTTCCAGTGAAATACTTAAAACTATCTGAGAGAATAAACACAGGAGGAGTGTCCAGCACTTCTGCCGTATCTGGGAAGCCTTTAAGAAGTGTGATGCCCAACCTGTTAAGATATATGTGCCTATGGAGAAAGAAGAATTTCTGTAAGTAAACAGCAATGTGGCAAAGGGAAAGAATTTGTTCACGCATCCAAATTTAGTGAACAGGTTAACTCTTGGTGCCCTGTGAGCAAAACCATTTTAGCCTGATAAGGGAGAAGAGGTAAGGCTTTTAGAAATACAGGAATACCAACATCATCTCATGTTCTGCCTGGAGTTGTGGCTGACCTCCAGAGCTTTAGGAAAAGAGTACTTGTAAGCACGTGGTGTACCACAGAGTATACAAATATGAGTAAATAAAGATTTAGCTGAAATGCCTGCGTTTTTATAATAGTAGAGAGCTCTTTTGGGTTTGTGGCCTTGTTTTCTGGAAAAGAAGATCTAAAGGACAAAAATGCTTTTGCAAAGAAAGGGCTATAGAGTAGAGCATGTTCTGTCATCTTGCTCACTAGATCTCATGAAAGGAAATGCATACTCATGGGAGACATTAACTAGGAAGCTGATAATATTTCTGGCTCTTGTTTGAAGCCTCACAGGTAGTGTATTCTAGATGGGTTATCTTGTAGGAATGGGAGAGAAGAATAGGAAATGCAGTGGTGTGTAAAATGGACAGTTAATGAAGGCATTGCCATGTTCTATGGTTATTTGAAGGATATGTGCACCATTTATGTTAACCTTTCAACTTAAAAGGATGTGTAACAGGAGTGTCAATTTTTGTTCAGGAAGAAAGCACTTCTTTGACAAATGATTGCTGGGTTTTCCGTTAAGATGCTAATGTTAGAGTTGATGGCCTTATACTAAATGTTGATCTCAATGTGTCAGTCACCTAAAGATTATCAGGAATTTTTGACATATTTTTTCTGGGAAGATTTTTCTGTCTGTATATAGTAGGGAGAACATAGCAATTCCTGTCTTCTGGTATTCTGTGAGACACAAGAAGGGCACTGTTCTTTCAGTGAACTCAGCAGACTTATAAGTCAGTGAGCTTACTTAAAAAAAAAAAACAACAAAAACAAAAAACCAACAAAAACCCACCCCACAATATTCTACTTTTATGTCCTGGTTTAGGCCCAGCTGGCAACTGAGCACCACTCTGCCACTCAATCACTCACTCCTCCCTGCCCACCCCACCCTCACGTTGGTGGGGTGGGAAGGAGAATCAGAAGAAAAAGGTAAAACCCTGTTAAGTTGAAATAAGGAGAGTTTAATAGAACAACAGAAAGGGAGAAGAAACAACAGTAATAATAACACCAATGGAATAATATATTAAACGAGTGGTGTACAACACATACCCCTGCCTGCCCCACTGCTGCCTTCCCCAGCCTGCTCCCCTCTTATATGTCCTGGGCATTAGCCTCATGTCCAACTGGCTGATTCGGTTCAGCTATGCTGACTGTGACCCCTCCCACCTCCTTGTGAAAATTAACCCTATCCTAGCCATACCCATGTCATTGAAAAAAGAATTGGACAGAAACAGGCTTTGGTGCTTGGGGATCTATTCATGTGATACCTAGGAATGAGAATGAGTCATAATATGAATAGTTCAGGTTTTTTGGTCATCTTTCCATCATCCCTTTATTGTCTTGCTGTCAAGGTCATGAGGATAAGAATATTGTGATATGGATGAACAACCGTGAATTCCAGGGGTTCGGCATTGGCTGGCTTGCAGACGATTTCCAAAGTAAACCTTGCAAATGATTTCCAAAGTAAACTTTCTTCTGCAGTTTTCTTGTGTAGTAGTCATTAATTTAACATGTAACATAGTGTTCTTTCTTACCTTCCACAGCTAGTAAAACCTTAAATTAAAAGTGTAGTCCAAAGACAGATATTTACTTTTACATTTTTAATGTAGCATAGCAACCACAGCTTTTGTAGTTGCAGTGTGCACCAGAAAGTAACAGGAATTCAGGGGGGTTTGTCTTTGTCTCAGCTGATACCTCTAAGCTGTTGTGAATCCTGTCTATTCTCTCATCATAGCCACTATATTTGATTTGCAGGGTAAAGATATTTATCAGCTTTTAGTGTTTTGAATTTAATATTTATTTTTTCTTCTTATTTCCTGCCCCCGCCCTCCTTGCTCCCTTCTGGAGTCCAGGTGCCATTGTATAATGTAGTCATTCTTACTTGTGATTAACCGTTAAGGTATTAATTATGAAACTATGAATGACTGCTACCTCCATTCATGAAGTCTAACATGTCTGCTACATTGCTTTATCAGGTTAAGAGCGGCTCATGTAAAGGCTGATTTTTCTGTTATTATAGCATTGATGCTCAAAGCTTTCCTTTTGCAGACAGGGCTTGGTTCGGCCTTCTGGGAGCTGGGTATATGACTTCCCTGAGGCTGGTGGGAAGCACTGCTCCCGTGGGGTGTTCCTGCCTGCCCCATTCCTGATGATCAGGCAGCGATGCTATGAAGGAGCAGATTCTGTAAATGTTCCTGTCTGTCAGCCGGTGTCAGTCGTGCACAGCAGCTGCAGAAAAGAAATTCAGGGGAAATGTTGCTTGCTGAAGGCTGCAGAAGTCAGTCCAGAGTGTTTTGTTTTAACAGATGTAAGCAGGGATTTTCCTGTATTTCTGCAGTATGTTTTTCTGTATTGGGTTTGCCCAGTTACCTGGAAGTAGCTACTATGGAGTCAGTATTTTCCCTGTAGCTGGGGAAGATATAAAAAGCATCACATACTTACATGACAGAGAGATCCTCCAGAGGTTAACAAAACTTTCTGTTAATGAACCTTCCACTTTCTGTCAGCTGTATCCAGGAATGTCTGTTTCCTGAGCTGTTGGTTTGCACTGAATACTAGATACAAGGGCTGAGTGTGACAGTATTGGAAAAACATCTTATTGGATTCTTTATCCTGGAGCTGATGTTAATGTGATCCCTCCAAAATTTCTTACATTTGTACTATGGCTGCGTATAATTCTGTTGTTGAAAACTGCCAGATCTTTTGCCAAGACTAGTACACCTGTGCCTGCCTTCTCTCACTTCATAAATACCTTGCAAGTGTTTTCATGAAGCTGGAGAGGTTGTATTTCACTGTTCTTGAGGCAAGTTGCATTCTGATGCCAGAATTACCAGCTCTCATGCTGCTTTGAATGACCATGGTCCCTGATGTGTGGTTCTGGATATCTCTATACTTGGAGTGGTATCTGCTTTCCTGTTTTGATGGAGGCCTGGTTCTCTATGACTTTTTACTGGCTATGACTAGGCTATTGTAATGAAAAAATGTCATACTAGTGGCCACAAGTTGCACTGTGGTATATTTAAATACTTCTTGTCAGATTAAAAACTTTTTTCCCAGTTTATGGTGTCTGTCTCTGCATGGTTTTGGACAATTACCTGTGACCTTAGAAGACATTTTTCATACCTGTCACTTCAGGCAGAATGTACTGTTACGCACAGAATATGCATTTATAACTGCCTTTTTCTCAAACGTTTTTCTACAATATTGTGCAATTCTTATATTTTATTTTTAAGCTTTTTATTATCCTTCTTTCAAGTTTTTTTATAACCACCAGATAACATTTTCAACTAATACTAAAACAGGTCAGTTGTATGTCTCTGTACTGGCAAAGCTACTATGACAAGCCAGGTATCTGTATGAAGTTTTTATTTTGGCTAATGCTACCTTTTGGAGATTTGGCTCATAGGTAGTATGGTCTTTGGAAGTTTTGGTTAATGAATGGTGAACCAGAGAATTTTGCTTCACAAATGTGAAGGTATGCAGGGTGTCTTGAGGAGAAATGGTCTGCTGGCTTCAGCAGTTTTGTTTTTTAAACAGCTGCTTGTAGTCTCTTCCTTTGTCATCTGAATGGAGAGCTCCTGGATTGTCAGAAAGGACCAAAGTTTTTGGAAACCTACAGGAGAGCTTGCAAAGTAGAAACGGTTGATAGCACTCATGTCGCAGTTGGACAGCGTTCCTTCTGCCACAGTAATCTACTCCTAGCAGCTTTTAAACCTATTTTTTGGGGGGGAAGAAGGGGGTGGGGGAGAAGGTGATTTAACAAAGCTGCACAGAATAAAACACGTCTGATCTTTTTCTTCAAGTTAAACTCCTTTAAGGCTGTTAAAGGAATGAGTGCACTGATTTACTGTGGTGAGTTTCTAGCAATTTCATCAAGTGCTGTGATTGGGATTAATTTTCTGAAGAATCTTCATGAATGCAAGCTCCCAGTGGAGTGTACTTTATGTAGTGTCTAAGAAATAATATGTGACTTGCTTTGAGTGTTCAAGTGGTGTCACAGCAGCATTGTTAGCATTTTGATAACTCAAACAGTGAGATAAGTTTGAAATAACTTTTATATTTGGAAGGAAGCATTTTTCTTCCAGATCTTGGGCACGGTATCTTGCTTATTAAAGCAAATCCGGCGGAACACTGGAGACTTTGTTACATAGTTCATATTTCAGTACTGTTTTGCATAAGGATATGTAGCTGAAATACTAGAAATGACTTATCTGTAGCTTCTCTTTAAAAAGGATAATCTGTAGGTGGTGCTTCAGTAGCTAACTTCTGTTATTAAGGCTGTCCTTCTTGGGCTCATTTTCCTGTATATGTATGTTGTAGAATATTCCATAGCAATATTGTTACTAGCTTTGGTTGTCATTTAAAAAAAGAGAGTGAGCACTTAAATTTCTTGAGGATTGCTTACAAAACAGTATCAGCTTCCATAAGATTTGTAAAATTACTCATGCTACTGTGTCTTCTATGAAACAGTGGGAAAATGACAAAGCACTGTTTTTACTCTGACACCATTTTTATTTGAAAATTTAAGGTTAAACTGAACGTTTTAAAAGTATTTCTTGTTAGAGCTTTTCCTATACTAACTTGTTTCTGAAAGGATAAATGAAGTATCTTTTCTTCATCAAGCTTTTACTTTTTTTTTCTTTCTACCCTTTTCCAGTGTTTTTTTACAATATGATGTTTTTGGTCTCTTCCCCTCCATTCCCTTTTACTATTCCTGCAAATTCTTTTCTAAATGTATTCTTCTTGTAAGACTAGTCTTTCATCTCTTTGCCCAATTATTCTTTCTCAAACATGCCCTAGGGTTTGGAAAAATTGATTCATAATATCTGGCAAACCTAATTTCTGAGCAGAAGGTGAGGCTAGATGAAAGCTGGTGTGAAAGGAAACATGATGGGATATATAAGAGGCTGCTGCTCTTTGGACACTGTCTGGTGTTCTTTCATGTAATGGGGAGAAGTCAGATCAGGGATAATTCAGTGTCCTAGTTTTGATTTCAGTTGAGCCCAACAGTGACTTGAAATAGTTTACCCTGGGAAAAATAATAAATAAAAAAGACAAACGTATAGTGAGAGTAGTTGTATGGTACAATAGTTCAGTCACAAGCGTGGATTTCATTCCTTTTTGCTCCTTTGCTAGACCTTGGCTACTAACAATGACCTCAGCCCAGTGCCCCTGTGTGAAAGAGTTACCTGCTGGCACTTGTAGAATAGCATAATTTTACTGTGCAAAATTAAGGAATTTTATTTCATGTACTACCGTAGTTCTTGTGTAAATAAAAAGTAGAGGGGAGGAGGAATGGCAGCATGAAGGTGTCATACTGTTCTGTGTTTTAGGAGGTCTATGCTGTTGGAATGATATTATTTAATGGAATTAATATGAGCTGGTTAATGTATATTTTGATTGAAATCAGTACTTGAACACACATTTAAGTCGTCACAGTATATGAGAGGCTGGAAGGGACCTCCAGAGATCATCCTGTCCAACCCCCCTGCCAAAAGCAGGATCACCCAGGGCAGTCTGCACAGGAATGCATCCAAGTAGGGTTGGAAAGTCTCCAGAGAAGGAGACTCCACAATCTCTCTGGGCAGCCTGCTCCAGGGCTCTGTCACCCTTACCATGAAGCAGTTTCTTCTCATGTTGAGCTGAAACCTTCTGTGTTCAAGTTTGTATCCATTGGTCCTTGTCTTATTGCTGTGTACCACTGAAAAGAGCCTGGCCCCCTCCCCTTGACACCCACCCCTCAGATATTTATACATATCCCTCTCAGCCTTCTCTTCTCCAGACTAAACAGCCCCAGGGCTCTGTCTCTCTTCATAGGGGAGCTGCTCAAGTCCCCTAAGCATCCTTGTGGCTCTCCATTGGATTCTCTCCAGCAGGTCTCTGTCTCTTATGAACTGAGGAGCCCAAAACTGGACACAGTATTTGAGGTGTGGTCTCAGCAGGGCAGAGTAGAGAGGTAGAATTCATGTTTAGGACTGGATCCCGATTTGAGAGGAAACAGGAGGTGAACTAGTTTCCAGTGCAGGTGTGATTCTCTTGTTGTTCTTGGCCTCATTGATCGCATTGCTGTGAATGGGCTTTGATTTTGGATTGTCTGTTATTCATAAAGGTAACAGTTAAAGAATTAGGACCAGTTGGAAGTAGGGGGAAAAAAACAACTTTTGTAGAGTTCAGGCCCTGATTAACAAAACTAGGACTTGAAAGTTGGTGGGTCTTTTTTTTTTGCCCCTCTCTCTTTTTACTGTAATATAACATGAGGAAAGCAAGAATGCATGTTCCTTTTTGAGTTTAAATATTAGGGTTTAAGTAAAATTGCTTTTTTGTGAGTGGGAATTGAAAAGATGTTGCAGAAGTGTGAAGGTAATAGAACATACTTTAATGTGGAACAAAATGGTTGGTGATAAATGAGGTGTTTAATTTGTTGTTTTTATTGATACGGACTTTAATATGTTATTCTTATTGATACAGATATGGTCCTGAACATCGTGAGCACGTGACTGCAAAGATGGACAGCTGGATCTCTTATAAATTGTGATTGGCCTTAAGCTGACTTAGAACCGTTGAAGAACTTAACAGGATTTTTCTCATTCCTGATTTTATGCCTATCTAATCGCCTCCCAACACCAGCTTAATCATGTATGGAAGTGCTCGGTCAGTCGGTAAGGTTGAGCCAAGCAACCAGAGTCCAGGGCGTTCACCAAGGCTGCCACGCTCACCACGCTTGGGCCATCGTCGAACCAACAGTACAGGAGGTGGTTCTGGGAGTAGTACTGGGGGTGGCAGTGGGAAAACTCTTTCTATGGAAAATATTCAGTCCTTAAATGCTGCCTATGCTACGTCTGGCCCTATGTATCTAAGTGACCATGAGAATGTTGGTGCAGACACCCCAAAAAGCACCATGACGCTGGGCCGATCTGGGGGGCGGCTGCCTTACGGTGTTAGGATGACTGCAATGGGTAGCAGCCCTAACATTGCCAGTAGTGGAGTTGCCAGTGATACTATTGCATTTGGAGATCACCATCTCCCTCCAGTGAGTATGGCATCCACCGTGCCTCACTCGCTGCGCCAGGCCAGGGATAACACAATAATGGATCTGCAGACGCAACTCAAAGAGGTATTGAGGGAAAACGATCTGCTGCGCAAGGATGTGGAGGTGAAAGAAAGCAAGCTGAGTTCTTCCATGAACAGTATCAAGACCTTCTGGAGTCCTGAGCTAAAAAAGGAACGAGCTCTGAGGAAAGATGAAGCTTCAAAAATCACCATTTGGAAGGAGCAATATAGAGTTTTGCAAGAAGAAAACCAGGTTTGTCATCTAATGTCACTGTTGCATGAGTTTAATAAACCTGCATGTTACATTTAAGCAGCTAAACTATATTGGTGCTTTTGAAAGGTAATTGGTATGAATAAGATATGTTTTCAGTTTGCAAGCCCCTTAATGTTTCGTGTCAGAACTGTAAGCCACTCTTTGAGTGCTTGTTTCTCCTTATGTGTCACATGGTTTTTCTCTTTGGACTGATGCTAACCACTCAGTTTCCTTTTGGAAGTGTTTTACTCTGTTCATAATTAATATTTCATCAGTGCTTCCTCTTGAAGCGTTCTCTGAGATGAAGAACGTGCTTACCGCTGACCCCAGATACAACTGAACTGTTGCTGAATGTTGACAGGTTGCCAGTAAAACAAAGTTCACATTACATTGGTCTTATTTTAGAGCCTCATTTAAAACTTCCAGACCCGCAGTCTTCACAAACAGATATAAGTTGTGTTCTTTGCTACATTTAAATATTTAATACCTAATATTGAATACCTGCTCATCTATTCTTTTGTCATAAGCTCTGCATATCTTGTTATGCAAGCATAAAGCACCTTACAAGTGTTTGGTGGTTTTTTGTTTGTTTTTTTTTAGTGGTCTGGTTAGTTAGAAAATAGGCAGAAAAACAGAGAATCTTGGGCATCTCATTCTTTTGTTTTGTCCCTCATAAGAGCATCTATAAATTAGAATAAAACTGAGAGGCTGATTAAATTTGAGGTCTCTTTGTAGTCATCTCTGCATATTAGAAATTTTCCCACCTAGACCTTCTTGCTTGTTTAACTGTGAAGTAACTTCTTGCCTTTGAGTTAGTGTCCTCGTGGTTAGTTGTTTCTGCCTAAATACAAGTTAGGCATCTCTTGGGACTCAGGTAAGAATCTTCACCGCCCTTAGAGAGCACATGCCCAAAGGTTTCCTGAAATGTAAGTCAGCTTTCACCACAACATAATTACTTTCCGTATTGAGTTTTTTAACTATCCAAGAAAGTTTAATAAAATAGTTTCCATAATTCAAGCACCATCAAGTTCTTGAAACTCTTCAAGTACAATTGCTATTTTAGGCAGCGCTTCTTAAGATTCGTGTTAGGATGTTAGAGGGGAGAGGGAAACTGCTGGAGGAAAAAAATAGTTGTACTGGTTTGAGTTAGAACAAAACTAATTCTGTTCAGGGATTTTACTTCTCAGCTCAGTCTCTTCTAAGCACCTTCACTTCCTGAACTTAGTGGCATGCTTTCACAGTGTCTGCTTCTAGTAGTGCTAACACTCAATGTTTCTACTTAGTACCATGGATTGGTGTGCAGGCCGAAGTCACTGCTGAACCTTATGCACTACAGTGGGTGCAGAGTAAAAGGCTGCATCTGCAGGGAGGAGTGGATAGGGCAATTGACCCTAAACTGACCACTGAGGGCTTCCTTCCCATATACCTCATATTGGGTGTAAAGCTGAGGGTCAAGCTTTCTTCTTCAATGGCTGCTGTCCAAGGAGGACTCTGTGGTTTACCCTTGAGCCCATTCCCCAGTTCCTGAATCTAGTTCCAGAACCCAGATGCTAATTCTAGTTACCATCTGCTATTGAGTCTATTCTGGTACTTTTTCAGTGTTTCCCACAGCATCATTGGTGTCAGTGATGTAGTTTTCATCAGGGGGGTTGGATTTGATGTTGGTTTTATATATATTTGTGTGCATTTCATTTTATTGTTATTTTCATTAAAGCTGTTTTAGTTTTCTAATTCATAAGCTTCTCCCTTATTCTTTCTCTTCTCTTTTGGGAAGCTAGAGGAGGTCATAGATAGCATCTGTCACTTATTTAGTGGCCAACTCAGCCCTAATCCTTGACAATAGTGCTGGTAGTACTGAAATGTTATACTCTGCTTTCAGGTGACATATCTTAACTACTAGATTCCATTTGGTTACTGATAACCTGATGCACTGAAACTTTCAGTGATCGGTTTTTCTTTTCACTTTTTGAAGAACTGAGTTGAAGGAGGTATGATGCTTTTCCTGAGTTAGTATGAAATAATGTAATGAACTTGTCATGTAGTTTTATAACTCTGTTCTTACTGAGTAGTAAGTGTCACAATGTGGGATTTGTTAATGTGTGCAACATTTCATATTGATTTTCATGTGTCTTCTTGGAGTGAAGAAAAGCCAAAGTTAAATCATTTTTATTACCAAAGCAGGATTTCCTTAAAAGGAGTAATCCTGTGAAAATTGTAGTTATAGTGTTGTAGTATCAGTGTAAATAAATACATGGAATATTACTCACTCAGCTTTGTGCTACTCTTTGTATTTTAGCTGCAGGATAAGTATTCTCAGATTTTTTCCATTTTTATGTTCTGTTTCCATACTGAAAAGAATACCTCAGAATATGATAACATTTTCTCTGAAATCAGTTTTGAACATTTGAGGATGCTGTGGAAATCTTGCAGGAAAAATGCTGTGAATGTGTGGTTTAAAATGAATTAAGCAATGGCTAAGTAGATTGGAGAGCAGTGATTCCTTTATCTGAGGTGTTGGGGTTTTTTCCTTATCTTTCCTTTATCTCCTAATTAAACATTTACAGATATTTCCAGGCCACTGTTCTCTAGGCAGTCACTATAATTACTACCATGCTGGTGGAATTGTATAACTTTGGTCCAAAAAAAGAGAAGGGTGCAATTTAAAAGTAAAAGGGTATCATTGCAATGAGCTGTAAAATCTAAGAATGCTAATTAATAGATTATGGTTAGCTAACCATGTGTCCTAATTAAACTCTGAATTCATTATGTCTTCTATAGCCTTTTGGAGTTGGTCACTTCAGTCCTTTATAAGGAAGATCAGTTTAATAGGATTTACTGTAATTAAACAGACTTCTGTATTTAGACAGTGAACAAGGGATTTCTCAGATCTGTTGGGGGACCATTACCCCTCATCTTCCCTATAAAATTAATTCCAGTGTAATTGCAGGAAGGGTGTTTTAGACCTCAGTATGAGTTTTTCAGCACATCACTTTTAATGAAGATTTCTTGCACGTGCTTTATTTAGCTAAGACCAAATGCATCGTTATACGTTGACTCAGTTTATGGAGCCAAGATGCTGACTGACTCAAGCCATTATCTGACAGACATCTTCAATCTCTTTGTTGCGGTCTTGGCTCTTTATTCCTCTGTGCACACTTGATTGTCCCTGATTGTAGTTCTTGTCACCTCAGCTTTGAGTGATGGAATTTCTCTTGTTTTTTGTTAAAAGTACATGGAAATGTGAGGTTTGGTTGATTGCTGCCTCGTCCTCCTGTGAAAAATGCACAGGTGTCTGTGGGTTTTCCTTCCCATTTCATGGGAACATGTAGCAGCACTGTTATCAATGTATTGCTTACTGAGTTCCAAGAAAATTTCGGGGTTCACTAAAGAGAAGAGAATGACTACAGAGTCTAAGGAGCATGCTGCCTGTCTGGAGACAGTCACATGTCTTCTGTGGTTGACTTTTTAGAACAATAGGTGGCAGGGATCCCTTGGCTATAGTACTGTTGTGCACACACACCTCTGCCTTGAGCTGTGAGTGCGTTAGTCTTGATCACTTGTGGTGTTTCCACCAGTTGTGGTGCAGCACAGCTGTATTCATCAGCTGCTCTGAGGAAATAACTACAGCTGGGGAGTGTATCTTCTGCTGAACTTTTTCGTCCTCTGTTAGTGATCTGGAAGATCCAGAAAATCCTTTCTTTTTATAAATGTGGAATATCATTGTCTCATTTTGAAGAGATAAAACTAAACATGGGAGATACTCTTGTAGTAAAGACGTTCTTGGAGAAACACCATAGTTTGAAGCGTGGTATGGATCAGTTAAACAATTGTACTTTGCAAGAAGCCAAGATGAGAGTGCAAATGATTTCTCAAAGGTAACAAACCCCATGCATATCATGGGAGGATCCAATGAAGCCAATAAACGAGCATAACTTTGGCATGATATCACTCCCTTCAGCATGCTTTAGCAAGAATTGTATTTTTCTGAGCTGAAAAATATTTTTTGTGTGTATGTCATTTAAGTTTTCCTTGGAAACCTTTATCAGAAGCCAGAAGAGGGAAAATAGGACAGTGAGTATTTTTTGCACTCAGACAGGAATAATTTCTGTAAAAGAACTGGACCATGATAGACTATGTGGAACTTAAGAACAAAGGAGCTCCTTTGAGTTGAAACTTGCTTGTAACAAGGTGATTGTCTTGTGAAAGAAGTAGTGCAGTGCAAATTTGATGTCTGATGCCCTGCATTGAGATCTCCCCCTGGATTGAGATCTACCTTTAAGATGTGATTCATGTTTCAGCTGAAATAATGTGGTTCCACTGAAACCATCTTTTTACTTTGATGTATTTCTGTGGTCTGTTTGTGGTTAGAGGACTTGGATGTCTGAGAGAGGGTTTAACCAAGAAAATATTTCTGGATTTCACCTTGCTTGGGGTAAGCACTTAATCTGCTTTATTGTGATGGGTGTGTCTCCAGCATTTGACCAGCATTCTGCTGTAGAGTGAGATGTATTCTCCATTTCATAGTAGCAAGGAATGAGCATCTCAGGTTTTAAAACCTAGTTGTCTGTATTAGCCTCTTACATGCTTTGAGTGCTGCCCTTCTTAAACTGTCTGAGCTCCTAATAACTAGATTCTTACCCTGAAAATCAGATTAATTCTCACTTCTCCATTGATTTAAATTATGTTGGGTTGTTGTGGGTTTGTTTTTGTTTTTTAAACTATATGTATTAACAACCAAGTTTTGATTTGTCTTGGTACTCTGTCATTCTAATGCTAGTGCCATGGCTGAGGTGGTTACTAGTTGATGGAAAGCTAAACTTTCTCCCATTGTGAATGTTAAATGGTGTAATATGGAGTCCCATAGGCACTGGATAAAGGTATTATCTGTACCCTACAGTATTACACTTAATTCTTGCAGTGGCAGATGTCTGTTGGCTCTCCAGAATGTTGTCAGCTTTCTGTCTTTCTCTAGTTGCAGCCTGAAATTATAATCTAATTCCCTTTTAGAATAACTTGCAACTGTCTTCTCCAGAGTGCTTGATATTTGAGGCATTTATCAAGTTGCAGCACTTTGTAGTGACTTCAAAAATTACTGTAAATGTATCCAAGGATGAGCCTTCTTGTCTCTTCTTGTCTCTTCTTGCAGTTCCGTGAGGAAATAAAATTAGACATTTTGTGCTTATTTAGGTTTGCCAATGCTTCTTTTCTCCCATCTTTCCTGTTTAGGTAAAATCTAATACTTTGAGTAACTTGGAACTGTAGCATAGGCTGAGCAGCTTGTCTGTTCTTGATCCTTTAAACATACAAGGAGAGTGCTACCAACTTAAAAGCAGCTTGTAATAAAGTGAGTGACATCAGTGGTACTGTTGAGTTTGGGAGCTTAAGTGTGCTTTTTTACTATGAAGCTACAGTAGGGATTACTTTAAATAGCAGACTCTTTGCTGCAGTTCTTTTGTCTGCTAAGTATTGAGACTGTCCAGACATTACACTCTTAACTAGGGTTGCAATGTATTTATTATGGCACCATTCAGTATGTATATTCCTAAAAGACAGCAAGAGCAGAGAGATAGTCCTACATTATAGTTCCTTTTAGCAGCATTCCAGTACTGATATTACAACTTCCTAATGGTATTAATTTAAGCAGAAAGGAGAGGAGCAATTCTGATGGAATTGCCAGTCCATGGCAAAAGGAGCTCAGTTAGAATTAGAATTAAATCTAGCCAGGGAGATCAAGGGGAACAGTAAAAACTTCTATAGGTATATTAATGGTAAAAAGAAGCCTAGGGAAGGTGTGGGCCCCCTGAGAAAGGAAACAGGGGAGCTGGTGACAAGGGACATAGAGAAGGCTGAGGTTCTCAGTGACTTCTTTACCTCAGTCTTCACTGGCAAGGGCTCCAGCCACACTCCTGAGTTAACAGAAAATAATGGCAGGGACTGGAAGAAGGAACTGCCCATGGTGAGTGAAGATCAGGTTCAGGATCACCTGAAGAACCTGTAAGTGTTCGAGTCCATGGGACCTGATGAGATACACCCATGGGTGCTGAGGGAACTGGGGATGAGGTTGCTAAGCCACTCTCTATTATATTCCAAAAGTCATGACAGGCTGGGGAGGTCCCCACTGAGTGGAAAAGGGGAAACATAACTCCCATTTTCAAACAGGGAAAGAAGGATGACCCAGGGAACTATAGACCAGGCAGTATCACCTCTGTGCCTGGTAAGATCATGGAGCAGATCCTCCTGGAGGCACTTCTGAGACAGAAAAATAACAAAGAGGTGGTTGGGTGCAATCAGCACAGCTTCACCAAGGGCAAATCCTGCCTGACAAACCTGGTGGCCTTCTGTGACAAGTTCACAACATTAATAGATGAAGGCCAAGCAACTGATGTCATTTACCTGGACCTGAGCAAAGCCTTCACCACTGTCCTGCACCTCATCCTGGTCTCCAAGCTGGTGTAGTCCGGGTTCCAGGGATGGACCATTCAGTGGGTAACGAACTGGCTTGATGGCCACACCCAAAGAGTGGCTGTCAATGGGTCCAAGGCCAAATGGAGTCCAGTGACAAGTACAGTCCCTCAGGGATCACTGCTGGGACCAGTCTTGTTCCACATCTTTGTTGGTGCCATCGACAGAGGCATTGAGTGCACCCTCAGCAAGTTTGCTGATGACACCAAGTTGTGTGGTGCAGCAGACAGGCTGGAGGGAAGGGATCCATCTAGAGGCACCTGGACAGGCTGCAGGGCTGGGCCCATGGCAACCTCATGAGGTTCAACAAGACCAAGGGCAGGGTCCTGCCTCTGGGTAGAGGCAATCCCAAGCACAAGTCCAGGCTGGGCACGGACTGGCTTGAGAGCAGCCCTGAGGAGAGGGACTCAGAGGTGCTGACGGACGAGAAGCTCAACATGAGCCAACACTGAGCACTTTCAGCCCAGAGAGTCAACCAGAGCCTGGGCTGCAGCAAGAGAAACATAGCCTGCAGGTCAGGGGATGTGATTCTACCCCTCTACTCTGCTCTGGTGAGACCCCACCTGAAACACTGTCCAGTTCTGGAGCCTCTGTTACAGGAAAGATCTGGAGATGCTGGAAGGTGTCCAGAGAAGGGTCACGAGGATGATCAGAGGGCTGGAGCACCTCTGCTATGAGGACAGACTGAGAGAGTTGGGGTTGTTCAGTCTGGAGAAGAGAAGGCTCTGAGGAGACCTTCTTGTGGTCTTGCAGTATCTGAAGAGGGCTACAAGAAAGCTGGGGGGAGGGACTTTTGAGGGTGGCAGGGAGTGATAGGACTGGGGGGGATGGAACAAAACTAGAAATGGGTAGATTCAGATCAGATATTAGGAGGAAGTTCTTCCCCATGAGGGTGGTGAGACACTTGAACAGGTTTCCCAGGGAGGTAGTGGATGCCTCTTCCCTGTAGGTTTTTGCAGCCAGGCTGGAAATGGCTGTGAGCAACCTGCTGTAGTGTGAGGTGTTCCTGCCCACGGCAGGGGGGTTGGAACTGGATGATCCTTGAGGTCCCTTCCAATCCTAACAATTGTACTGATAATGCATATGCCAGTCTTCATGGATGCTGAAACAGAGAGGTTTTTAAGTCTCTTGGATTTGGTGATATTACAAAGCATTGTGGGCTTGACGATGAGACAGCAGAGTGGGCTGCCAGGACTAAACTGTTAGTTGGGAAGAGTTGTTGCTTTTTTTAAAATGTAATGAAGTAGGCTAGCTAATATCCTCTTAACAGTCTGTATAATGTTTAAGATATTAATAAGAGAAACTTTTGTATTTAGGGTATATATACACACATATAACAATGTATATTTGAGATAAGGATTAGAGATATAAGAGCTTAGAGAAGACATTTCTGTACTCTGAAAGTGGTTACTGTGTTGGATAACTTACCAGGAGCAGTCATGCCAGCTATCTGAATTAGTAGTTGAAGAAAGAAACGCTGAAATGCCACTTTAACCCTAGCTTGAAGGAGGGAAAAAAGAAAAGAAAGGGGGTTGTGCTGTAGAAGTTCCAGTGTACAGCTCCTTTGTAGTTTTTGATTAGAATTTTTGGAACAATCTGATGAACAGAGGGAGGAATGACTATACCTGCTACATGTAGTGGATCAAATTTGTAGCTCCATGTTTTTAATCTGAAGATAACAATTCCAAGACCTTGAAAAGAAAGTCTTTTCAGCAAACTTTAGTTTCATAACCCACAAGGTCTCCACAAATGTGGGGTTTTTTTAATAGTATTTGTAGATTTATACTAGATCCTCTTGGAAAGACCAGAGTCACTTCTAATGATGGAAAAAAACCCAAGGATGAAGTGTAGTTAGTTCTTTTCTGTGGTGATATCAATTGTGTCTAAGTGATTTGCTTAGTACCTTAAACTGTGAAGCAAAAATGTTTTTTTTGGGTTGTTGGTTTCTTTTCTTATTCTATTGGCAGCATTGAGAAGCAGGTATCAATGATGAGTTTTTGCAAAGCACCATTCTAACTTGAAGATCTCAGTAAATCAGCAAAACCCTCCTTGATTGACTTCTTACTGTTGGAGTGCTCTGTAACTGATTTGTGCCTTGTTGTGTTGTGGTTTGTACAGTCACTTTGGCTTCCAAAGGCTATTAGTTTGTTTTCCTTTATTCTTAGTGAAGGAATAATACAATTTTGTATATAAGTGTTTTTAAAAATTTATAACCTTTGACTAAACACTCAAAACTTTGATACTGACTGGGAGAAATTGGGGCATGCTAACATAGATCTTGCCTTGCAGTTGCAGAGTCAGTGTTTACATTTAAACCATAAAGAAAGAATCCATGGGAGGATTCATTATCAATACCTCGATCAGGATTTAAAAAGATGTTATGATAGCTTGGGATTTCTGTCAGTCAGCCTCCCTTAATTCCTTCTTATGGCTTCACCTAGGAAAAGACTGGATTTCTTGAAAAGAACCCCACAACCCAGCAAATTCAAACCATAGCAAAAAAAAAACACCTTCAAAACCAACCAAAACCCCACACCAACTCCCCCTTCCTCCCCAAGCCAACCAAACCAACCCCAAAAAACCGTGAAGCATAAATTAGTTTTCTTATTACCTGTGTGTGCTTATTGAAATGAACATGATCAGATGCTGAAACACTGGCACAGAAGACCATTAAGTACATATCTAGTGACCACTGCATTATAAATCAGAGTTAAACTTGTTTATTAATAGTTACAGGAATAAATAGCATGTGACCGGCTTCTTCAGGTTAATTTTAGCAACTTCATTTGTAAACTGCAATGCTAAGTAATGTCATTGGTGAAGCTAAGCGTGTCATGGCTGTTGCATTCAAAATGTTTATTCATCTGTATACAGCTTTTTTTTTTTTTTCACATTTATGTGCTGCTACTTTTTCCTGTTACTGGTTAAGTGACTCAGGTGTGTGCACAGTGGGCTGCTTTGCCCTGGGTAGGGACTGCTGGTCCAAGATACCCTTGAAACAAAGACAAAAATTCTTTGGTCGTTAATACTCTATGCTGCCTGCAGTTTCTGTATGGATTGCTTTTAAAATCTGAAAATTGTCACTAGTTTGGAAAACAAGTACTATAAGCCAAAAAGCGTGAGCAGTTAATTGGAGGCAGTTATATTCTTCCACAATTTGGCTCCATAACATCGGGGTTGGACTGGATAACCTTTGAAGGTCCCTTCCAACCCAGAGCATTCTATGATTCTGTATGAAATTTAAAGGCAAGCATGTAGTTTCCTAGTGATGCTGGGCAGTTCATTGTAAGCACACCAGGTCAAACCCAGGTTACAGGAGTGATGGCTTTTCTAATCTCATTCAGAACAGAGAGAAAATAAGCTTTTTCTGGAGGGAGGGAGAAAGGGATGGAGATTAGTTGTGCATAAAAAATACCTTTTCCAGTGCTTTGCAAATAGAACAGAGGGGTGGTGAATACATTCTGCTTTTTAGAAAGGCACTTCATTTAATGATGACTGCTGCATGATATCATCATAGTTACCAGGTTCTATAGCATGTTGCTGTGCATTTCTGTTCCTGCAGTGGTACCCTTTCCTACTTCTTCATTTTTCCTCCCCCTTCACACCCCTGCTCTGGTGGGTTGGGCAAAGAAACACGGAGACAGCCAAAGTTTGGAAAAACAAGCAAGAAATAAGTGGTAGTCCAACATTAATTGAGCCTCACTGGTATCTGTACCAATGGTATGTGTGACTGCGTTTTTGCCTGTCTGATACATATTGTAGCACCATCATGTTCTTATGAGCAGCACTGTCAAGGAGTAGTTACTTCACTAAAATGCTCTTGCTGTCAGAATGCTTCACAGATGCAGAAAGTACACTATGGGTCAGGTACCACCTCTCTTGGCTTGTTGAATTTTGACAACAGATGGTCTTCTAAGTATGTGGATTCACAGTATCACAGTATATCAGAGGTTGGAGGGGCCCTCAAGAGATCATTGGGCCCAACCCATTGATGTTGATTCCAAAGAATGAAGGGCCATGCATTTCTTTTCATGTTTTATTGCTTTATGAGATTAAAGCAAATCAACACATGAACTGCCACCATGCAGAAATGAAAATCTTTATTGTTTTTCAAATGCTTTGTACAGGAGCTAGTTCTTCCATAATAGTTGATTCCTCCTGGCATTTAAAAAAAAAAAAGCACATATGCAAATCCTCCCATTTTTAATGCAGTGAGCTGAGGATCACATACCTTTCTTCCTTGCCAGGAGTCATGGAATTGTCTGTGTAATGGTCTGGATTTTAGTGGAATTGTGTGTCAGATGACACGTACTTATTTATGACTGAGAGGAGAGAAAAGCTTTCTGAACATATGTTTGTGATGCAGCATGTCTTTGATGACCTGCAAGTGCAAGAATGCTTTTCTTGGGCTTAAATGATTGATTAGCTTCAGTTCTTTTGGATCAGGAAGGAACCTTGACACTGAAGACACTTTTTTTAGCCCTTGCTATTAGGCTTTACAGATTATAAATGGATATCGCTTCTCTGATAACAGAAGCAAACTGAAGCAACAACAAAAATAACTTTAGGGTGATTAGAGCTTTCCTCATTTTAGAGGGGTGAGATACCCATGTATCCTATTCCAGCATCTGAGCTCACATCTCTAAGCTTCCACGAGTCTTGTCCTTCTGGCTATGTCTGTTTTGAGAGATGGAAATGTTTAATACTAACCATTTGATTTCTTAAAGGGTTCAGGGCATCAGACCAAAACTCTTACACTTTTACAACTAGAAATGTTCAAAATGTCAAAAGCAACACAGCTAAGAAACACCAACCTGCTTGTAAAGTAAAGCTGTACTGTAAAAGAGGCTGATCCTCCATAGGCAATTCATGCCTTGTCTCTGATCTAAAGAGAAAGAAAATGTCTTTCAGAATGGTCATACTTCTACAGGCTAGGCTAGATCCTTTCAGTGTAGCTGGTCATTGTGCTGTGTTGCGTACATGCTGCACACCTTCTGGCCACCGTGCTACAATATGAAATTACTTTTTCTGCTTTTCAGGGACCAGGAGATGCATTTCATGCACACAAACAGGAAGCAACTGTGAGGTTTTCCTCTTCCACATAAGAAGAAGGTGGTCTTAGTTGCATTTTATACTTTAAAGTAGAGAAAAGGATTGTAGGGTAAGATTTGCTCCTACTCTCTTTAGGTTAGGGTGTGTTTCATGGAAGTCATAGGGGGCACAATCGTTCATCTGATCCACAGATAAAGACCCCTCAGTTCACAGTAAGACTTAATTATTGGTCTGGATTTTGCATCCACTAAAAACGTGCATATGAAGAGTCTGAAAGTGGGTTTGCCTTCTATGGCAAGATTTCTCAGCTGGATGAAAGAAGTACATCCCTGGAGAGGATGATAAAAGCTTCAGGCTGATTAGTGCTAATAGGTGAAATGGTGAACCCCAGAATAATGCTACAAAAAGAAAGTGGGCAAAAAGAAGAATCATAGTAAAGGCTTTTAATTAGTTGCTAGGAAATTGTGCCCCTGTGCTGGAGCCTGCATTATTTCCTCAATTGGATAGATGTGGAGAATCGGACTGTTCAATGATTCATGATTCATCTCACTTTGGTGTAGGAGTACAAATGACAGTGTCATGTTTACTAGGTAAACACCAAAATTTCAGTGCTTTTCTGATTATCCTGCTCAGTAATCCTGATGAGGAAGGAGACAAGAGCTTTGGGAGAGTGCAGTTGTAAAAATGGAGATAATTCTTTGATCTGACTAGGTATAGCAATCTTTGTGTGGTTTACATTAGCCTAACAAATGTAGGTACTTCTCTGAAATTTTCTTTTTTTGTGTGTCTGCATATGTTAAAATTAACAAATATAGTTGCTTGTGAAGATTAATGGTTTATCCAGAGTAATTGTACAAAAGATGTGATGTATTTAATTTTCTTTGAGGGTAGAGGAATTTTCCATCAGCCTGTATATCAGGTGAATAAAGTAAAATTTCTCTTTCCACAGAGTCTTTGATTTGGAGGACAATTTTTTAAGGCTTTCTCCTTCAGCCAGTATCTAATGGGTAAAGTTTGGCCATAAGGTTGTGAGCTTGTTAACGAGTAACCACTTTAATAGTTCTGTGAGCCTAGTTACTGAAAGGAGGGACCTCTCTAAGGAAACATAGGTATACTTTCATGTAAAAAAGTAAATAGCATGCTGTATATGTGCAGTTAATAGCATTTTTTACAGGTGAAGAAGAATGAAAGCTAACCCTGTTGTGACCCTCTTTGCAGTGGGTGTTTGGACCTTCTAACTTCATCACCATATTTGGGAGCTTCCAAATAATGGAATTATCTGCAGTAATTTAGGGATCACAGGATGTTAGGGTTGGAAGTGACCTCTGGAGATCATCAAGTCCGACCCCCTGCCAGAGCAGGACCATAGAATCTAGCACAGGTTGCACATTAATGCATCCAGATGGGTCTTGAAAGCCTCCAGAGAAGGAGACTCCACAACCTCTCTGGGCAGCCTTTCCAGTGCTTCATGACCCTCACAGTAGAGAAGTTCCTCCTCATGCTGAGGTGGAACC
Organism: Indicator indicator; assembly: GCF_027791375.1. Taxonomy (NCBI): domain Eukaryota; kingdom Metazoa; phylum Chordata; class Aves; order Piciformes; family Indicatoridae; genus Indicator; species Indicator indicator. The sequence continues at coordinate 24,902,064 of NC_072023.1, forward strand.
TAACTGGGAGACAACTCAAAAAAACCCCAAAACACCACCCATCTTGCAATGATATGAGTTAATCTAGACTCTTCTTAAAACAATTAATTTTGGCTTGAACTAGCAGGTGGTTGTGGCAGTAAGGAAAATTGTAGTAAGAATGCTTTTGCCATGACTCATGAGAAGCTCTGTGCACATACTTGACCAAACAGTTGGAGTAAGCGTGGTTACTGTTGTGTGTGTTCTGGTTATGGTTTGGAATGCTTTTTGCACTTGTGCAACATGCTAGTGAGATCCTTGCAGTAGCTCCACAGTTAATCCTTTATTAAGCCATTCAAGTTGGAAATAGTGCACCTTCTAACTGCTGTTACAAAACCTACCTTACCTTTTTTGAGCTTTTTTTGTTTTAAGCCACTAAATATGTTGACAACTTCAAAATGGGGCTTTGCATTTAACATACAACAGTTGAACAAATGTGGTCGTACTGTTGTTACATCCTCTCTCCTCCATCCTCCTAGAAGTAGATTCAAAACCCAATATTTGCTATTTCAAGAAGGTTACAAGTTACCATTTCTATTCAGGAAAAGCTTTTACTATTTTTTTTTTTTCCCTAGGCTGGAAATGCATTCAAGACCAGCCTTCTAAAACTGTATGCTATGTTTCTCAAAGCTGAATCAATTTACTGTGTATTTATTCAGAAATTATTCCTCTCCTCCTTTCTATTTGGCTGCATCAGCTCAGATCTGTATATCTTTAAGAGGTCTGAGGTTTGTCTGGTTTTGACTGAGAATTGATACTCACTCATGTTTAATATTAACTGTTTATAGTGTTTCTGGTCAGGCTTCTTTAATCTGAAAGACTGGGTTCTTGTGGAAGAAATATTTAATTCACTTTATACTTAATACAGTTGTTAATGTTTCTTTGTGAACTGCTGAATGCTAGACAGTCTTTGAAGACTGATCCGGGAAAAAGCGATCTGTACCTTACAGGCTGAACTTGTTAGCAGGTTATTTGGTGCATGCAGTAAGACCTCATTAGAGATAGCCAGTAGTTGATACTGGGACCCCTTCATGTATGCTGAATATAATCTGGCTGTTAAAGTCTTGACTAAATTTATTCTGATCTATTGAACCAAATGTGCCCCTGTACAAGTGGTTGTAGGCTATCCAAAAGGAGTGATACTCAGATTCACTCATTGCCTCATTAGGCACTGTGGTGTGTGTGTTTGTGTACCTGTAACAGAGCTTCTGTTTTAGTTTTCTCTGATTTCTATCTAATTCACGCACGCCAAAACTGCTTTGTGAAACCAACCAACATGTGACAGGCAGGAACTATCCGAGGATCTTCCAAACAAGACTGCTGCTGCAAAATAAAAGGCTGTTGGCTCTATAGTCATGTTTGTATAGCTTCTAATGCTTGAGTCTCTGAAGGAGTTTAACTGCTGATGAATTAAATATTTCATCACTCAGCAAGGTACATGTTATTGCCATCCATGAATGGACGTTATAAAATGCTTCTAGACCAGTAAATTGGGTTAAGAGATAATGTGATTATTCAAAATCTTGCCATTAGTGGTTGCTGTAGTTTGAGATATTGCAGAATTTTTGTGTTAACCATTAGAAAGCAAAATCACCTTCTGCTTCAAAAAGTAATAAATTAAGTGCTGTGAACTCTTCAGACATGTATTCATAAGGGCTCTATGGTATGCTTAGGTTAGGCTTGAGGCAAGATACCTTTTATTTTTGCCACCTTTTTTGGAAGGCGTTGAGCTTCAGCTGTCCGGCACAGTTGCCATGTATTTCTCTGTGCTCAAACAACTCAGCCAGTTAATTTTGTTAACCATCTGTGAGTGAAGGTACTCATTTTTGTAATGCATCAGTAAGAGGGAAGGTTAATATGCCATGTAGACTTAGATATAACTGAAAGGATAAGGCTTTTAACACACTGATTTTCTGGACTCTGCTCAATTAGAACTTGATGAATAGCAGACTTTTCTTCCATGCAGATGTGTCATTTTAACTCAATATTTCTGTATTGTCTCTGCTTTTTCATTTTAAGAGCAAACATACTATATTTTTCCCTAATTATTCATTTTAATCTTCATTGTATTGACAATGTTTTTGCCCTTAATCTTCCATTCAGTTAGGCTTCCTTTGTTGATGATGTAAGCTATGAAAAGAAGTGGTTTCTGTGTTTTTATTCATGTGTATGGAAATTGCAAACAAAAGTGGAGATTAACTTGTCAAACTTTTTACCATGTGAACGACTTTGTATAAATCTCCACGTTTTTGGAGCCGCCTGATAAAAAACTCACCTTTAATTTGTGGAAGTCACTTTCTTGACTGAATTGGGCAACAGAATTGCACACAGGTCAAGCTTCTGCCAGTTATATTTTTCATCCCTCTTACAGTATGTCATAAACCTGAATTACAGGTAACGAGTGGTGCTGGTTTAGTACTTCATCAAATTACCAAAGGGCTGTTCCTGACACAAACAAATTGACTTTTAACTTGTTTCAGCCTGTTTTGAATGAACATCTCGGTTGTTTTCAGAACTTTTATCACATTAGGGGTTTTGCCATTAAATGGTGCTATTTGACAGTACAGCATTAAATCAAGAGAATAGAAACTTACATAAAACATAAGGCATTAGAGCTGGATCATTATTAGAGGTAAATGATTGGTAATTGCTAACAACAGTACCCTTGTAGACAATACTTAAATTGGTAGCTATAATGGATGTTTTTTCTTCCACAAATCTTTCATCTCAATTTGTGGTTTTGTTGGGGTGATTTCCTCTCTTTAAATACAGTTTTCTTTTCCTCTCTCAGCATAGGGCTGGCTGTTGGGAGTTGACTAGCACAATTGTTCTTATGTCACTTTCCATGTTGGAATAAGATTGCACAAGTGCAATTTTTTGCAACAGGTTATGCCCTAAGGCACACACAAGTATGTATATAAGCTACTCATTTACATGGGTGACATGGAAAGAAAGGCTCTCTTTTTCATGGAATTCTTATAATACCTCATGTTCAAAGCACAGTTTATACTGACTTGATAGTTGCAGATGATTTGTTCATCTTCTGAATGGCCAAGAGTCAGGTCACCAACAGGAGAGCATGAACATCGTAAACAGCAGGGAAATGTTTAACCAGTGTGGCAATCACCACCTGACACAAACTGGCTGGAAAATCCTTTATTTATCTTAAAGGTATTTTCCCACTAATCTCAGTTTTCTGCTTGTTCTTGATGCACCTTTAATTTCTGCAATAAAATACCAGATGCATTGGACAATAACAGTGATGACTGAGCCTGGAGAAGAGAAGGCTCCAGGCAGACCTAATAGCACCCTTCCAGTACCTGAAGGGGGCATACAGGAAGGTTGGAGAGAGACTGTTCACAAAGGCCTGCAGGGACAGGATGAGGGGCAATGGCTTCAAACTAGAGAAGAGCAGATTTAGATTGGGTGTTAGGAACAGGCTTTTTACTATGAGGATGGTGGAATACTGGAATATGTTGCCCAGGGAGGTGGTTGTGGCCCCATCCCTGGAGATATTCGAGGTGAGGCTGGGCAGGGCTCTGGGCAACCTGATCTAGTTTGAGGATGTCCCTGCTGACTGCAGAGGGGTTGGACTAGATGAGCTTTGGAGGTCCCTTACGGCCCTGACCATTCTATGACTGCAGAGTTTTTCCCCTCTAATACTCACCAGTCTCTGCTCCAAATGAAACAGTTTTGGTCTTGGTAATAATGTGAGCCCATATACAGCATATGGTGAATAAAGCAGAATCAATTCAGTATGAATCCACCCAAATACTAGGAAGTCTTAAACTTTGCACATATTTTTAATGTAGTTCTGGGGTGGAATTTGCCTCAAAAATGCTGTATTTCCACTCTCATTAATTTTGCATAACCTGTCAGTGTTGTCCCCTTTGCTGGTACTAGTTTTGGTGAGCTGAGTGACTTCTTTGGGAACTGTTCTGGATAAAGGATGCCTGGGCAAAAAGGCTGTTTTTCACATGACTTTGTTCTTTAAACAGCAGTGCTGAGAGAAGCAGGATTAAAAGATACAACCTTAGAACTGTAGAGTTATTTTTACTACTGTTTGAAATGAACTCTAGAATGACATGAATGTTGCCTATGCTGATGCTCATGAATAATTTATTTCCTGCTCAAAATGCCTATTTTCAGAACAGACTTGGGACGGAAGTAGTAAATGAAGATTGAATTTTCCTCTCAGTTTTATAAACTCACTAAAAATATGCTTCAGTTTCTGAAGATTCCCATTCATGGGCAGGCATTAAGGAAAGGAATAAAGCAGGTCGTCTCAGTTCTTGCTTGTGGAACTTTTAATGTGAAATGTAGGCTAGTGTTGATCCACTGGCAGATTACTCAATCTGTTCAGCCTTTCCACTTGGCTTCCTACATTCTCCCACAGTATGGAAATAGATAACACATCTGAACCAAGTGTTGCATCTTTCTGTGCTGTGCCACTCTGCTCAGGTAGCTAAGAGGATCTCCCAGGACTCTGTGATCAGAAGCAAGGTTTAAGGGGAAAAACTACTAGTGGTGGATTGAAAGCGGGTTCAGTCAAGGAGTGTTTGAAAGAGCTTGATCCATACAAGACCACAGGGTGAATCTGAGGGTGCTGTTTGGTGTCACTGGAAGGCTTATTTATAACAACTTTAGAAGACTAAAGAAATTGGGAAGGAAACTTAATAAGCTGTGCAAACACAGATATTCCACAGTCTTCAAAACATGCCAAAGGATGAGCCATGGAATTCCGTGTTTCTCGCTTCAGTCCCCAGAAATGTTGTAGTGTGAGTCCTTTTGGAATACACTTTGGTGCTTGTCAATGAAAAGGTGAAGACTGGGGAGACACCTAACAGCAAACTTCCCATACTATGAGTCAGTGGCTGAGAAGAGGGACAAGGCCCTTCTATTGGATTCTGCATGGTAGGAGGATGAGAAATAATGGGTGTAAATACAAAAGAGAGATCCTGAGCAAATGTAAGAAAGAACTTGGAGATTTTCAAGATCTGACTGGATAAAGTCCTCAGCAAGTTGGTTTAATCTCATAAACGATTGTACCCTGAGCAGGAAGTTAAACCAGATGACCTCCTGTTGTCCTCTCCAACCTGAATTATTCTATCGTAATTCTGTTTTGAAAGACTGATTAAAACCAATGTATTATGTGTGCTTAGGTTTCTAGCCTAAAGCATGACCTGAGGTTTCTGGTTGTCTAAAGCCTTCATAGTAACCCCAGTTCTTCTTCAGTAGTGACTGTGCTTCCTATATTCATTTAGCTGCAAAAAAACCTGCATAAAATACAGTAGTACTGAGTGGACTTGGAAACAACCAAAATGTTGGATCCCAGAAGTATACTGAATACATTGGGAGTGCCAAAAGTGGAACCTGTCTGCTTTGGTTTCCAGTATTGCTGATGTGTTCTTGCTGGCCATAGCAGTGCTGTGAGAGTATCAGCTGCCCATGCTTATGCTGTTTGCCTGTCAGTGACAGGACTGGTCTCTGTGACCTGACAGTCAGTGGCATGGATACTCACCTCAGCTGTTAAAACTGGAATGAAAAGGTGTCAGCTGTGGCAATTGCAGTTGTACTGTTGCCAGCTGTGTTCATTTTCTTCATCAAGCATGCAGGCTCTGCAGGAGGAGTCATAGTCCAGATGTGTTTGATCCAGATTGACTTCCAGACTTGTGCTTGACAGGATTCTCACAAATCCAGGGTTGTTTATAGGTTCACAGGATGTTTGGACTTGGAAGGGACCTCTGGAGATCTTTGAGTCCAATCGCCCTGCCAGAGCAGGACCATAGAATCCAGCACAGGTCACACAGGAACACATCCAGACAGGGATGGAAAGGCTCCAGAGAAGGAGACTCCACAACCTCTCTGGACAGCCTCTTCCAGTGCTCTGGGACCCTCACAGTGAAGAAGTTCCTCCTCATGTTGAGGTGGAACCTCCTGTGCTGTAATTTCCATTCCATCTTGTCCTGTGCCAGGGCACAACTGAGCAGAGGCTGTCCCCTGCCTCTTGACCCCCAGCCCTTAGATATTTATAGCCATTTATTAGATCCCCTCTCAGTCTTCTCTTCTCTAGACTGATCAGCCCCACGTCACTCAGCCTCTCCTCACAGGGCATGAGGTCCAGTCCCTTCAGCATCCTTGTAAAAGTGTAACTGTTGTCTTTCCAAATAGTAGGTTCAGAACATAGATCTTTGTGATGTATATTGTCTCCCACCATGTCACTAACTTTGATCCTAATGCAAATTTATTTTTAAATGTTGATCAGTTTTACTGGATGCTTTTTTCTCCAATTCTGCATTATTTTCATGTTAACACCTATATACAAGGTTTCTGTGTTTCTAAGCAACTAATGCTCATGACTATATTTTTAAATGCATTTCTGAGGGAGGAAGTTATGTTACAGATGGCAGTGGTACATTTAAAATATTAATCAACATGTAGGCATATCTGAGAGTTTGTGGTGAGCCTTATGTTGTCACTTGATCTTTTTATAACTTCAAGGCAAGTGTTCAGTCTGTATGACAGTTCTGTGGCTGCTCTGCCTTTGGCACACTGTTCAGTTTCAATTCAGGTCAGACCATTTTATGTCAGCTTTTTCAGTAGTCTTGTCATGCAGATTTCCTCAGGGGTTTGTCTAGTCTTACAGTTTAATTTCTCAGACTATAGTTAGCCATTTTATTTTGATCTGCACTTTGTACTTCTTCATGCACTAGCTGCTTAACTAGTTTATAAAATGCACACCTATGACCAGACTTTAAAAGTTAAAGGCCTGATTTTTAAAAGCTATTTTATATGCTAAGAAACCACATTAAGTCTTGTTAAAAAAACCCACATTTTTCAGCAACCTTAGTTAGCTGAGTTCTCACTACATTCATTACAAGTGTTAAAAAATAAATCTTTCTGAGCACCCCTGAACATACACCATGTGTTTAAGATAATAACTCTTGTAATGCCACAGTCAGTAGCCTTTGCAATTCTTTTTTTTACCTAACAGTCTGATTTTCCCACTTTCAGCAAATTTTATTTCACAAAGTCACAGAACACATCCTCTTGGAAGAGACCTCCAAGCTCATCCAGTCTGACCTTTGACCCAGGCTATGTTCAGTCCTAAACCATGTCCTTAAGCACCAGCTCCACACACTGTGCAAACACCTCCAGGGATGGGGACTCCAGCACTGCCCTGGGCAGACCATTCCAATGGCTGAGAACCCTCTCTGGGAAGAAATATTTCCTAGCATCCAGCCTGAACCTCCCCTGCTGCAACTTGGAACCATTTCCTCTGCTCCTGTCCCTTGCCCCCAAGGAGCAGAGGCTGTCCCCTCCTCACTCCAACCTCCCTTCAGGGAGCTGTAGAGAGCAATGAGGTCTCCCCTCAGCCTCCTCTTCTCCAGCCTGAACACCCCCAGCTCCCTCAGCCCCTCCTCATAGCCCAGGTCCTCCAGGCCCTTCTCCAGCCTCATTGCCCTTCTCTGGGCACACTCCAGACCTTCAATGTCCTTCCTGGAGTGAGAGGTCCAGAACTGAACACAGCACTGGAGGTGTGGCCTCAGCAGTGCTGAGCACAGGAGGATGATCACCTCCTGTCCCTGCTGCCCACAGTGGTTCTGATCCAAGCCAGGATGCCTTTGGCTTTCTTGGCCACCTGGGCACTGCTGGCTCATATTTAATTGACTGTCAACCAGAACCCCCAGGTCCCTCTCTGAGTCACAGCTTTCACAGGATCACAGGATGTCAGGGGTTGGAAGGGACCCAAAGAGATCATCAAGTCCAACCGCCCTGCCAGAGCAGGACCATACAATCTAGCTCAGGTCACAGAGGAACAACACATCCAGATGGGCCTTGAAAGTCTCCAGAGAAGGAGACTCCACAACGTCTCTGGGCAGCCTGTTCCAGTGCTCTGTGATGCTTACAGTAAAGAAGCTCCTCCTTGTGTTGAGGTGGAACCTCCTGTGCTGCAGCTTACATCCATTGCTCCTTGTCCTATCACCGGGAGCAAGTGAGCAGAGCCTGTCCCCTCCCTCCTGACCCTCAGCCCTCCGATGTTTATAAACATTTATTAAATCCCCTCTAAATCTTTTCCTCTCCACACTAAACAGCCCCAGGTTCCTCAGCCTCTCCTCATCAGGCAGTGCTCCAGTCCCCTAATCATCCTCATAGCCCTCTGCTGGACCTTCTCCAGCAGGTCCCTGTCCCTCCTAAACTGGGGAGCCCAAAACTGAATGCAGTGTTCAAGGTGAGGTCTCACCAGGGCAGAGTAGAGATGGAGGAGAACCTCCCTGGATCTGCTGGACACACTCCTCTGAATGCCCCCCCAGGGTCCCATTGGCCTTCTTGGCCACCAGGGCACATTGCTGTCCCATGCAGAACTTGTTATCTACCAGGACTCCCAGGTCCTTCTCCACAGGGCTGTTCTCCAGCAATTCACCTCCCAACCTTTACTGCTACAGTTTGTTATTCCTCCCCAGGTGCAGGACTCTGCACTTCTCCTTGTTGAACCTCATTTGGTTCCTCTCTGCCCAGTTCTCAGTCTGTCCAAGTCTTTCTGGATGGCCACACAGCCTTCAGGTGTCTCAGCTAAGCCTCCCAGTTTGGTGTCATCAGCAAAGTTGCTGAGCAGACTCTCTCTGTCTGTCTGTCCCCTCATCAACATCATTGATGAAGATGTTGAACAGCACTGGACCCAGCACTGATCCCTGGGGGACTCCACTAGTTACAGCTCTCCAGCTGGACCTGGCACCATTGATCACCACTCTTTGAACTCTAGTCGCACAATCTCAGTCTGGGGAAGGATTATGTAGCAGATTCTTGTGGAAGCCACATGCAGAGATGTGAAGGACAAGAAGGTGACTGGGAGGACCTGGGTAGTTTTACCAAAGGCAGATCATGCCTGACCAACACGACAACATCCTATGATGAGATGATGGCCTAGGGGGTGAAGGGACTTCAGTGGATGTTTACCTGGACTTTAAGGAGGCCTTTGATGTGGTGTCCTACAGTATCCTTGCTGTCAAACTGGCAAAGCATGAACCTCATCTGTGCACTGTATGGCTGGACAGCTAGGCTCAAAGCATGGTCAGCAGCAGGGCAAAATAAACTGCTGTCTGTCCTGGGTTAACACAGCCTGCTCACACAAAGGGACCTCCCCACGCAGGCAGGAGGGAAAGTGACACACCCCTCTGGGCTGAGCTAAGGAGTTTTAATGAGATCATGCACTACACACCTTAGCAAAAGCAGCAGCAGAAGCCAGTGATGAAACAGCTGCCCCTGCCCAAGCATGCAGTAGCCAGCCCAGAGGAAAAGACCAACACCAAACCCGGAAATGGGAGCAGCAAACAGAGTGGGAAGCCTCTCGTGTTGCAATCTGGACTTCAAGCCCCATGATGCTTTGCTCCAGCCAGCACTTCTGTTTTGAAGCTGGCATGATGGCAGCATGGTATTGAATACACATCAGCAGATTCAACTCAAGTGTGACAGTCTGGTTACCAGCAGTCTTCTTCACAGGCCTTACTTGGGGCAGCATTGTTCAGTATGTGTGTTAATGACCTGCATAATAGGATGGGTGCACTTTCAGCAGCTGCAGATACTGCTTTGTGGGGAGCAGCTGATACAGGACAGCTGTTTGCAGGGACTTCAACAGGCTGCAAAAGTGGAGTGATGGGAATCTAACAGTGTCCTGCACATGAAATGAGAAAACCCCTTCCATGCGGGCTGGGGTTGACTGCCCACAAAGTGGCCTTCTAATAATTAACCTCAGGGATCTTGGTGGACAGCAGACCAAACACAGATCAGCAGTGTGCCCTTGTGTAGAAGGCCAACTGTATAATGTTCTCTGTTGGTACGAGTGTAGTCATCTGATTAAGGAAAGCAATCATTCCTTCTGTTCAGCTCTTGAGACCACATCTGGAGTATCATATCCAGGTTTTGGCTTTCCAGTACAAGATAGATACTCAGGTTCTGGTGTGAGTCTAGCAGGTAGCCAAAACGTTTGTGAGACTGCAGCATATGGCATGGTTTTGCTTAGCTTGGTGAAAATAAGGCTTAGGGCATTTTAATTTGGTCCTCAGCTACCTAATGGAAAGGCATGAAGACGTTGGGAGGTGAACTTCTCAGAGGTGTGCACTGGAAGAGAAGGGCAATGATGACATGCTGCAACAAAAGAAGCCCGTGGTGGTTAGGTACAAGAACATCATTTTCACCACTAGAGTAATTAAACACTTTAAGAGGTTTATCAGCAGAGAGGTGATACTGCCATTCTGCTCTGGTGAGATCTCACTTGGAGTACTGTGTCTATCTCTGGGACCCCCAACAGAAGAATGACATGGACCTGCTGGATCCAGGGGAGGGCCATGAAGATGCTGAGAGGGCTGGAGCACCTCTTACAGAGACAGGCTGAAGGAATTGGGGCAGTTCAGACTGGAGAAGGTAAAGAATGGCAACTCTACCACCTCCCTAGGCAGCCTGTTCCAATGCCTCACCACGCTCTCAGTAAGGAAATGTTTCCTAATGTCTAATCTAAACCTCCCCTGGCTCAGTTTAGGCCATTTCCTCTCATCCAATTGCTAGTGACTTGGGAGAAGAGACTAATACCAGCCTCACTCCAACCTCCTTTCACATACTTCTGGAGAGCAATAAGATCTGCCCTCAGTCTGCTCTTCTCCAGGCTAAACAACCCCATCTGCCTCAGCCACTCCTTGTATGACGCCCTCCAAACCCCTCATCAGCCTCATTGCTCTTCTCTGGACACTCTTCAGGACCTCAGTGTCTTTTCTGAATGGTGGCACTCAGAACTGAACAGAGTACTCAAGTTGTGGCCTCACCACAGCCAAGTACAGGGGCACAATCACTTCCCTGTTCCTGCTGGACACACTGGTTTAGATCCAGGCCAGGATGCCCTTGGCCTTCTTAGCCATCTGGGCACACTGCTGGCTCGTGTTCAGCCAGCCAGCCACCAGCACCTCCGGGTCCTTCTGTACTGGGCTGCTTTCCAGCCACTTGCTTGGGGTTGTTGTGATCAAAGTGACCAGCACTTGGTCTTGTTAAACCTCTTTTGTTGACCTCAGCACATTGATCTAACCTGTCCAGGTCTGTCTGCAGAGCCTCCCTACCCTCGAGCAGACCAACGCTT